>NC_063355.1:26852579-26904440 GCF_021869965.1 Rhincodon typus
GAAGCAACACTTCATCTGCACTTCCCAGAATCTAGTCTACTGCATTCGCTGCTCACAATGTGGTCTCCTCTACATTGGGGAAACGAAGCATAGACTGGGTGACCGCTTTGCAGAACATCTACACTCTGCTCACAAAAAAGACCCTGAGCTTCCAGTTGCCTGCCACTTTAACACACCATCCTGTTCCTTAGCCAACATCTGTTTCAGGCTTGCTGCAGTGCTTCCAGTGAAGCTCAGCGCAAGCTGGAAGAACAACACCTCAGTTTCCATTTGGGGACCCTGCAGCCCTCTGGACTCAATATGAAATTCAATAATTTTAGGGCCTAAACTGTCCCATGTCCTAGCCCCCTACCCCCCATATCAGGCCTTGTTATCACATAGTCTGCCATTACACACTACCTATTGTTAGTCACTAACAGCCTCCATTAACAACTAATCACCCTCCTAGGTAGATCGTTATCAATTCCTTTGTCTGTCCAACTGCTCTTCTCTCTCTTTGGGCTCTATCCCCACCTATCGTTTACTGTCCAACGCCTCCCCCTTCTGCATATAAACTAATGTTTTTGTAGCTACCATCAGTTCTGAGGAAGGGTCATCAGACCCGAAATGTTAACTGTGATTTGTTCTTCACAGATGCTACCTGACTTGCTGAGCTCTTTCAGTAACTTCTGTTTTGTTACCCATGAACGAGTTGTCTTTATGGTTGCCATGATAAAGTTGCCATAAGATTGCATGATCCGTTTTAATTCAAATCAATTGATCATTCCTAATTACCTTCTAATCTATGTGGTGTTCTTGTATTGTGCAAGTTGGTGTTGATGTCAAGTGTTCCTGTTTTGTGATCATTTAGTGTAAGTATATAAAAAAAAGTACATCACTTGATGATCGAAATTATTGAAATACAATTGGGTAAGTAATTCAATGTAGGATTAGTTGTGTCATTGACACTTGTTTGGTTTTGTTTAAATTTTTTTGAAACTTGATTCAACAAAGAGACCTAGGGGCGCAGGTACACAGTTCCTTTAAAGTGGAAATGCAGGTAGACAGGGTGGTGAAGCAGGTGTTTGGCAAGCTTGCCTTCATTGGTCAGAACATTGAATATAGGAGTTGGGATGTCATGTTGCAGCTTTACAGACATTGGGTAGGCCACTTTTGGAGTACAGCATACAATTCTGGTTGCTTTTCAATGGAAAGGAAGTTGTTAAAACTTGAGGGGGTGCAGAAAAATTTTAGAAGGATGTTGCCAAGATTGGAGGGTTTGAGTAATAGAGAGAGGCTGAATAGGCTGGAGGATTTTTCCCTGGAGCATCAGAGGCTGAGAGGTGACCTTATAGAGGTTTATAAAATCATGAGGAGCTTGGATAGAGTGGAGGAGTCCAAAACTAGATGTCATAGGTTTAAGGTGAGAGGGGATAGATTTAAAAAGGACATGAGGGGCAACTTTTCCACACAGGGTAGTGCATGTATGGAATGAACTGTATGAGGAAGTGGTGGTGGTGGGTACAGTTACAGCATGCAAAAGGTGACACTGAGTATGTGAATAGGAAGGGTTTAGGGGGATATGGGCCAAATGATGACAAATGAGACTAGCTGAGATTGTGATGCCTGGTTGGTGTGGATGAGTTGGACCGAAGGGTCTGTTTCTGTGCTGTATGATTCTGTCTGTATTCCAACATACTCTTGTTTGATCTGTGACATTCTATGCTTTGTAAACTTGAAATCACCAAAAGTCCTGCCATCTGTGTTCTAATACTTTTTCAAATCTTCTGCACCGTCCACTTCTGTGCTCCCTCATTTCCGTTGGCTTTTCGTTAAATAACATGTTCATTTTGAAATCCTTCTTTTCAAATCTGCCTCATGAGCTGATCCCCCTCAATCGTGAACGTCCTTCAGCCTACAACTCTCCAGAAGATCTATATTCTTCTAATTACAACATTTTATGCATCCCTGGTTTTGAGTTCCACCATTGGTGACAGTGTCTTCAGCTGTCTAGTCCCTAAGCCTGGGAATATCTTTCATAAAACATTCCGGCTGTCTAATTTGCTTTCACCCTTTAACACGCAATCTGTTAAATCTGTGGTCAAAGGAGTGGCTTTTGACCTACTCATGCCATAGTATCTCATTACATGCTTCAGTGTCATGTCTGGTTTTATAATTCCCTTCTGAATCACCTTGGGAATTTTTTTTCATTAATATTTTTATACAACTATAAGTTGTGTTCCTGCTTGCCTGTTTGTTTTTTGGCTTACGATTAACATTAGACTTTTATTTCTGCGCTTGAAAGTCAACATGGTTCCAATTTATGATTCCTCAAAATAGCTTAGTGAGGATTATTACATCATAAAGTACCATGCTTGAAAGATAATCATTGCGAATCATCTCTCGGCAATTGGAGGTCATGTGCCTTTATGTAGATTCTGAAAGCTTTATAAACTATTGACTACTAAATAAGAGTTAAATTGTACTTTAACTGGAAGTAAGCATTATATTGTGTAAGGGTTTTATTAAATTCAGCAAATACATTCCAAGATTTGGGGCAAGAATTCTGGAGAACAATAAGTAGGATAGATATAGAAACACTCCTATTTTTCTTTATTCATTCATGGGATGTGGTTGATACTGGCTGAATCACATTAATTTCCCATCCCTAATTGCCCAAAAGGCAGTTTAGAGTCAACCACATTGCTGTGAGTCTGGAGTCACACGTAGGCCAGGCCAGGTAAGGATGATAGATTTCCTTCCCTAAAGGAAATTTAGTGAACTAGATGGGTTTTTTCCATTGCAATGGATTCAAGGTCATCATTAGACTCTTATTTCCAGATTATTGTTGAATTCAAATTCCACCATCTGCCATGATGGGATTCAAACTGAAGTCCCCAGAACATTACCTAGATCTCTCGATTAATACTCAAGTGATAATATCACTAACCATTGCCTCCCGTTACCTGTTAAATGTTATAAACCATTTAATATCAATACAAATTAAGTGCTTTTATGGGAATTGGACTTGTGGGTTTCCAAGGATCATTTTATTTCTTTTAAGTATTTAAATGGTCCAAGATAGTGGTGGAGTAGGGCTCCTGGCTGGAGCTCATCTGCTCCTACTGCTTTTCTTTTTCTTTTTCTTTTTGTTCCCACTCTTCTCTTTTAACTTGCTTACCTTTACCTGAGCTTGGACGTTGGCAGCAGTGGCAAGAACCCAGGACGCGGATCTCGAGCCGGATCCAGTGCACGGATGTCAAGCGTCCTTGAGCCAGGCCCAGGGCACGGACCATTAGTGGGCCCAACACAGAGGGGAGTGAGCCCGTAGTTTTCTAGAGCAAATACAGGACCTGGAATCGGTAGTTGCCACATCGGCAAGGTAGGCCCAGCGACAAAAGATAGCTCCTGACGATTGACAACTTTGTTGCTGTTTGGGTCCAGCACTGGCGATGGCAATATGGTGGCAGAAAGGTATCACAGCAACGTCAATGAGGTGGGCCCAGCAGTGGGGGACGTGACTCTGACAATGGTTGGTCTGGCACAGGCTGCGAGGCAATGGCTGAGGAGTATCAGTACAGCAGTAAAGGTGGCCCCTGAGATTTGGTGACTTCGATGTTGGTTGGCTCCAGTGTAGATGGCGACAAAGCATTGGAGGAGGGATGTGGCACAGGTGTCATTAACGGTGATGAGCTAGCTCAGGACTGATGGACTCTCTTCAAACTACATCTTTGTTTTTCCTTTATTCTTTAATTATTCAAAACGGCACAATTTCATGGCGACAAATGAAAACTTTTCACTATTTTGTATTCTTACTGTAAAATACATGTGACAATAAAATCAAAATCAAATTAGATCTCTATAATGTAAGAGCATTGTCATAGCAGTAACAGTTTCCTTGCCATAATTGAACAAAATTATTTCTGAATAAATTAAGATGATGGTATCTAAGTAGTCAACTCCTGGTTTTGTTATCCTCCCAATTTTTTTAAAAAGCAAAGAAATTTCATTAAATATGTCTTGAATTAAAATCATAGAGCTAAATATGATGAGTTGAATAAACTTCAAGTTCCTCTCCAAGCCACTCACCATCCTGACTTGGAAACATATCCACTGTTCCTTCACCGTCGCTGGGTCAAAATCTTGGAATTCTCTCCCTAATGGCTTTGTGCGTCAATCCACAGCAGGTGGACTGCAGCGGTTCAAGAAGGCAGCTCACCACCACCTTGTCAAGAGCAACTTGGGCAATAAATGCTGGCCAGCCAGTGACGCCCACATCCCACAAAAATGAATACAAATAAAACAATTCATTTCAACAAAATGTACATTTTTTTTCCTGCAGATTGGTATTAACAGATATTGACTACTAATTAATATCAACATTTAGAATGAAATAGTCAGATATTTAAACAATAACCATTCAAAGTTGATGTGCTGTATTTCTTCTAGAGTCCATTTTAAATCTACACCCTGTGTAAAATAATGAAAAAGATAATGTTTAAGAAAATCATATATTCTGTAAAGCAAATACAAGAGTACTGAGATTTGAATAATAAATTAATGAAGCTGTTCCTTTTTTTAATCAAATTAGTAATTTATTTGTATATTTAGGAAAGAATATTGCCATTTTTGGAATTATGTATTTTTTGTGAGAGCAAAAGACTTTGTTTTACATTAAAACGCTTCTCTAACATGCAGCATAGTCCTTTGAAATATTCATTTTGATTGTGATGTGATATCACAAAAATAACTTGCCCTCAGTGGAGTCAAAATGAAGACAAACTGTGAAATCAAAATACATTGTGATGATTTGCAATACAGAGAATAGCAAAGAGTTATGAAAATGTTGACTTGTAAATCTGAAGCTCATCGTGCCTTGTGTCGGCAAAGTTCTCCTTGGACCTTGTAGCATGTGTCTGAAATTAGTCATTCACCCTTTAATGCATACTAAGGTGTAAAGATATTGTGTAATCATTTTTACTGATTCTGGAGGAATTGTTTCATGGAAACTGCCTTGAGAATTCTCTGCAAGTCATTAAATTAATCTCTAAAATTGCTTCCACATGTTGCGAATTACTTAAATATTGCACTCTTGTGGCTCAGTAGTAGTGTCCCTGCATCTGGACCAGGAGGCACAGGTTCAAGTCCCACCTGGTCCAGTGATGCGTAATGGCATCTCTGAATGGGTTGACTAGAAAACTGGGTAAAACATTGTTGCGGCTATAAAGTATTTGAGGATGTAAGCCGCATAAAATGTTAATTCTGTTTCAGAAATGGAAATTTTTTAAACCTGAACAAAATGCTACAATATGCATAAAAATTGCTGGCCAGTTAAAGTCTAGTGATATTAACATGTCCAAAGTGTTCATGTATTTCAGTTCTTCAGATACAAACAGAGCAGCTGGGCATTTCCATCATTTACTGCCCACCACCCTGAGAGCACTCATTATTCATTAATGTCATTGCCTGTTTTATGTTTGGTCTCATTATATCAGCAATAGAAATATAACGGTAGTACATGAAATAAGTTTGGTGATAGTTTTCAATGGTAGATATCTGTTAATATTTTCATGTGCTCTTAAATTATGAAATATAAAAAAAGAACACTTAGCTTGTATTACATGGTGGGGATCACCATGTAACACGGTGAGATTCAGATTCTGTGTGAGTTTGATTTGATATTTTTCCACAATATATTACAAAGTATACACCCATGTACATCCTTTACAGCAATGCTGGTGTATACTCAAGGGCCTGATTATTGAACAGCTAATTAATGAAAGTTTTTTTTTTGTTGGGTAGAAATGTGCAGCCAATTACTGTGTATGATTTGTGTTATAAATTGACCAGTATTTTAAAACAAACTGACTTATAAACTGTTTTCTATGAATTTACATGTAAAAAATAAATTAGGAAGCCAGTACTACTACTTAAATAGAATTCAAGTTGTCCGAAAACTACTATTATGAAAGTCAAAATCTCCAGCTGTAGAAATGTGATCAGTGTAAGTGATTTATTTTAATTTAGTTTTAACTTCAGTTGTTGGTCAAATCAGTTAATAAAATATTCTGTAAAAATTAAACACTTTTGAATCAGCTATGTTTTCCAAATTGGTTTTAGCATGTATGGCGATAAAATTCATAGTTGAAAATTAAGTCCAAGTTGATGAATAAAAATGTTATAGAAAAGAGAAATCGTAACTTTGTACAAGCTTGTTCAGAATGTAACATGTCTTGAAAAATAGAATTAGCACGTTTTTTCCTGAACATTTTGTTTAAACTCAGAATAAAATTGCACCCATAAGTAAATAGTACTGAAAAGGAGCTGACTGGAATTTATTTAATGGAGGCTATTGTTAGATAATGTGTGGCTGTGGCATCATATTGCTCATTACACTTAAAATCAGCTGAACTAGCAATTTACATTGTTGCTGTAACATTGAACAAATTGGGCAGTGACAATTTTTTTGTTCTCCTTTCAGACAAAGTGTTCAAGCTGAAGCTGGACACTGGATAAAGCCAACTTGAACTTTTCATGCTTGAAGCTACCAGTTTAATTTTGGGATTGCCACACTTAATTAGCATTAATTACTCAGTTACCCAAAAATAAATGCAAAATAGCTTCCCTGAATCTGTCTGCATTATCTATGTCTGAAGTTCTGTACTTCTTAAATACTGCCATTAGCTTAGCTGGTATTACACGACTTGGCATAATACTAAGTTGCATAGAACGAAAGGTTAGATGGTTTGACCCAAATGTTGTATACCAGATGATCCTGACCTTGACATCGATGGGGTACTACTTGCTTCCATATCACTCGTTTAGGGAAAGAGATGAAGTCAGATTACCATTTCAGATTTATGTCCAATGATATCCCTAAAAATTGGCTGATTTTTTTTTAACCACACAGAGACAGCAGCAGATAACAAAGTGTAGAGCTGGATGAACTGAATAACTGAATAAACTGAATACACCTCCTCGACCATCCCTAAAAATGCCATTCCCTATTTCCTATTCCCAATTCCTTCGCCTCCGCCACATCTACTCCCAGGATGAGGCATTCCACTGCCGAACATCTCAGATGTCCTCGTTTATCCAGGACCGCAAATTCCCCCCCTCAGTGGTCGAGAACGCCCTCAACTGTATCTCCCGCATTTCCTGCAACTCATCCCTCACACCCCCTCCCCTCAATAACAACCAAAACAGAATCCCCCTCGTCCTCACGTACCACCCCACCAACCTCCGGATCCAACACATTATCCTCCGACACTTCCGCCATCTGCAATCCAACCCCACCACCAAAGACATTTTTCCCTCCCCACCCTTATCTGCTTTCCAGAGGGACCACTCTTTCCGTGACTCCCTTGTCCACTCCACACTCCCCTCCAGCCCCACCACACCTGGCACTTTTCCCTGCAACCGCAGGAAGTGCTACACCTGCCCCTACACCTCCCCCCTCACCCCCATCCCAGACCCCAAGAAGACATTCCACATCAAGCAGATGTTCACTTGCACATCTGCTAACGTGATATACTGTATCCGCTGTTCCCGTTGTGGCCTCCTCTACATCAGGGAAACCAAGCGGAGGCTTGGGGACCGCTTTGCAGAACACCTACGCTCGGTTCGCACTAAACAACTGCACCTCCTAGTCACGAACCACTTCAACTCCCCCTCCCATTCCTCAGACAACATGTCCATCCTGGGCCTCCTGCAGTGCCACAACAATGCGACCCGAAGGTTGCAGGAACAGCACCTCGTGTTCCACTTGGGAACCCTGCAGCCCAATGGTATCAATGTGGACTTCACAAGCTTCAAAATCTCCCCTCCCCCAACCGCATCCCAAAACCAGCCCAGCTTGTCCCCGCCTCCTTAACCTGTCCTTCCTCCCACCTATCCCCTCCTCCCACCTCAAGCCCCACCCCCATCTCCTACCTACTAGCCTCATCCCGCCCCCTTGACCTGTCCGTCCTCCCTCGACTGACCTATCCCCTCCCTAACTCCCCACCTCATTGGCCTGTCTGTCTCCTCTCCACCTACCTTCTCTATCCATCTTCTATCCGCCTCCCCATCTCTCCCTATTTATTTCAGAACCCCCTTCCCCTCCCCCATTTCTGAAGAAGGATCTAGGCCCGAAACGTCAGCCTTCCTGCTCCTCTGATGCTGCTTGGCCTGCTGTGTTCATCCAGCTCTACACCTTCTTATCTCAGATTCTCCAGCATCTGCAGTTCCTACTATCTCAGAGACAGCAGCAGGTTTAGTTGTAATTGCCAAATCCACATTAAATTAGTCTCATATGAAGAACTGTTACTAAGAGGTTTCATGAGCTGCTAAGAGGATTCTGACTGCTGCGGTCCTGCAGATTAAGGAGGAAGCAACTTTAGGAAGCCTACCGACCTCAAATCAATATGTGATGGCCATTACCAGACAACAATCAGTATTAAGGATCATCAAAGATGTGAATAGAAGTAGGAAAACTGAAAATGCACCATACAAATGTTTATCATTCAAAATAATCTGCACAAAATATCTTGTCTATCTACTAAGTCAGAAATTTGATTCATTTGGCACGTATAGTCAATTCCTGTCAATTTGGAGATGCATAATTCTTGATACATTGTTTTGTTCTGTAGAGCATCTGTCTGCTGTTTTTCTCCAGTGGATTAACCTTAACTTTATTGCTGGATAATTTGAACATTTTTAATTCAAAAATACTTCATATTAATGGAACTGGACAGTAATTGTGCCTGCAATCAAAGTGGTGGGCAACAAGGCTATGATTTTCTTGGTCTGCTGCCAAAGTGTTTTGGAAATCCTGACACTCCAAGAGCACTGTTCATTAGCTAGGGTGTGGGTGTCATTGTAATGCAATGAAAAAAGTGTAGGCATTGAGCAAAATTGGTAAACCAATATGAAGGGACGTAATAAACTTAGAGCTAAGTCGGTTAAGAGTAAAATAAGGAACGATTTTTCCTTAGTAACCAGATTTTCACCATCTTTTCTATTCTTTCAAAATATTAAGTACCAGACCAGCTGAAATTTTCAAGACAGAGAATCGTTTTTCTTTTTGTTGTGAAAGGTGTTTTAGGGATTCTAGGGATAAGGAAGTTAACACTGAGGTCACAGTTCAGCCATGATCTAATTGACTGATATGACATATTCCGGGGTCTGAATTACCAACTGTGCCTATTTGTCTAAAATTGTTATTACGTAGCAAATTGAAAGGGAAAATTTCTCAAGAAAAGTGAATGTGAGTGTAAAATATGAACAGGTATAGTCTATTAAGCCTGCCCTGCCATTCAAACAATCATGACTAATCGAACACTTCAATGCTTTTTGTCCAATCTATTCTGCAAGAATCTCCCAGCCTTCCAGTGGTAGAGAATTTCAAAGGTTCACAACCCTCTGAGTAAAAGCAAATTCTCTTCATCTTGGACCTAGATGACAACCCCCTTATTTTTAAGGAGATAGTAGGAACTGCCGATGCTGGAGAATCTGAGATAACAAGGTGTAGAGCTGGATGAACACAGCAGGCCAAGCAGCATCAGAGGAGCAGGAAAGCTGATGTTTCGGGTCGAGACCCTTCTTCAGAAAATGGCTTCGCAGTGGGGTTAAAATTGTTACAGAGATAGTAGGAACTGCCGATGCTGGGGAATCTGAGATAACAAGCTGTAGAGCCAAGGGTCTCGACCCGAAACGTCAGCTTTCCTGCTCCTCTGATACTGCTTGGCCTGCTGTGTTCATCTAACTCTACATCTTGTTATCCCTTATTTTTAAAATGTGACCTCAGTTCTAGATTCCCCAATTAGGGGAGACATCTTACTCGCATCTAGCCTGTCTATCCCTTTAAGTCATTTATAAGTTTCAGCGAGACTACTTCCCACTCTTTAAATCTGTTGAGAATACCAGCCCAGTTTGCTAAATCTCTTTTCATAGGACAGTCGTACCATCCTGGGAACAAGTCTGATGAACCTTTGTTGCACTCCCTCTATGGTAGTAATATCCTTCCTGAAGTAATGAGATCAAAACTACACACAGTTCTCCAGGTGTGATCTAACCAAGCTCCAATATAATTGAAACAAGACTTCACTACTGCAATATTCTTGTGCTAAAGGCTAACATAAGATGCTGAGGATTGGCTAGTGGTAATATTATCTCTTAGTTTGTATTGTGGATGCTTACATGGATACAAAGTCTAGATTAAAGGACCTCATCTACACAAACACTACTGCAGTTTGTGTTTTTACCATGCATTATGGAACTCATGCATTTCCTGTAGATTATTAGATTTTGGAAAAGATCAAACTTCTTGTGCTCAACATAGAAGGGTAGTAGGAATTGTTTTATTTAAATATACCTATACAATCCAAATCTGTGTTGTTCTTGTATCAGAACAGGCTTCACAATAAGGCATTTTTTGTGTAGTTACCGCATAGATTTAAGGTTAAAATATTGAATGAGCTATTTGTTTGCTATTATGCTTATCAGTAAAAGCTAGTGTTGGGAAATGGAGATAATACTGAAAATGGATTCTAAAAATAGAACTAAGAATTAAAAACTGGTCAATTTTTGGACAGTTAATTAGTTCCTCAATTTGACTCAAATTGTGCAAATCCACTCAAGCGCAGAAGATCACTCACTACTCCAGCAGTGTAGCATTTTTATCATTGCTAATTGCGGTCAAAATAAGGATAGTCTCCTGCAGAATGAGTTTCTGAACCTTATTTTTACATAGAGCCTTTTAGTCAACAGACAGATTTAAATTCACTTCACCTTCTCTATTAAATCCATCATAAAACTAAGAGTGGCAGGTGTCAGGTGTCTATATGAAAGTTCACGTTGGATATCTGGCTATTGCTTCAAAGATTTAGGTGACATTCTCTTAAAAGATAAGTGCACTGGTTTGAATTATCATACTGCTTGACACATCATTTACCTGTACCAAAAGAAAGTATTGATGGTTGATATAATGCATTTAAATTAGTTGTTATTGCTGAAGGTATTAATCATGAATTGTGAGCTACAGATGATTGTCCATTCATAAGGATTGAAAAAAAACCTAATGGCCTTGAGTATTTGCTTGACACAATTCACCCAAAATTGGCCAAACCAGTACTAAAGTTTAAGACTTTCCTAGAGCAAATCATGTTCCCACCAACGTTTTCGCTAGTTTAAAAAAAACTCACACTGGAAGCCAGCCTCGCTCATGTAACAGGTCATATCTCCAAGTTGAATTGTCCCCATGAAAAGTCTATGCTTATTGGTGGTTTGCAAACCTTTGAGTAGACTTTTAAAATAGTTTTGTTTTTAAATGCCAGGACACTAATAAGCAACTTGTTCAAAGAATTTAGATATTAAGAATGTGATCTACTCAAACTGACAGCCCCAAAGAAACTGATAAATGATTCCATATCGTGTTTGTCATTTTCAGTTATTTAAACTAAGATTACTCACAAATGGTAAACTAACTACTGATTAAAAATGCTTGTTTTTTTTTAACAAACACATTTTTAGTTACATTAAAACTGCACCAGGTCACCACTCTTGAACACAAGTTTTTTTTTAAATCTAAACCTTTTCTCAAAGCCATTCTAGAGCACTTGATTTTACTGCTTCATGGAAGATTTAGATTTGCATATTGGTGTGATCAAAAAAATTCAATTCCGTAAACTAACAGAACTTGGAGTACAAATTTGTGCCTGAATTGTGGGCTTCATTCTTAGTTTAAATAATGTACCCCTAATACCGAATAAATTCCTCCGATATTGGTTCAGGAATACGCTTGGTATTTCTGGTTTAGTTCCTTGCTGGGATGTTGCTTTTAGTAATTTTACTTTTTTTTTGTATGTGTTAGAGAATGAGTGCAGCAGCATTTGTAGCTTTATCTTCAACCTGCATTCTAATTGAGTTCTCCACTATGCGCTTGTGTCTGCAGGATTTATCTTTGGGTATTCATAATTCATGTCTCCAAATTACCCACATTTTATGTAAACCACATTATCACATCAATTTCTAGACTTGGAGTTGAAAAGCCCTAATTGTCCCCTTCTTGCATCCCTTCTCCCATTCCAACAAATGATGTTCCCTTGAGGACTTATCACTTCTGAATATCCTTAATATAATGAATCAGATATGTACAGATCAAATTGATGGGGTTTATTTTGTTTTTAAAGGAAACAGTATGGATAAGTTGGAAGAATTGATTTGGTTATAATAGGCAAAGGTATTGTAATTATACTTATAACATCTTTTGTAGATTCTTTTATATAGTGGCTAGAACTCTTCTATTGTGGATTTTTGTCAAGATCCCAATTGTGTTTGCGATCATGGTAAGGTTTTGTGGGGGGGGGGGAAGAAACCCACGCAATGCAGTTCTGACTAGCTATTATTTATTGCCCTAAAGTGAAATAACAGTTGCTTCCTGCTGCTATAGATAATGGATGTAATATAACTCAGACATAAGTGCTCCATTTAACTCTGGTTTACATTAACCCTGATAATCTTATGCATTTACCAAGTCCCATTGTACTGTGGTGGACATTGAAATGATTTGATTGAATGTTGAGTGGATTATGAAAACATGCCAGATTCTCTCTAACACATTTTTCTGGTTTACCAGGCTACAAGTGCATTGGATGCAGAAAGTGAGCACCTAGTACGAGAGGCCATTGATCGGGTTATGCAAGAGAGAACGGTTTTGGTAATTGCACACAGGCTTTCAACTGTAAGAAATGCCTCCAAGGTAAGTTGAGAAAGAATTGTAGTTTTCAGGGTTGAGGGGAGTTCTATTCTCTTTCAAAAAAAATCTATAGTCCTGTCAAATACTGCATTCTATAAGGGACCCCCTTTCTGTTGTGAATTAAGCCCACACATGAGAAATTAAATATGGTCTTCATGTAGTATAAATGAGAATTCAACATATTGATTGATTTCAAGAAAATTGAATGGTGAAGCTACTCGATGCTATATTCAGAAATTTTACAACACAGCAGACCTTTTTGGCTAGTTGAACCTGTGCCAGCTTTCGGAAAGAGCTATTTGCTTAGTTTTGTTCACCTACTCCTATATTGTTTTTAAAACATATCAACAACTTTTATAAAAACAAGAATTCTGCTTCTAGTTCAAGTAGATTATTTCATGTCCTAAGAGCCCAGCACTTTTTTTAAATTTAAGATCTAGAGAACCAGGGGTGAAATGAAGAGAAATCTTTTTTACTTAGCAATTTGTTGCAATATGAAGTGCACTGCTGAAAGAGTGAAGGAAGCTGATTCAGCATTAAATTTCATAAGGGAATTCAATATCAACTTGAAGAAGGAATAAATTGCAGAACCATGGGACAAGAGCAGAAGATTGAGACTGTAGCTTTTTCAAAGAGTTAACTAGGCTATATGATTTTAACCTTTATTCTTTGGACACTTTAAATATGCGCCTTTAAATGAATATTATTTTGATTACCTCTTTCAGACTTTCTGTTAATCTTCCATGTTATAAGAAATTGCACTCGTGCTGCATTTTCTGTCATCTATTCTAATAATTGGTCTGTTGTACCTGACCCATCTTAGTGAAGTTTATCTGCGCGTTCTTTTCTTTGCTTTTCTATTTCAAAAGCTTATATTTTAGAAAACAAAGAGATGTAACTACTTGCCCATCCACTTTTCAAGATTTTATTGTTTCTGAACCCCTAAATTTTTTGGCTACTCTACTCCTTTTCCAGTTTTACTGTCTAATATTTGTTGTCACATTCCTCCTTCAAATTACACCACATTAAATTTCCTCTGACATCTGCCCATCCTCTTCCTCTGTAAAAATGCTTTGAATGTTGTTTTGGGAACACTGTTAAGGTAAAGCAAGCTGACACTCAGAATTCTACATGTGTTTTACGGACGATTATTAGTATCACCAAAGGAAAGAATGGTTGCAGTGCTGGCACAGCAGATTCTTTTCCATACCTTCTTTTTTTCAAGCACAATAGAAACTTGGCAAACATTATTTCTTTTTTAATAAACAAAATTAATCTTGAAACAGACTAAACAAACTGACGAATATGATAGAAAGCATATGCACTCTGCAGGGATCCTCTTGATTTCATTCCCCCGAGTATGGCCAAGTTACTCTTTACCGTGGTAAATGTATACCTTCATGATTCTATCATGGGGGTTGGGAGGTGTCCTTAAAATTTAATGTAATCTTTTGTAAAGGACTGTATTTTGTTTTAATTGCAAGAAGTATATACGGACATCTGTTCTGAAATCATTTGCCCATCTTTCAATATGTTTTCCAAGACCAGCTAATGATTCCCATACAGATTAGGCCTTTTAAGTAAGAATCTTTCTTGTTGAATATTAAATATTCAGCCTCTAGAGTCTTCACGAGAAAAGTTTAACAGCAGCTATCTGTTCTGTATATTGAAATCAGGGTCTCGGGTCTGCTTGTGCCCTTGTCCTGAGATCTAGACACTTCTGTTTGAGGCTGACGTGAAATATCATCAGTCTAAGAGGAAATAACAGATGATGCTTAGATTGAAAGAACCTTGAACAATAAGTCTTTCACTTTGAAGAATTATATTGATTGTGCCTTCAGTTATATTGAAGGAGAACTTCACAGTTTTAGATATTAAAAGAAATGGAAAACTTCTTAGATTGGTTGTGTAATTTAAAAAGTGCCTTGAAGTAGGAGAGATGCTTCTCTTAAACGCTGCATGTTACAAACTTTGTCTTCAAAGAGGAAAGAATTCCACTGGAAAAAATTCAAGTAACCCTTCAGAAAATGCAAATCGGTACTTATTGTATCTACAAGGCATTATGGCTCATGCAACATTTTATACAGTTTCAAGATCAAATGATATAGTGCTGAATGGTATAGCTGCAACTGAACCAAATCAGACTTTCTTGCTGTTATCCCATCTTATTCTGTTCCATTTTGGAGCTGTGTTGTTTCCAGCCCCTGAAGACCATGGCTGTTTGCATGGGTATGTTTCTTTTGATGCTGGTTATGTAACTGCATGGCATCGTAACTAAGTTCACTGCTGTCTGCGCCTGATGCCTACGCTTGTACGTCCAAATTGGATGCCCTCGACAGTAATCAAGAATGTGAACTATGGTGCATTCCTTCAAACTTGTCCTAGGGTGGTAACTTCAAACATAACATCATGTGCTGCTTAATTTGACGGTCCCAAACCTTAGACCTTTACGAACATTGCCAAGGCTACCTAATTCTACTCTAAGGTTATCCATCTCTGCCTTACCTTCACTCATCTGCTGAAACCCTCTTCCCTACCTTTGTTGCCTCTAGTCATGATTCCATCATTAGCCTGCTCCATTGCATCCTCCATAAATTTCACTTTAGCCAATGCTGTGCTGACCATGTCCTAACTTGAACCAAGACTCAATCACCTTTCTGTTCCCTGACCTACGTTTGCTTTCTGCACTCTTTCTATAAAATTCTCATGCTTGTTTTTAAGTTCCTGTTTTGCCCTGCTGCTCCAATCTATGTAGCAATCTCTAACTCTAGAACTCTCAAGTCCTCTGCTTCTCTAATTTTGGCCTTTTATGCATCCCAATTTTCTATGTTCCACTATTGGTAAATTTGCTTTATATATTCTCTCCACCTTCAGTCTTGCTTTAACATGCCTTTGAAGTCCCACCTTTCACATCTTGGTTGTCTGTCCTAATATCTCTTTGATCATTCTGTGTTAAATTTTGTTAAATCACTCCTGTGAATTGTCTTGCAATGCTTATAACTTTAATTGTGACTGCTTAAATTTAGGTTGCTGCCTTTAGAAGGAAAAGTGCTTCAAGTGTATGAGATCATGGTCATCACTAAGCCATAATCTGTTCAGGCTTGTACATATTTAATTTTTTCTTAATTGCTAGACCAAAATCCTGGAATTCCCTACCTATTCTGGACTACTGTCACTATATAAACTGCAATAGTCTACGAAGGGATGTTGCTGGGAATGGAGGGTATGAGATATAAAAATAGATTGGAAAGGCTGGGGCTGTTTTCACTGGAGCATAGGAGGTTGAGGAGCGATTGTATTGAGGTTTACAAAATCATGAGCGCCATGGATAAAGTGAATGACAACGGTGTTTTCCCTAGGGTGGGGAGTTCAGAACTAGGTGGCATATTTTTAAGGTGAGAGGAGAAAAATTTTGAAAAGACATGAAGGGCAAATTTTTTTTTTACGCAGAGTGGTTCATGCGTGGAATGACCTGCAGAGAAAGTGGTGAAAGCGATACAGTTACAATATTTAAAAGACATTTGGATAAATTCATGAATAGGAAAGGTTTGGAGAGATAGGGGCCAAGTACAGGCAGGTAGGACGAGTTTAGTTTGGAAAATGGTTGGCATGAACTGGTTTGGCCAAAGGGTTGGTTTCCGTGCTATATGACTCCTATAAGGGCACTCACCATTGCCTTTGAAGATAGCTAGGGATGAACTATAACTACTGGTCTAGTTACCAATGCCCACATCCATAGAATGAATTTATTTAAGTTTTGCTTTAGGTTTAGAGCAAACATCTAGAAATATTTCTTTACAGCTGCTGGAGCATTGCTTGGAAGATTGCTTGAAGCCAGGATATTTGGATCTTTTTGCTTGAAAAGTTCCAGGTACTGTAATATGAAAGCAGTAGACAAGTGGCACTGACTACACAAACCTGAACTCTGGGTTTTAGAACTCAAGCAGCGGCTAGAGTCGCTGTTGTGCATCTGTGAGGCAGAGGTCTACATAGATAGCACCTATAGGGAGGTAGACACAGTGCAGATTAGAAGCATACAGGCAGAGGGACAATGGGTGAGTACCTGGCAGTCTAAGAAAATCGGGCAGGAGTGCAACCAGAGCCAAGCCCATGGCACCAGAAGTGACTCAGCTGTACACGGGAAGAGGAAAAAGAATGGAAGAACAGGAGTTTATAGTCAGGGAATCAGACAAATTTCCAGTGGCAGTAAACCTGACTCCAGGGTGGTGTGTTGCCTTCCTGGTACCACAATCAAGAGTATCACAGAGCAGATGAGGGACATCCTTTTGATGGAGGAGATATCAGTCAGAAGTTGTGCTCCACTAATGTTTTCGGGAGATAGGAACCTCGGGGTAACCCGGATTTGAAGGAAGAAAACCTTGGTAACAGAAAGTAGAAAAGCTGCTTGGACAAATAGAGGAAACTAAGCCAAGCATTGTGTATGCTTCGAATGCTGAATGATGTTAGCACCTCAAACGGCAGTTGCTTGAATGCATGCACCATTTGCAGCAGCGTAGATGATCTAAAGGCACAGGGTTATGAATATAGTCTAACTGCCATTATAGAAACATGGCTGCACGGTAACAAGAAGGAAAAGGAATTGGAGCTGTGCTGATAGTATGAAATGGGACTAGTGCATTAGAAGGAGAGTATTGCGAATCGGAAGAACAATGTGTGGAACCTCTTTGGATTGGAGCTAAGAAACGGGAAGGGACAGCAGATGTTGGTTGAAGTAATTTATAGACCACCAAATAATCAGGGTAGTGTGGAGCATGGTATTAATCTGGAGAAGACAAAAGCATGTAGCATGGGCGACATCGTCATCATGGATGCTGTTAATCTGCAGATAGACTGAGTAAACCAATTGAGCATTAAAGCTATTGAGGACAAGTTTTTGAAGTGTGTTAGGGATGGTTTTCTGGAACAATATGTTGAACCAATAGAGGATGTGCTATTTAGATCTAGTATTATATAATTAAAAAGGGCTAATTAACAATCTTGTTGTAAATAACCTTTAGGGATGAGAGTGACCACAATATGATAATTTTTTTTATTATGTTTGAAAATGGGGCAGTTCATTCTGTGTTAAATTTGAATGAGGCACAAATTAGCTGTGGTGGACAGTGAAAATACATTAAAGAGCTTGACTGTTCATAGAAAAGGAATAGTCTTTAAAGTAGTATTGCATAACTTACAGCCTGTATACATTCCCTCAAGGTGCAAAAACTCAAGGTCAGTCAACCATGCCTAAGAAAGGAAGTTCACGATTGTGTAAGTTTAAAAATAAACACCGACAAAGTTGTCGGAAATAGCAACAATTCTGAGGATTTTTGTTGGTGGGGGAGGTTGTTGAATGCAACAAAGGATGATGAAGAAACTGATAAATTATGAGAATAGAATATGAATGCAATCTAGCAAAGAACATAAAAGCAGACTGTAGCAGCTTCTAGACATGCATAAAGAGGAACTGTTTGGTTAAAATAAATGTGTATCCATTAATGGTACAGTCAGGAGACTTGATAATGGTGAGTGGAAAAATGGCAGAGAAACTAAATAATTACTTTGTATTTGTTTTCACTGAGCAAGATACCAGAATTTCCTTGATTTAGAGATTCAAGTTGTTGAAGATTTTGAGAAGTTGAGGGAAATTAGCATTAGAATGAAATTTGTACTGGAGAAATTAATGGGACTGAAAGATATTAAATCCCTAGGACTTGATGGTCTTTATTGCAGAATGTTGAAAGAGGCAGGTATACAGATAGTTGATGAATTCATGATTTTCTTGCAAAATTCTGTAAATTTGAATCATAAACAGCATGGAAACAGACCCTTTGGTCCAACTTGTCCCCCATGCCTACCAGATAACCTAAACTGATCTAGTCCCATTTGCCAGCATTTGGCCCATAGCCCTGTAAAGCCTTCCTATTCAGGTACCCATCCAGATGCCTTTTAAATGTTGTATTTGTACCTGCCTCAACCACTTTTTGTCTGGCAGTTCATTCCATACATGCACCACCCTCTGTGTGAAAATGTTGCCCCTTAGGTCCCTTTTAAATCTTTCCCCTCTCACCTTAAACCTAATGCCGTCTTGTTTACGACTCCCCTACGCTGGGGAAAAAAGACATTGGCTATTCACCCTATCCATGCCCCTCATGGCCACCCCTCAGCTTCCGACACTCCAGAGAAAAAAGCTCTTGCCGATTCAGCCTTGCCCTATAGCTCAAACCCTTCAATCCCGGAAACATGCTTGTAAATCTTTTCTGGACTCCTTCAAATTTAGCGACGTCTTTCCTATAGCACGGAGACCAGAATTAAATGCGGTATTCTAAAAGTGGCCTAACGAATGTCCTCTACAGTTGCAACATGACCTCTCAACTCCTTTACTCAATGCACTGACCAATGAAGGCAAGCATGCCAAAGGCTGCCTTTACCACTCTGTTTACCTGTGATTCCACTTTCAAGGAGCAATGCACCTGCAATCCTAGATTTTTCTGTTTAGCAACACTCCGCAAGGCCTTACCATTAACTGTATAAGTCCTGCCCTGATTTGCCTTTCCAAAATGCAACACCTCACATTTATCTTAATTAAACTCCATCTGATCCTGTTGTACTCTGAGACGAGATAGTAGGAGCTGCAGATGCTGGAGAATATGAGATAACAAGGTGTAGAGCTGGATGAACACAGCAGTCCAAGCAGCATAAGAGCAGCAGGAAAGCTGACATTTCGGATCTAGACCCTTCATTCTTCACTGTCCACTACACTACCAATTTTGGTGTCATCTGCAAACGTACTGACTATTCTTCCTATGTTCACCTCCACATCATTCATATAAATGATGAACAGCAATGGGCACAACACTGATGCTTGTGGCTCACCACTGGTCACAGGCCTCCAGTCCAAAAGACAACTCTCCAACACCACCCTCCGTCTTGTACCTTCAAGCTAATTTTGTATCCAATTGGCTAGCTCCCCTGATCACTTATTAACCAATCTACCATGCAGGACATTGTTGAACGCCTTGCTAAACTCCATATAGACAACATCTACCAATCTGCCTACATAAATTTTCTTTGTCACTTCTTCAAAAAACTCAATCAAGTTAGTGAGACATGATTTCCCACGCACAAAGCCATGTTGACTATCCCTAATCAGTCCTTGCTTTTCCAAATACATGAAAATCCTGTCCCTCAGAATCCCCTCCACCAACCTACCCACCACTGACTTCAGGCAGACCGGTCTATAGTTCCCTGGCTCGCTCTTACCACCTTTGTTAAATAATCATAGAATCCCTACGGTTTGGAAACAGGCCATTTGGCCCAACAAGTCCACACCGCCCCTCCAACTGAGCGCTGATTTGGTAAGGCTACTAGTATTTTTTTTTTAATTTGTCCGTTTGAGAATTCAGAACAGTGGGAATGGATGTTAGGGTAGTTGTGTGCTCCTCCTGTAGAATGTGGGAGGTAAGGATCACCACTGACTTCATCTGCGGGAAGTGCACCGAACTCCAGCTCCTCGGAAACCGTGTTAGGGAACTGCAGCTGGAGCTGGGTGAACTTCGGATCATTCGGGAGGCTGAGGGGGTAATTGAGAGGAGTTACGGGGAGGTAGTCACACCTCAGGTACAGGAAGAAAGTAGATGGGTTACAGTCAGGGGACGGAAAGGGAACAGGCAGACAGTGCAGGGATCCCCTGTGGCCATTCCCCTCAAAAACAAGTATACCGTTTTGGATACTGTTGGGGGGGATGACTTACCAGGGGTAAGCCATGGGGTACAGGTCTCTGGCACAGAGTCTGTCCCTGTTGCTCAGAAGGGAAGGGGTGGGGAGAGGAGGAGAGCATTAGTCATTGGGGACTCCACAGTTAGGGGGACAGATGGGAGATTCTGTGGGAACGAGAGAGACTCGCGGTTGGTGTGTTGCCTCCCAGGTGCCAGGGTCCGTGATGTCTCGGATCGTGTTTTCGGGATCCTTAAGGGGGAGGGGGGGCAGCCCCAAGTCGTGGTCCACATAGGCACCAACGACATAGGTAGGAAAAGGGATGGGGACGTAAGGCAGAAATTCAAGGAGCTAGGGTGGAAGCTTAGAGCCAGAACAAACAGAGTTGTTATCTCTGGTTTGTTACCCGTGCCACGTGCTAGCGAGGCGAGGAATAGGGAGAGAGAGCAGTTGAACACGTGGCTACAGGGATGGTGCAGGAGGGAGGGATTCAGATACCTGGATAATTGGGGCTCATTCTGGGGTAGGTGGGATCTCTACAAACAGGATGGTCTACACCTGAACCAGAGGGGTACCGATATCCTGGGGGGGGAAATTTGCTAATGCTCTTCGGGAGGGTTTAAACTAATTCAACAGGGGGTGGGAACCTGAATTGTAGCTCCAGTGTACAGGAGGTTGAGAGTAGTGAGGTCATAAATAAGGTTTCAAGGTCGCAGGAGTGTACTGGCAGGCAGGAAGGTGGTTTGAAGTGTGTCTGCTTCAATGCCAGGAGCATCCGGAATAAGGCGGGTGAACTTGCAGCATGGGTTGGTACCTGGGACTTCGATGTTGTGGCCATTTCGGAGACATGGATAGAGCAGGGACAGGAATGGTTGTTGCAGGTTCCGGGGTTTAAATGTTTCAGTGAGATCAGGGAAGGTGGTAAAAGAGGGGGAGGTGTGGCATTGTTAGTCAAGGACAGTATTATGGTGGCAGAAAGGACGTTTGATGAGGACTCGTCCACTGAGGTAGTATGGGCTGAGGTTAGAAACAGGAAAGGAGAGGTCACCCTGTTGGGAGTTTTCTATAGGCCTTCGAAAAGTTCCAGAGATGTAGAGGAAAAGATTGCAAAGATGATTCTGGATAGGAGCGAAAGTAACAGGGTAGTTGTTATGGGGGACTTTAACTTTCCAAATATTGACTGGAAACGCTATAGTTCGAGTACTTCAGATGGGTCAGTTTTTGTCCAATGTGTGCAGGAGGGTTTCCTGACACAGTATGTAGATAGGCCAACAAGAGGCGAGGCCACATTGGATTTGGTACGAGGTAATGAACCAGGCCAGGTGTTAGATTTGGAGGTAGGTGAGCACTTTGGTGATAGTGACCACAATTCGGTTACGTTTACTTTAGCGATGGAAAGGGATCGGTATATAACGCAGGGCAAGAGTTATAGCCGGGGGAAAGGCAATTATGAGGCGATGAGGCAAGATTTAGGATGCATAGGATGGAGAAGGAAACTGCAGGGGCTGGGCACAATTGAAATGTGGAGCTTGTTCAAGGAACAGCTACTGCGTGTCCTTGAGAAGTATGTACCTGTCAGGCAGGGAGGAAGTGGTCGAGCGAGGGAACCGTGGTTTACTAAAGAAGTTGAATCTCTTGTCAAGAGGGAGAAGGAGGCTTATGTAGAAATGAAGCATGAAGGCTCAGTTAGGGCGCTTGAGAGTTACAAGTTAGCCAGGAAGGACCTAAAGAGAGAGCTAAGAAGAGCCAGGAGGCGACATGAGAAGTCTTTAGCAGGTAGGATCAAGGAAAACCCTAAAGCTTTCTATAGGTATGTCAGGAATAAAAGAATGACTAGAGTAAGATTAGGGTCAGTCAAGGACAGTAGTGGGAAGTTGTGCGTGGAGTCCGAAGAGATAGGAGAGGCGCTAAATGAATATTTTTTGTCAGTATTCACACAGGAAAAAGACAATGTTGTCGAGGAGAATACTGAGATACAGGCTATTAGACTAGACGGGATTGAGGTTCATAAGGAGGAGGTGTTAGCAATTCTGGAAGGTGTGAAAATAGGTAAGTCCCCTGGGCCGGATGGGATTTATCCTAGGATTCTCTGGGAAGCTAGAGAGGAGATTGCAGAGCCTTTGGCTTTGATCTTTATGTCATCATTGTCTACAGGAATAGTGCCAGAAGACTGGAGACTAGCAAATGTTGTCCCCGTGTTCAAGAAGGGGAGTAGAGACAACCCTGGTAATTATAGACCAGTGAGCCTTACTTCGGTTGTGGGTAAAGTGTTGGAATGGATTATAAGAGATAGGATTTATAATCATCTAGAAAGGAATAATTTGATTAGGGATAGTCAACACGGTTTTGTGAAGGGTAGGTCGTGCCTCACAAACCTTATTGAGTTCTTCGAGAAGGTGACCAAACAGGTGGATGAGGGTAAAGCGGTTGATGTGGTGTATTTGGATTTCATAAAGCGTTTGATAAGGTTCCCCATGGTAGGCTATTGCAGAAAATACGGAGGCATGGGATTGAGGGTGATTTAGCGGTTTGAATCAGAAATTGGCTAGCTGTAAGAAGACAGAGGGTGGTGGTTGATGGGAAATGTTCATCCTGGAGTTCAGTTACTAGTGGTGTACCGCAAGGATCTGTTTTGGGGCCACTGCTGTTTGTCATTTTTATAAATGACCTGGATGAGGGCGTAGAAGGATGGGTTAGTAAATTTGCGGATGACACCAAAGTTGGTGGAGTTGTGGATAGTGCGGAAGGATGTTGCAGGTTACAGAGGGACATAGATAAGCTGCAGAGCCGTGCTGAGAGGTGGCAAATGGAGTTTAATGCGGAAACGTGTGAGGTGATTCACTTTGGAAGGAGTAACAGGAATACAGAGTACTGGGCTAATGGTAAGATTCTTGGTAGTGTGGATGAGCAGAAAGATCTCGGTGTCCATGTGCATAGATCACTGAAAGTTGCCACCCAGATTGATAGCGTTGTTAAGAAGGCGTACAGTATGTTAGGTTTTATTGGTAGAGGGATTGAGTTTCGGAGCCATGAGGTCATGTTGCAGCTGTACAAAACTCTGGTGCGGCCGCACTTGGAGTATTGCGTACAGTTCTGGTCACCGCATTATAGGAAGGATGTGGAAGCATTGGAAAGGGTGCAGAGGAGATTTACCAGGATATTGCCTGGTATGGAGGGAAGGTCTTATGAGGAAAGGCTGAGGGTCTTGAGGCTGTTTTCGTTAGAGAGAAGAAGGTTAAGAGCTGACTTGATAGAGACATACAAGATGATCAGAGGATTAGATAGGGTGGACTGTGGGAGCCTTTTTCCTAGGATGGTGATGGCTAGCACGAGGGGACATAGCTTTAAATTGAGGGGTGATAGATATAGGACAGATGTCAGAGGTAGGTTCTTTACTCTAGAGAGTAGTAAGGGCGTGGAATGCCCTGCCTGCAAAAGTAGTAGACTCGCCCACTTTAAGGGCATTTAAATGGTCATTGGATAAACATATGGATGATAATGGAATAGTTTAGGTTAGATGGGCTTCAGATTGGTTTCACAGGTCAGCGCAACATCGAGGGCCAAAGGGCCTGTACTGCGCTGTAATGTTCTATGTTCTATGTTCTATGTTCTATGTTCATCCCACCCAGACCCATCCCCCTACCCTTTCCCTGCATCCCAGCATTTCCCATGTCTAATCCACCTAACTTAAACATTCCTGGACACTATGGGGCAATTTAGCATGGCCAATCCACCCAACCTGCACGTCTTTGGACTGTGGGAGGAAACCAGAGCACCTGGAGGAAATCCATGCAGAGACAGGGAGAATGTGCAAACTCCACACAGACAGTCACCCAAGGGTCCCTGGAGCTGTGAGGCAGCAGTGCTAACCAATGGGACCACATTAATCAATCTCCAGTCTTCCGTGCCTCACCCTTGGTTAACAATGATACAAATATCCCAGCAATCACTTCCCTAGCGTCCCACCAAGTTCTAGGATGCATCTGATTAGGTCCTGGAGATTTATCCAACTTTATGCATTTTAAGACATACAGCATCACCTCTGTAATGTGGACACTTTTCAAGGTATCATTATTCATTTCCCCAAGTTCTCTGGCTTCCATTTCCTTCTCCAAAGGAAATAGTGACGCAAACTACTCATTTAGTATCTCCCCCATCTCCTCTGGTTCTACACACAGACAGCCTTGTTGCTCTGTAAGGGGTTCTGTGCTCTCCCTGGTTACTCTTTTGCCCATAATGTATTTGTAGAATCCCTTTGGATTCTTTTAGACATTATTTGCCAAAGCTATCTCAAGACTATTTTTTGCCTCCCTGATTTTCCTCTTAAATATACTCCTCGTGCCCTTATATTCCTCTTGGGCTTCATTTGATCCCAACTGTCTATACCTGGCATACACCGCTTTCTTTTTCTTGATCAGAGCCTCAATTTCTCTAGTCATCCAGCACTCCCCACACCTACCAGTCTTGACTTCGCACTAAAAAGAACGTACTGTCTCTGAACTCTCAGTCTCGTTTTTGAAGGCCTCCCGCTTTCCAAACATCCCTTTGTGTGAATAGCTTCTCCGAGTCAATTTTTGAAAGTTCTTGCCTAATACTGTCAAAATTGGCCTTCCTCCAATTTAGAACTTTAACTTTTAGATCAAGTCTATCCTTTTTTGCAACTATTTTAAGACTGATAGAATTATGATTACTGGTCCCAAAGTGCTCCTCGACTGGCACCTCAAACACTTGTCTTGCCTTATTTCTCAAGGGAAGGTCACGTTTTGCTCCTTCTGTAGTAAGTACATCTGCGTATTTAAAAAGAATGTTTTCTTGTATGTGCTTAACAAAAACCTCTCCGTTCAAGCCCTTGACACTATGGCAAATCCGGTCTATGTTTGGAAAGCTAAAAATCCCTACCATTGCAGGGACACAGTGGTTCGGTGGTTAGCACTGCTGCCTCACAATGCCAGAGACCCAGGTTCAATCTACCCTTGGGCGACTATCTATGTGGAGTCTGCACGTTCTCCCCATGGCTGTGTGGGTTTGCTCTGGTTTCCTCCCACAGTCCAAAGGTATGCAAGTTAGGTGGATTGGCCACGCTAAATTGGCCAAAGTGTCCAGCAATGTGCAGGCTAGGTGGATTAGCCGTGGGAAATGCGGGATTACAGGGAGGAGGTAGGCAGGTGGGTCTAGGTGGGATGCTCTTCAGAGGGTCAGTGTGGACTCAATTTACTGCTGACTTTTGGTAGGGGGTTGGCAGGGGTTGTGCCGTGCCTATAGTTCAATCCCAATAAAGTGATCATCCCTTTCATGTTTCTCAGTTGCCAGTCCTGCCCCTCCCTGAGTCACGTTTCTGTAATGGCCATGATATCACAATCCCATGTTCCCAACCATGCCCTGAGTTCATCTGCTTTACCTGTCAGGCCTCTTGTATTGAAATAAATGCAGTTTAATTTATCAGTCTTACCTCATTTCTCTGTCTTGCTGTTGTCTGGCTTGACTATTTAACTTGTTCCTCATCCCTACTGTACCAGTCTCGGACCTCTTTTTTTTTTTTCTCACTATCTCTTTGAGCTTCACCCCCTACTTACTTGCTTAAATCTGCCCCATTAGCACTAACAGATTTCCCCATCAGGATATTGGTCCCATTTCAATTCTGTTGCAGCCCGTCTTTGTACAGATTGCTTCTACCCCGGAAGAGATGCCAATGATTCAAAATGTGAATCCCTGCCACTGCACCACCACCTGAGCCACACATTGATCTGTCCTATCATCCTATTCCTATTCTCACTCGCACATGGCACTGGGAGTAATCCAGATATTACTACCCTTGACGACCAACTTATTAACCTCGTGCCTAATTTCCTATATTGTCTCTGCAGAACCTCATCCCTTTCTCTTCCTGTGTCACTGGTACGAACAATGACCGCCCACTGGTCGCTATCCCCTTTGAGAAAATTCTGCACCCTCTCCAAGACATCCTTGACCCTGGCACCAGAGAGGCAACACATCATTTTGATATCTCGCTGTCGGCCACGGAAACATCTTTCTGTGCCTCTGACTA
This sequence comes from Rhincodon typus, assembly GCF_021869965.1. Taxonomy (NCBI): domain Eukaryota; kingdom Metazoa; phylum Chordata; class Chondrichthyes; order Orectolobiformes; family Rhincodontidae; genus Rhincodon; species Rhincodon typus. The sequence goes on from NC_063355.1 coordinate 26,879,057, forward strand.
GATAGTCCGCTATCACAATCGATTGCTTGGATCCTAATGTGAGGTTACAGTGCATTTCTTAAATTGTAAGAGTTTGGAAAGTGTAGATGTACAAAGGAATCTAGGCGTCCTTAGCAATAAGTCACTGAAGCTAATCTGCGGGTACAGCAAGCTATTAGGAAGGCTAATGGAATATTAGCCTTTTTTGCAAGAGGATTTGAGGACAGAAGTAATGAAGCCTTGATTCAATTGTATAGGAGCTTGGTTAGATTGCACCGAAGTGCAGATTTGATCTCTTTATCTCAGGAAAAATGTGATTACTATAAAGGAGGTGCGATAAAGGTTCACCAGATTTCCATCCAGAATGGTGGAACGGTCGTATGAAGAGAGATTAGGCAAACAGGGTGTGTATTCTCTGGAGTTTTGAAAAAGAGAGGTGATGTCCTTGAAACCTCCAGAATACTTATAAGGGTAGATGCAGATAAGATCATTCCCATGGTTGGGGAGTCTAAAACCAGGTAACAGAATTAAAAAATATAGGGAGTGCCGTTTGGTTCCAAGATGAGAAATATTTTATTTAGAGGATTGTGAACCTTTGGAATTCTTTAACAAAGACACCTGTGGAGGTTCAGTCATTTGAGTACATTTAAGGTACAGATTGATGAATTTCTAATTACCAGTACCACCAGTTGTGGGATGGAGGGAGTAAAAGACATTGAAGTGTTTGATCAGCCATAATCACATTGAATGGTAGGACAGTGACCTACTGTTGTTCCAATGTTCCTAGAAGAAATATATTTGTAGGATGTGGACAAATATGCTGAAAGGCCTTCTTCATCTGAATCAGTTTCATAGAATGTGGCTAAAGTGCTTTTAGAAGTACAAAACTACAAAAAGGTAGAAACATGTAATCAGTTTAGCATGGGAAAGAAATATCATTTGGAGAAACAGGTTCATTGTGAATTGGGGGTTAACTGGAAAGATGTCGAAATAATGGATTCCCATGTTCTTACTTCCTGGCACTTTTGCCAGAGCCAGCTTCAGATTGTTGACTGTAATCAATGCCTCCACACCAGGGAACTGGCTGCGTTACTATGGAGGCAATTAGTATGTATTTTTGAAAGGCTCTGAAATCTTACCAACAGTGTATGGAGATAACAAGGTGTAGAGCTGGATGAACACAGCAGGTCAAGCAGCATCAGAGGAGCAGGAAGGCTGACGTTTTGGGCCTAGACCCTTCTTCAGAAAATCTTTTGTGCATGGAACACCCTTTGGTGTGTCTGTAGCTTGCCTACTCCTAGGAGGTGAGAACAGTGTGGGAAGTTGGAACATGTGTGCAGTAGTCACTTTAAAGGACACATTGGCCATCCTCGGGACATCTGCAGGCATTAAATGCTAGTCCCATTAAACTATGATGCCTCCGCTGGATGTTACAGTTGTTATAAAGCAGAGGTTGACACCTCCCCATCCACCCCGCCCCCGCCCCCCATAACTAAAACTGAATCACTGAGAGGCTCACTTCACTTTATAATCTGCTAAAAGAAGTGTGAAAAGTGGTATAACCTGCCTCTCATTCTCAAGCTATTATAAAGGAGTGGCTAAATGAAATGAACTCCTTTCACTCACACTATAATTAACAAGTAACAATTTATTTATCTAACTCTAACAGTGAACAAATTAATTGAACCATAAACAAACTGAACAATTCCCTCTTAACTATTCCTGAGTAACATAAAATTCTAATGGTATGCCTTTCCAATAAATATAGGTCCCACTTATATAAACCAAAATAATAAAAAACAATTAAAACTTAGTCTCCTGAAATTACAGCCAGGATACATCTTCTGGAATGTTCTGTGCCTTCTCTGATGATCGTCAGTCAGGAATGCCTTTCTCCGCTGAATTCTTGTGTCAGGGCTATTAGATAAGAGTGCCACTGTACCTTTAGTTACGTAATGGTTACTCTGAGGGCTTAGAGAATTCTGAGAGAGCCAGTGATTTTCTCTTTAGAGCTGATGGTTGTTAACTCTGTCAGATGGCAGTTGCTCTCACACAGATTTTCAAATGCCCTCTGCTTTTATACACTTGATGACATATCAATTTCTTGTAATAGGATCGGTCCTATGTTGTCAAAACCATCAGATTTTAAATTTAATTGTTTTTTATTCTCTAAGTGCCTGGTTTAAATTAATTGGCTGATGTTCAAACTGGTTGCCTTGTTAACAAAATAAAACTGCTGCCTTGGGATTGCTAACCATACAGCCTTTGACACAAATGTTTCAGTTTCACAAGCTCTTTGTGTGCCTGTAATCCACAAGATGCCCACAGACATTTTTTGTTGAATATCTAAGCACAGAAAAAACACAAACTTTTAAAGGAACCATGCACCCTTGCTACCTATAATTTTCCAAACATCAAATTCTAATGTCCTGCCTTCCAATACACAAGTACTCTACTCAACTTTGCAAAACTACCCCCTTCTCCATTTACCACAGAGAACACAGCTTTGCCAGTGGGTCTGCTAGCCACCCTTCACTTCAGGTGCTCTGTTTGACCTGCCACGTTTTCAGGATGCTTGGGTGTCCCTACTTGGATGGCGTGCCCATTTTAAATTGGCTTCCTGTAGAAAGCTTACAGATGCTATTCCATCAGACATGATTGGAAATCATCTGAATGTCAGGCTTATGACTTGAATAAGAAAATTCAGTTCATGATTTTCAGTCAAGGCTGTTTCTTGGAGAGCTGATAGAAGATTTCTCCATCTTTAATTAATGTAGACTATTTGGAGATAAGTAGACTCAAATGAACCGATTAGCGATACCCCTTATATCAGAGATAAGTGATTCTGCCTGAAGATTAAGATGAAAATCATTTTAATGAGTTTCTAATGTTTTACCGAGGGGCAAGAGTTAATTTAGAAATCTAAAATTTGTCATAGCATGAAAATTGGAGCATGGGTAATTACATTATTTAATTCGGAGTATGTGACCTTTTGAGAACCTGAATTATACTTTAGTGGCTTAAGAAAAACATCTGAATCTACTATAGTTTCAACAATATTCCAATTCCATATTTCTTGAAGGACTATACAAAGTTCAACATTTGTACATCTACAGAAATTCTTGTTATTTGAAAGCGTGCCTACATTTAAGCCTGAAAAGATTAAAAAATATTGACTTGCTCATTGTAAATCCAGCAAAAATAGGCTGAATACCTAATTTTTGAATTTCAGTATTCCTATGAAATTTAAATCTAAGTGATCCAGCTTATGTATAGGAAGATCAAATGAAATGCGAAGTAAATGTATAATGCTCTCTGCCAGTTTAACTTTACTTATAATCTAGTGGGAGTCAAAGCTACTACTCTGTTTATCCTTTCTCTGCTAAAATAACCCAAGTCAAATTGAGCACTGCCAAACATACTGAAAACACTGCTTGTGTTGCTGGAAATGATTACTATCGTACTATTTCCTGTTCCTTGGTACTTTAAGAGCTGGGCCATGCAATTCCTAATTAAACTTCCTCAGAGTAAAGCTATACAGAAATTAAGCCAAGCTACACGCTAATAAGCATAGTGTGGTGTTTTTAGTAAAAAGGTGTTGGCGAGGATTTAGATTCATGCTGGCAATACTGCATTTTTCCCCAAATTCCAGAATAAGTAAGGATTACACAGATTTTAACAAATGTTTTAGCAGATTTGGACCAAACTGAAGACATGTCTCCTCTTAGCCACTTGATTTGTTTCAGAAAATGAGCATGATTTAAACTATCCTCTGAAAATCTATGAGGCACAATATTTGTAATTTGAGTGAGACATTAACCCAAAGCTCCTTTTGATCTTTAAAGTGGACAATAAAGATCTTATGGCAGTATTAAAAAGGGAGAAGATAGAGTTCACATAATATCTTCGTCAACATTTAATCATTAACCATGATCACCAAAAACAAATTATTTTATCATTAATCACATTGCTGTTGGTGAGATGTTATTAAACTTAAATTTTCTGCCACCTTACTGTACATTGAAACAGTAGCTATACTGTATAATAATGTCGTTGTAGCTATGAAAAGATTGGAATGTCTTGAAGTAGTGAAACATGCTATATAAATGCAAATTATTTTTTATTCATTCTTTATAGGATGCCAGTTGAAAAACTTGGATATTTCACAAACCATGTGATTTTCCTATTCTTTGTCTCTTCCACATCTTTGACATATTAAAGCCATGAGTGTTCCAGATTGTCTCGAAAGCAGTCAATTTCATAATTAAAGTGTTAGAACAATGTAATTTTAAAAATGCATTAAATTAATTGAGTATTATTGACTAATGTTCCTTGATCAAGCACTTGATTTCATACAATTTTGGTTAACTTAAGATTGTTTTGGTGCAAGTAAGCAATTCTTTTTAACATAATTAGTAAACTAATAAAATGTTCCTGTTACCTAATTATTACTGCTGACTAAACACTACTAAAAGCACATGAATTGATCCAAATTGCAGGCAATGTACTAGGCAAGTTTCTTCTGAACATTTGGCTGAGAGAGGAATTAAAGCTAGCTCATCTGTGCTTGTAGGAATTGAATGACAATAATACTGCTTTGAATTTTATTTGCTAGAGTTCAAAGTTATTAATATATTTAAGGAAAATGTAATAAACACTAATTGTAAGAACTCCCTACGATTTAACTCAAAAGAGTGCAATTTTGACTGTTTTAAGTAAATGTGTAATGCCAACTAGCAATCTTAGCATAAAGCTGCAATCCCAAAATTGTCAAATTTCCTATTTTGAAAACATGCAGCAGTAATAAGCACTGAAAAGTCCATCTAAAATAATGCTTCCAGTGAAAGAATTCCTGTTAATTGTTTGGCACTGTCATAATTGTGGCTCAGTATCTGAACTTCTTACTGAACTGTATCAATTTTCAAAAGTCTTTGCCAAGATCAAAAAAGGAAAATTCTGATGGACATCCCTGAAATCATAAATATATGCACAAAAATGGAAAGATGATGGCTGGTATTACATATATGTTTCATTGTGCTGTAGAAGTCTGGAAGTAAGACGGCTGGAACCATGTTTTTAACTGCTACAGAAAATGGAAAGGTGTGAAAGTTAAAACTTTTGTTGGCAGTAATTTAGCTGAGAAGTTTAATTTCTTTACTTAGTAAAAGCAGATGCTGGCATTCGTGTTTAAAATAAGTCTGCAAGCAAACAGCACGTTTTATAAATCCTGACAACTAATGGGGCCCTTGAGGTTCATATCTGACACCTCATAGTTTTCTATTGAATGAGACAGCATTGTTAGACCAATTTCAGCACAAAAACAAGAACTTCCAACTGCCTTTAAACTTATCTCAGTATTTTTAAAACTTGTGTGTATCATTCCTATCAGTGTTATGGTCTAATTATACCCGAGAATGCGTTAGAAGAATGACATAATCAGGAGGATTACAGGAAGTCAAAAATGACATCTGAGCCCTGCAATTATGTCACAACCTTTAACCAGGTATCTGCTGTTTAAATAATGGATGACCTTGGGCCCCACTGTACTGGGGTTTAAGGAGAAGTCAATCAATGTAAAATTGAGACCACAGCCTGCTCTTCTCAATTCTCCAATACGGATGAATTTAATTAATGTTTCATAGCATTTACAGCTCCTGTTAAGAGATATTTTCTTCAGTTTCTGGTCTTTTGCAGCTTTAACACTGGCTGGCAAGGCAGCCAAGAAAACTGTGAAGGAAATAATTGGCTATCCTTGGTGTCCTTTCTCAGGCTTGTCGATCCTGAACTGAAAAGTTGAGTGTTGAACCATTGAGGGAGTACATTTTAGAATACTGTGCCTGAATGTGAAATAACCATCTGAATTCAATCAACTATTAATCATGCTCTTAAGGCTGTTTTGTTATGGGTTTGCTTTAGACAACGTCAGTAAAATTGGTAGCAAGTTTTGAATGTAAAAGTAGTGATGCTTTAGAGAATGGTGGCACACATCTTGGTGGTTTCCAGTTGAACATTAAACAGCCATTCTACTTCTACTTGCAATTTAACTCAACAATAGAGTACTAAAGGCAGATATGACAAATAAATATAGTCCAAGCCACACTGAACTGAGAGAAGTGTTTCAATTCTTATGAATGGAAACACTACATTGGTTGCTACTTTGTTGACTTTCACCCTAACTGATATAAATTGGATGAGATTAGCAGCAACACCAGACTGTTGGCAATCAAAGTGAACTCTCACTGTGTATATATGATGAAACAGTATAATCACAAATTGTTCTGAATAACCTTGGAGGTGGCATGGTAGCTCAGTAGTTGGCACTGCTGCCTCACAGTGCCAGGCACCCAGGTTCAATTGCAGTCTCAGGTGACTGTCTGTATGGAGTTTGCACATTCTCCCTGTGCCTGCTTGGGTTTCCTCTGGGTGCTCCAGTTTCCTCCCATATCCCAAAGATCAGCAGGCTAGGTGGATTGGCCATGCTAAATTGCACGTGGTATCCAGGGATGTGCAGGCTAGGTGGATTAGCCATGAGAAATGCAGGGTTACAGGGGGCCGTAGGTCTGGATGGGATGCTGTTTGGAAGGTTAGTATAGATTCAATGGACCGAATGGCCTGCTTCCACACTGTAGGGATTCTATTTTAAAGAAAACTCCCTCCTACTCCTTTAGTCCATTTTAGAAGTGGTCACTACAAACATCTGACACTGTCTCTTGCCCCCACACATAACAGTGAAAAGAAGAGCAGCTGATTCACTTCTTCAATCTCCTAAGTATGCTGGTCAGTAACATTTGCTCAGGCATTATAACATTCTGCAGGCTTTTTTAGGTCTTCTCTAATTTTAACTTAGCTCAGCATTTTGATGTTTGCTGTGATGTACCTGAAAAATACACCAATAGTTTTAGCTTGGCATCCTTTGAAACTTCAGATGTTGCAGTGAAGTTTCTATTTCTGTACTAAAATGCCTGCATACAATGTTACACTCTTATCTCATCTGTGCTTCTCTTTAGATTGTGAGAAGCTAAAAGGATAGTTTAATAGAAATTGAAAGCGTGCTGTTGGATTTCTTTTTTATATTACAGTTTTTTAAAAACCGAATTTCAACTATGCTGCTGTACAAAACTAGTACAAAAACAAGATCACCCTGAGTACTGGTTCATTCTGGCAGCTCTATATTTCACAAATATGACAAAAATTATGATGTAGCCCTAGTTTCGAATGTATGAGTGAAACATTACACTTTGTACTGCACATGTTTTTTCAGACTACATTATCTGGTCTTCTATTAAAAGCTTACTAACTATTGTCAACTTTATTTTACCCATCTATTCTCATTCAGTCCTTACCACTGTATTGATCTGCTTTAAGTTCACTGCTTTCCAGTTTCTTTCTTATGATCCTGTATTTTTGCAGCTCCAATTGCAGAGATTGTTCATCAAAAGCATATTCCTTTCTCAAATATACACACAACAATCCCGGTAGTTAGAATTTTTTTTCTCTTATAGCTCTGAAACTTACTGATGCTGGGGTGTGGTGAGCTTGCTCCATGATAAATGCAATCTTTGGACAAAAGCTGTACGTAGAGGTAGCAAGAATAGGATACTTATTGTGAAGTGAAACATGTAGAATACTTGCTGCTCCTCCTCCTTTCTGAATGCCAAGGATCTTTACATTATTCCAAGAGTCCCCTTTGTGCAATTTGTTGATCTTGAAACAAGCTCTTGATCTCTCTCTGAAAGTGACCTTGCTTTCCATGCTAATTAAAAGCTTGGTTCTAAAACACCATGATAATTGACTTTGAGAAATTGAACTTGTTTTCTTTATGCTCCTTAATATTTTATTCATTTCAGATGAAGATCATTAATCTGGGAAACAAAATCTCTTCCGTCACTTTGCATTTAAATGGAACACTTGAATTACATCTGGAGTTAATGGTCTAAACAATGACCATGAATCCATTGTCGATTGTTGGAAAAACTGTCTGGTTCACTAATGTCCTTTAGGGAAGGAACCTGCCATCCTTACCTGGTCTGGCCTATATGTGACTCCAGACCCACAGCAATGTGGGTGACTCTTAACTGCCCTCTGGGGAATTAAGGATGAACAATAAATGCTGGCCTAGCAAGCAATGCCCTCATCCCATGAATGAATTTTTATTTTAAAATTTAGCTGATTTCACCCACTCTGACAATCATATTGACAGTAAGATTCCATACCCATAGATAGAGAAGGGCTACATAAGCCAGTATTGCTGCTGTCCTGATAGCTACTTAGTAAGTCCTGTTGGAACTGCATTTCATGCATCAGTACTTGTGTATTTCCATAGTTAGTGTGTCTGATAAATAGCCACGTCTGAGGAACTAGCAGTTATGGAACTGGAACCCCATCATCAGTTTGGCGACTCTGGAAAGAGAAAAGCGAAAATATTGTTTTCCCTTAAAAGTCGCTGAAAGTTAAGTATAACGCATATCAAATGAAAGTCAAAGCTTGCTCCACCATCTCTCAAACAATTTTCTATAATTACAACTTCAATGCAATATTCAATGTTTCAACAGTGTGACATTTCCATTTTCTATAACAGCTGTTCTTCAGAATGAGTTTTCCAAATTATGGCCTATGATGCACTCACAAGAAAGTGGTTTGAAAGCTACCAGCCTTGCAGTTATTTACTGCAGGCAGAAAGGGAAATGTTTATCCTAATTCAAACAGTCATGAAAACATGAGAATTCTCAATCCATTGTGCTACCCAATCTTTTGGCACTTGCTCTACCTTGATTTGTTTTTATTGCAATGCCCAGCTCAAGAATCAAGGCTCATTGTGCAGGACACCAAGTAGGAAAAGAAGAAGAATGATGGTGAGATAAATCAGGAGCTATTGATGTAACTGGGAGTTATTGATTAGGTGATACCTAGTATGAGTTTGTTTTGTAGCTTGGACATACAAAAAGCAGCAAAGATTTGGGAAATGATTTTTGCCATTTAGAGGTCATGGAGAAGGTTTGATAGGTAGAATTCTGAAGTTTTAATTCTCGTTGAGGATGAAGGAAGCATATGCTACATGATGTATTCGTAGTTTACGAGAGCAAGAGAATGATTAGAGAAGTGCTGTAGTTCTGATAAAATAAGTTTATAAGAATAATTTGATGAAGAACTGAGAATTTAGGAGTGAAAGAAAAAGAGAGAGAGGGTTTGTGTTGAAAATAGGCCTTTCATTATATCTAGCACAGGAGTTTGAGAGAAATACTTTGAGCCAGATTTGCCAAATTGCCCATTCCAATTTCTTGTGCATTGGTAGGGGTGGTTTTTTTTCTCTCTTCCTTCTTGATGTTCACATTCTCAAGATATACAGTGTGCTATATTGTTTCTTTTGTACAGTTTTCTACATAGTTAGTTGTTTGTATACTTTTCTCTCTGCTGAACCTAACTAGCAAAGCATGATTTTGTTGACGTCGGGCTGACCTCCAGAGTGGCCACAGAAACAGTCCATTACAAACTGATTTCAAATGTACCTGAGTTGGATGACAAAATTGGTTTTAATAAGTTCCTTCCAGTATTTGAATAAAGCAGAATGTGGAGTTCATTTTGTATTTTCGGCCCTTTAACAAAGACAAGTTAGTTAAACAAATGCAATATGTGATGGAAGTGATTTACAACCAGACACTACTCAAAATCATGGTCTTCAATGGAAAATATTCATATCAAAAACAGCCTCATACTTTTGTTTACTAGGTTGCTCTGCATATGTTCAGCAGAAGGAAATGGGAGTACTACTGTTTATTTTTAATCTATCATCCCTCATGCTCCTCCTTGGCAAAATAGATTGATAGAATAAACTATACACAATAAATTAGAGACACATGCAATAGAGAGTTAGGTGCCAGCTGTAATATCTATCTTATATGGTGAATATCTTTTTTCATTAAATCAGTAAGCTTAAATACACTACATATTCTTCCAACAGTTGGCATAAATTGTGCCTGTTATTTTAAAAAAAAGCAAGATTAACCAAAAAGGTTGATCCCATACAAAGGCAGATGCTTTTACTGAAACTTTGAGGCAATGTTCATGTCATAGGTTTATTTTCGAAAATAATGTGATCATATCCAAAAGTGTGAACTGTTTACGCAAATAATTTTTATTTGCCATGTTTTTCTTTACTAAGGTGATCGTTGTTGACCATGGAAGGATAGTGGAATGTGGTACCCATAACAACCTTTTAAAGAAGGGAGGAATCTACAAGAAATTAGTTCTTCACCAACTGACTGCAGGTTCAATAGAGTTTGGAGGTGATTTCCAGGAAAATGACTCTTGAATGGTACGCAGACAAAAGACACCAAAATCCCTGAGAGAATACTGGAGCAATACAGCTATTGAAGCAGAAGTGCAATGAATTGAGTGAATTGTGTTGGACATGCAGGGAAGTTTTGAAATATGTCTTTTGATGAATTAAAAAAAAATGCAATTCATGTGACAAGCACTGTTTGTAACTGTAAACTTCCCTTGACTATTTGTAGATTGTTTGATTGTAAATTTACATGCAGTTATTAATCTCTATCTTAAAACTAAAACATGGAAGTTTGTCATGAAGTCTCTTGGCTGCTAGATATCTGGGCTACATCAGTTTCAAATCACATTTGCGTCAATGCTCCACTGAAAAGTATTTGTCTCCCATATGTAAGACTTGTTGTCAGGCACCTCATGCAATGTGTATTAGAATAAAATGGGAAACCTGGATTATTCTTATGTGGAAATCAATTCAAATTGAATGACTGAATGTAAATTGCTTCCCTGATTGCTCTAATTTCGGGTTGTTGTGTGTGAACTGATCACTGCATTTGGTATCATTATCCGAATATAATCTTGATAGAAATGGGTGTAAAGCAGTGCTGCAAATAAAAAGGTAGCTGTGTAGTTGTAGTGAAGTTCACTGTCTACGTTGAGATTGCAAGCAATTGTTAAAGATTGTAATTGTATTTTGTTTGAAAAGAAACTTGTTTTGTAAAAATTAAGAATTAGAGTATAACACCTAAGGAGATATTGAAAACATTTATTTTGTGTTTGTTTTTTTTTCTCCTTCCTCCATCATTGGACCCTACTGAGTACTGATCTACTGGCTTCAACCACCATGCTGGCACTACATGGACATGTGCGTTTATGATGATTGTCAGCAGCCTACTCAATCATCACAGATGAACTGATGGTGTCCATAATTCCAGCACAGATCGCTATCTAATGATTAAAGAGCAGACCCCTCCCTATTAATAATTGTCCCAAATCTAAGATTCATTGTAGTGTCCCTATCACTGTCACCAGAGATTAATCAAATCAATACATAACCAAGAACCAATCCACAACTGACCTGATCTGTGTAGTTTAGCTACTCAATTGATAGGTTCACTGAGTTAGTCTTCCCAGTGATAGGTGTTTGAGCTGCTTAAACGATTGTGTCTAACTATTTAGCAAAATATATTAAAACTTAGAAGTAGCAATTTTTATTAATTAAATTATCAATTTTAATTTGGTGGTGGACATTGCAAATTATTTCTACAATTTCTTTTTCTAATGAGTGTATGACATCCAAATTAACTCTGTTGTCATTCAGCACTAAATTAATTTAACTAAGTTGCATACCTCTGTGTTGAATTTTCTTCTTGTTGATTGTATAGTATGAATTGTCCATTTCCAATGCTTTCTCAAAAAGAGTTGGGGACAAATCTCACATCATGATAAGTGTCTGATATTGTCTTAATAAATATTTAGATCAAGAAAACATTTTAAAAGTTAAGTGGTGAGTATTGTGTGAGATTATATGATATGCACTTTATATATAAAATGCAAATCTGTGTTGGCGTGGTGCTAGTTTTAAATTTTAGAACATGAAATTGGTAAATGAGTAACCATTAATGAGTGGTATTGAAGAATATATTGTAATAAATTTTCACCAGTATATGAAATGTCTGCAGAGTTGTTTGAAAATTGGTTGTAAATTGTTGAATTTAATGGCAATAGAGTTTTTTTAAAAATTGTTAACGCAGTTAATTCTTGGTTACCAAGTAATGTTAGCCTGACATCTCCATTTCAAGGAAATTATTTGCATTTGTACTAAGACTTGTAAGGAAATGCAATTGAAGCTATTTTAAAGGTGTTATGTACTAATTGTGTAAATATACCAGAGAAATGCATTCATTTCTCTGCTCCATCACCTCAAGTCTATTCTGGACATGTATATTTAAAATTCTAAGTGTTTTATTCCTTCATCTGACTCTCAATTTTTTTCTTCACACCCTTCCTCCCAATATTTGTAAGTCTGATATCATTATTATTATATGTCAAGGACCAAAATAATTTCCAGTCCTTGGTCATGTTCTGCAATTTGTAAATACTTCTGGTGTTATAATCTGCATAAATTTCACATCTCATCCTGAAAAAATTAAAGGATAGTAATCCAAAGAAACATCAATGTCTGACTGATAGAACTGGTATTGTTTTAAAATATATACAGCAACATTTAATGGTACTAAATCTCTCTTTCTTGATACTTCTTTTGAATATGGAATTAACTGAATGGATGCATTTGGCAGAGTCCAAATGTTATCTGCCTCTCTGCAGGTTCCATATTTTTTTTCCTCCCCCCTATGTTGTACAATAAGAAATCAACATGAGTAATATTCAGGATATTTGAGACAGTCCTCACCCTCTTAAATTCTCGATCCTTTTTAAGTGATTCTGGTCAAGCCAATTTCTTGAGTCAGGGGGTAGAAGAGAGATAAGCTACAGGCATTTTTAACCAATTGGGGAAAATGTACCTTCTACTTGCAAGCAAATTCATTCTTTTGCAAATCACAGTAACGTTTGCTGCACAAAAGTCTCTGCCTTGGGAAGTAATATATCTCTGGATCTATTTTGCAGTCTAGAGTGAGCTCTAATTTCAAACTCCAGTGCAATACATTTGTAAAATAAACTCAGTAATATATTGTAAGATTTATTTCCTGTGAATTGTATATTTGAAAACATTGTTATTTGGACACTTTTTATACAAATGTGTATTAATATCTGCAGTGCCCATTACACATTCTGTCACAGCTATTATTCATGATTCATGACTCTTTCATTTGTGTTATAATTTCAGTGAACTTCTGATATTTTTTCAAAACAAGAAAGCAAGGTATCTTGTGTATAAATTCTATAGCATAGATTACCTATTGATTAAACAATTGAGGGTAACCTCTTTAATTTTGGGCTTGTACACAGGGAAGTAATAACTATCTGTAGACAACTCTGTATATAATCTGACATCAATTTTTCAATTTGTCTTCATTCTGAAACATATTTAATTTGTGCAGTATCTTAGGCCATATTTCTAATGACTAAGATTTGTATTTTTCAACACTGTTATTTTTCATACATAAGCTCCTGTAACTGTGCTATCATTATTGTGCACTAAATTAAAGGTTAACTGATTGCAAAATAAATGATGATTACATAACAATCGCCAGACTGGTGATTATATACCATAAATCATTAAGTAACTGTGCACGAGGAAGGTCTTTCATCTTGTTTTAGCCCATCCATGTAAGTTTTACAATTTCTACCATCACAATCCAACCACGTTATCATTTGTTCTAAACACCCTGGCTGTACCTGTTAATTAGTGCTAACTAATTTCCATTACCAAAAATGTCAATAACAAAAATTAAACCATGAAATAACACTTGAGGGTTTGTAGATGGATAGACATAAATGAAGATTCCCTCTGTGCTCGCCATATGTAATGATAACTGTACTAGATAATTCCAGCTCTCTCGCATCTTTTTCTATTTGGAAACTATAGATTAACTTGTTCATCATGTGAAGAGAGGTTGTACGATATTCCCACAATGGCTTGGTTATTTGAATTTGTTTTACTGTTTTGGTTAAAGTCTGAAATATCTTTATCGCCAAATCCCTGAAATACTCCCAATGTATATCACCATACAGTGTACTTGATTTAGAAAGTGCCATAGTGTACAGGTGGATTGCCAGTCGTCATAATATCTAATTTTTGATCTGCTAATCGGTGTTTCTTTGCTGTTCGTTGTATAATTAACAAAACTTTATATAAATCTTCTTAATTTTGTTGGAAGGGTAAAAACATTACTTGTGCTTTATTCAAGGTATGTGTTCGACTTGTTTAAGTGCTGGTGCAGTCGGAAAGTTTTGGATTCAAGCCCTCCCAGGGAGTGGGTACAAGCTTGGCTTGACCACTGTAAATGCTGTATTGTTGAAGATCATGTGTTTCATATGGAATCTTAAATCAAAGCCCTTCCAGCTCTCTTGACAAACCTTAGTGCCAGTTGAAGATCTGGAATGTCCATTAGTGTCATCTTTGGCATTTGAAAAAAGATTATCTATGAAACCTCCAGTCCATAAAGCCTGGGTTCAGTTTCCACTTTCAATGAAGGTGTGTCATACCACATCTGCGCATAAGACCACAAGAATAGGAACGCAAGGAGGCCATCCAGCTCTCCCAAGCCTGCCCTGCCATTCAGTTGGATCCTCGTATCCACTTTTCTGCATGCTTCCCTGAAACCTTTGACTCCCTTACTGATCAAGAACCTATCTATCTCAGCTTTAAATATTCACGAGAACCGTACTCCCACAGCTCTCTGTGGCAAGGAGTTGCAAAAGTTTTCAAACCTTTGAGAGAAGAAATTCGTCCCCTTCTCCGTCAATTGGTGCCCCTTTATTCTGATTCTATGCCATCTGGTCCTTGACTCTCCCACGAGGGGAAGCATTCTCTCAGCACTTACCCTGTCAAGCCCCTTAAGAATCTTGTGTTTCAATGAGATCACCTCTTGGTTTTCTAAACTTCAGTGAGTAGAGTCCCAACCTGTTTAACCTTTACTCATAAGCCAATCCCTCCATTACAGGGATCATCCTAGCGAGCCTTCTCTGAATTGCCTCCAATGAAATGGTATCTTGCCTGAAAATGGGACCAAAACTGCTCTGTTCTTCAAGTGTAGTGTCACTAAGACCTTGAACAATTGCAGTAAGATTTCCCGACTCTAATACTCCAGCTGCCTTGAAATAAGGACCAACATTCCATCAGCCTTCCTGATTACCTGGTGCACTGTGCTAGTTTTGTGTTTCATGTACAGGTATCCATAAATCCCTTTGTTTTGTAGCTTTCTGCAGTTTTTCTCTGTTTAAATAATCTGTTCTTTGGTTCTCCCTTCCAATATTAACAACTTCACATTTTCCCACATTATACTCCATTTGCCAACTTTTTGTCTACTTACGATTTATAGAAGGCTATTGATAGGTTAAGTATCTCTCTCAACCTGCCTTTCCAGCCTTTTTTGTGTCACCTACAAATTTGGTTATTGTAGCCAAGTCTCTATCAGTGCCAGTAAGCTACCTCCAACACCACGGGCTCTTATGACTTAACCTTTTGGAGGTGCCTTTGTTGAATGCCTTCTGGAAGTCCAAAATCAACACACACACTAGTTTTCCTCTATCCACTCTGGTTGTGTTTTTCTAGAAACAGTCTAATAAATTGGTCAGACACAATTTCCCTTTCATGAAGCCATGCTGACTCTGCTTGATGAGATTATAGTTTTCCAAATGTTCTGTTATTACTTCCTTAATAATTAATTCCCATGCTTTTCCAACAATTGCTGTTAGGCTAATCTGCCTATAGCTTTTGAGAAGACTTGTAGCTCGGGTTGTGGATGAGGTTGTAGACTTGCTCGCCGAGCTGGTGTGTTTGGTTGCAGACGTTTTGTCACCCTGCTAGGTAACTTTGTCAGTGCGCCTCCAGTGAAGTGTTGGTGTTCTGTCCCGCTTGTTATTTATATGCCTCAGTTTGCTGGGGTAGTTGGCATCACTTCTGGTTCTGTTTTTCAGTGGTTTGTATATCGGGTCCAGTTCCATGTATTTGTTGATGGAGCTCAGGTTGGAATGCCATGCCTCCAGGAATTCCCTGGCATGTCTCTGTTTGGCCTGTGGTATTATGGATGTGTTGTCCCAGTCAAATTCATGTCCTTCTTCGTCCATGTGTATTGAGACTACTGAGAACTGGTCGTGTCTCTTGGTGGCTAGTTGGTATTCGTGTATCCTTATTGTCAGTTTTCTTCCAGTTTGGCCTATGTAATGTCTCTCCATGTTCTTGCATGGAATTTTGTATATTATGTTGGTTTTATTGATTATGGGTATGGGATCCTTTATGTTCATCAGTAGCTGTCGCAGGTCTCAATACACATGGACAAAGAAGGACATGAATTTGACATCCATAATAGCACAAGCCAACCAGAGATATGCCAGGGAATTCCTTGAGTCCTGGTATTCCAAATGGAACTCCATCAACAAACACATTGACCTGGACCCGACATACAAACCACTGAAAAACAGAACCAGAAGTGATGCCAACCACCCCAGCAAACAGGCATATAAATAACAAATGGGACAGAACACCAACGTTTCACCAGAGGCGCACTGACAATGTTACTTAGCAGGGTGATGAAACGTCTGCAATCAAACACACCAGCTCGGCGAGCAAGACTACAACCTAATCTGCCTATAGTTAAATGTTTTTTTGTTTCCCTTTTTGAATAAGGCTGTTACAGTGGCAGTCTTCCAATCCTCTGATACTTCTCTGGAATCCAATGACTTTTGGAAAATTATAACCACTGCATCTACTATCGCTATATCTTTTAGGATCCTAGGATGCAAGTGGTCAGGATCAAGGAACTTATATGCCTTTAGCCCCATTAGCTTGTCAAATACTACTACTGCAGTGATGGTCCTTCATTCCTCTTTTGTATTCTTTAGTATGAATGAGATGTTCAAAATCTCACTGTAAAGGCGAATGCAAGATGTCTGTTTGACTTGTCTGCCATTTCCCTATTCTCCATGACTGTCTCCTCAGATGTCTAAGGGGCCAATATTCACTTTGACCTCTCTCTTCCTTTTTTGTAAAATAGCTACAATCCTTACAACCATGGCTAATTTGACTATGAACTCCCTGGTGCACCTGCAGTTCTGGTGAATGCACATAGGAAAAACTATCCATTTTGCCAGCGCTATTCTTCTATTCTTTGCACAGCTTGTAACATTTGTAATAGAATGTTTTCACAACCTTGTTTATTCATTATATATAAGCAAAGATTTAGCAAATTGTGAAAAATATTGAGCATCTGAAATGTGTAGAGGTGCATGGAGTTTAAAACTCATGAAATATCACCAGCAAAACTCTGAATTTCTATTACTATTAATCAGTGCTCCAGTATTTATCAGTAGATTGCTAATGTTCTGTATCTGGTTCAAAAATACACATTTAATGTCAGTGTAAAATGTGGCTTTAAAATTACAAAATGGTATGTTTATTAGTATTCAAACAGCAATTCTCTTTGATTAAACAAATTGTTTTATAAGTACAAAAGGATCACCTGCATCTATCAATGAAGATTGAGTGCTACAAGGAAGAAAATTGAAGAGTTATTCTTTAGGAAGAATCATATTGATCTTGTGCTTGATTGCTAGCCAGCCCCAAATATGATTTTACTTGACTCATTCCTGGGATGAGGGGTTCATGTTATGAAGGAATGCAGTTTGGGCCAATACCCCTTGGAATTTAGAAGAATGAAAGGAGACCTTATTGAAATAAATAAGATCCTGGGAGGTCTTGATTAAACAAATACTGGGAGGATGATTCCTCATTTAGGGAAGACTAGAGTGCAATAAGGCAGCTTAAGAATAAGAAGCTCCCTTTAAGATGAAGATTAAGAGCATTTTTAATCCTCTGAGGATTGTTAGTATCTGGAATTCCCTTCTCCAGAAAGCAGTCGAGAATTAGTCACTGACTTTATTCGAGGTGAAGTTAGATTTTTGCTAGACAAAGGAGACTAGGGTTATTGGTAGATGGGGTCAGCAAACAAGAAAGTGGTTTTGACACCCCAGTTAGATATAACTCGTAAATTGCACAGCAGATTAAAAGGGCCAAAAGGCCTAGTCTTGGTCCTAAGCCCTATGTGCGTATGAGTTCAGTCTTCCCTATTGCTATCATATTTCAAAATACTTACTCTAAGGAATGGTCTTGCTCTTCTCAGACTGGCGTAACTATGGATTGACCATTGAATGAAACATTGAACAAAGTGGAGTGACAGACCCTGGATAATGGGGTCTAGCTGCTTCAAAGTCAGTTTGTTGACTTGCTTGCCGAGCTGGTTTATTTTCATTCGGACGTTTCAGCACCATGCTAAGTAACATCATCAGTGAGGCCTCTGATGAAGCGATGTTGTTCTACTCCACTTGCAATTTATACTGTCCGGTCTGTAATGGTGAGTAGTGTCATTTCCGGTCTCCATATACAAACCCATATAGAACAAAAACCGGAAATGACAGTATTCACCACAACGGACCAGATAGTATAAATTCCAAGTGGAGTAGAACAACATCGCTTCATAGGAGGCCTCACTGATGATGTCACCCTAGCATGGTGACGAAACGTCTGAACAAGAACAAGCCAGCTCAGCGAGCAAGACAACAACCTCACCCACAACTCGAGCTCCAAATCTTTACTAAAACTTTAAACTTCAAAGTCAATTTGTATTCAAATTGATTAACTCAAGATTAACATCAGTGAAGCAAGATTTTGGATTTTCATTGCTACCATTAAGGAGCGTGAATCTACTGTCATTTGTTGAATCTTCTTATGTTAAAAAAACAAGGGTAGTGCTGTTTTCTGTATCTTCAAAATGTATAGAGATAGTAGGAACTGCAGATGCTGGAGAATCTGAGACAACAAGGTGCAGGGCTGGATGAACTCAGCAGGCCAAGCAATGTATAGTTTGCTTAGAGGCTCCGATAGTCTAGTGTGTACAAGGGTAGCCTCTTGGGCTAAGAAGGAGACTCTTGTAAGGTAAGCCAGATGTAGTTTATTGCATCTTTGCAATTATTTATAGGTTATAATAGGCTCTACACTACTATAAACATTGTTGGGAGGGCCTGGTTTTAGGCCTGTTTTCCAGAGAATCCTACTTTACTCCACCCAAGTCCTCATGCCATCATTGCAATGGGTATTGTTTCTTGTACTCAATCAAGTATTAACACTTTCAGACCCATAAATATCCAAGTATATTTTTCTGATAGATATTGTTATACATTTATTATATGATGCATTTACCACTACCCCATCTCTTTCAAGCGTTTTTACAAATTCAAACAATCTGGAGGTTTCGTTATTCTCCCCGAACCTGTTTTCTTTGGAATGGGAAAAATGGTTGTTGATTTGTTTGGACACTCTTATTCTGGTTCAGAATTCTTCTTTGGAAAGTTGGAAGATCAAATTTCTACTTGAACTTGTCCCTTCCTAGTTATCTCAGTACCTAATATGTGACTTGAATTTGTCATAACTAGTTGTAATTGTATTGTAATCTGTCTCAATTCATTTGGTTAATGCTTCAGTTGCCTTAAGAAATATATTGTTAGTTGCTGCTTCTTTGCTTGCCATTTCTTCTCTATGTTGGTTGGTACAAGAGTCTGAATTTTCTTCATTTTTGTTCTCAGTCAAAATTATTTCCATCTAATTAGTAATGTCACAGATTTCCATATTATCAATTGTATAAAACAAAGTAATTAGCCTCTGAGGATTCTGCTTTCCCACCAAGAGCTTAAGGAGCCTTGAAACATCAGCTGCCAGCTGCTCCTTAACCCTCTGTTTAACACCTTCCAGCTTTTAAATGAGATTAGGGTCAATACAGACTTTCAAATCAGAAGTGAGTGCCTGGTTGTGAATGCAAGTTTTCCAATATTCAGTATCATTCATGTTGGAGAGTTGCTTATAGCATACCATTAAGATAGTGTGGTGACCCCTAGACCACATCATTGAACATCTGTTGGCTGTAAACAGTGTTTTGTCACCCAAGGCTCAGTATCTGATAATAATATGATATTTGTGATATGATCTAACTTTGTATTCCTGAGTTGCCGATTGATGTAAATGTCCACTTGCCAAAATGCTTGGTCTAGATCATTAATTTCCCTAACTCTTTGGGTCTGTCTTCTAATGGAAGCTGTTCTACCTCATTTACCTCTTCTGTGCATAGTTCTTTGCTTTTTAGCTTTTCTGTATTCTGCTCCGGCCCATTTTATGATGCAGAGGTGCCGATGTTGGACAAGGTCAAAAATCACATGACACCAGGTTACAGTCCAGCAGGTTTAATTGAATGTACAAGCTTTTGGAGTGTGCCCCTTCCTCAGGTGTAATGAGAGAGAAAGTATCAAGATACAATTTATAATTAAAAGATCAAAGGATTATACAGCTAATACAGATGTATTTAATAACTCTAAATTGGCTGGCTGACTACCTCCATCAGTTGTATGATCCTTTGATCATTTACTTATAAATTCTGTGCCTTGATACTTCCTCTCTCATTACACTTGAGGAAGGGGCAATGCTCTGAAAGCTTGTGTGTTCAATTAAACCTGTTGGACTATAACAAAAATAAAGTTGCTGGAAAAGATCAGCAGGTCTGACAGCATCTGTGAAGGAAAAAGCAGTTAACGTTTCGCGTCTGGTGACCCTCAGAACTGAGCTGTTACAGTCCGACAGAACTACTGGACTATAACTTGGGCTTGTGTGACTTTTGACCTTTTTCCCATTTTCTGAAAGTGGTGTGTTGATTTAAAATTAAACTTTTCGTTTGAATAGCTGATGTCTTTCTTACCTGCTGCATGGGGTTATCATGTGCCTCTTTTGTGGTTCTGTACCTTAAGAATTGAATGGATTCTAAAGATCTCCTGCACCAAGTTTGATCTTCTCCCCTTAGGATTAGTCAGTGTTTATTCTGGACCTCTGCTTCAGTTACCCCTGCATGGATTCTCTATGGGCATCTATGGATTGCAATAAATCTCAGACTGTTGGAATGACCTAGGCTTTGGTGTTTCTTCTCAAATCCTACTTCACTCTTTCCCCTCCTCACAACATGTGGCTCAGTCACTATTTAAATATATCTTTAGGCGACGTGGTTATGGTTTATAACTCTAGACTATCACTCTATAATAGAATAGGAGCTGAGGATGTAAAGTTCTCAGGTGCCATCTTACTTGGAATCACTTGAAGTATGATACATCATTGAAAGACTGGTGCTCTGAATAGCCTAATGAGACTAGACACTAATTGTGCTGTGTTCATCCAGCTCTACACCTTGTTATCTCGGATTCTCCAACATTGCCAGTTCCCACTATCTCTGTAACAAATGTTAATTGTTTCAATACCACATATCCACATCTAGCTTGTGAGGAATAACGAGCATTGTTCCATCCAGTAAAATATCCCTATTGCAGCCAAACCCACCATCTTTCTGCTAATTGCACTCAATCGAGGATTGATCCTTTGTGACACATCTGCAACAAGAGAAGCCTGTTTCCCAGACCTAAGGGAAAGTTCACCTGGATAAGAAAGGAAAGAGGCGAGAATGGAATAGATGAAATAGTGCAAAAGGAAATCAAAGGGATAGGTCTAGTATTCAGGATTGTGGTGCCTGGATTCTGAAAGTTGGGGGGGGGGGGCGTCGGGAGGATTAGTCGATGGAATAACATTCCATCGACCGATTTGAACAACGGGATTAAATTGAAGGAAGTGAAATAAGTGATCTCATTCAATAATTAATTTCGGGCAAACACCCATGCTTCATGAAGACCTCATTTAAAGAGAAACTTTTCACCACGATTACAGTAAATGGGACAATGTTGAGTTTGTGGCTGTTGGTGTCTGTGAGCGGTCTCCGCAGGAGAGTCATTTTGTTTTTCACCTCATTTGGGATAGCCAAGCCCAGGTCCTACTCACTCCCCGGGCACCTTCCTCCTATCGCTTACAGAAGGGCACCCCCTTAAGAACATGGAACATCCGCCAAGACCTGCCGCAGTGTTTTGTCCCTGTCAGCTCGGGAGCCCTGCTGAAAAACAAGGTGGTTTCGAGCGCTGCGAAGGTGCAAATGGAAACACGGAGATAAACTGGAGGGGTGTGTGTGTAAAAGAGGAACAAGAGCTGGTGACAGAGACAGAAGGATCCATGCACCGAGCTCTCTAAAACATGCTGAGGACAGTCTTCCTCTGCTCAATGCTGCCCTCTGGCTTCCTCTGCGGGTAAAATCCCACAAGCCGCGAGTACATCGAGGAGGGGGACTTGGCATTTCCAAGCCTGGTGCTGAATATCCCAGCCGTCTAATTCACAACATGTTGCGCTGAACACTTTTTTCTTAACAAAAAGTGAACAATAATTAAGCAAAGAAAAAGCAAAAGGAAACAACATGACAGCGCCCTGTGCAGCCGATTGAAGGAAGGGGCTGCAGGGAATTTGCAGAATGGAGGGGATGGGATCTGCCTGTAGTCTCAGGAGCTGACTGCCCTCACGGGGAAAGTTTGAGGAGGGCGGGGGTGGAAAAGAAACTATTCTCCAACCACCACCCCCTCCCCACTCATTCCTCTGAGTTCTCACTAGCAGCAATCCATCAGCCAGGCGTCTCTCTCTCTCTCTCTCTCACACACACACACACACACACACAAAACAGACCCCAAGGGGGAGGGGAAGTGATAAAACACACACACACACTGCCCTGAGCAGAAACAAAAAGCCCAAGTGGAAGCGCCAGGGCACAGCACTGAGCCGGGCGGACAGGCAGCCCCCTCTCTCTCTATAAAACCTCCCTCCAGATCCCATGCTCAGTGACAGTCGGAGGCAAACACCAATCGGTGATGACCGAGCAGCCCTGACACCGGCGGATGTTTGCAGCGTTTCTCTGGTGGGGGGGGGGGCTCACTGTGTCCTGAGGTTCCTGCACAAGTGCCCCTGGCTCTGTCACCCGCTCCGGGACGGACAGAGGGAGGCGCACGACACTGCCGCCTGGGCCCTGGAGGAGGCAGGGAGCAAAGCCAGCAACATCCAGTGAAGTGTCCGGGGAATGGCCGGGACTGCTAGCACTTTCAGGAACCTCCGGCGGTGCACGGCATCGTGGAGAGGCTTGCAGGCGACTTTCTTTCTGCTCTATTTAATCCCCCTGGTGTGCACTTCGTGGGGCATCGGATTCCAGTACAAATACCCTCCGGGATTGCAAAGCAGCAAGGACCAGCTCGGAGGTGTCAGCAATGGCTTTCTCAGCCGCAGGTAAACCGCCTGGGTTTTTTTTTGGGTGTTAATCCATAGGACACGAGTAACCTTTACCCGAGAGGAGGGGGAGAGGACACACAAGGCTGCCTGTGACTTGTTGCAGAGCGGTCAGTGCTGCTGGTGGATAGTTTGTGTAAGGGAACACAAATAGCTCACTGCGTGGAGATACGTTCAGGATTCCCCCTGACATCGGTTTGATTTTCTGCATCAGAAATCCGCTCCTCACTTCAAACAGTCCGACCTTCCCAAATAGTTCACTGCATGACCCCTTTAAACGCTTTGTTTGATAACATTAAGGCGTTAGTCCACATTTAAAACTCTGATTCAAAATAGCTGCCCGGAACACGTGTTGAGACTGACATTTTTTTTAAAAAAAATGTTTTCTTCATAAAGAAGAGCAGTGCAGCATTTAAAGACCCACTGGGTTTCCTGATGCAGTTTCAGCAGTGTAGGAATCTCTTGGCGTTGCTGTGAGTTTGGCAATGGGATTTGTTTGAAATGGGCACAGCTTGTCAGGGGATTGATTTGTTAGTTTGCTTGCTGTCTCCTCTCGAATCTCCAATGCTTGGTGCAGGCAGCCGCCGGTGTGTGAGCCAGTGATGTGGGCACCAGCATTTCATGGCCAAGTCCCTCTGTGCCAGGCATGGCTTGTGTGAACTGAGACCATTCTGTGTCTTTAGACATTATCATTACTTGGCTGCCACCATGGTGGAACCCGGGTGATTTGTAATATTGGATCACACCTAGTTTACGAATGTGTGTGTTTTCTCGAAGACCTAACCAAAGTCCTAACTAACTTCCTTTTCCTACCGCATTTCCTGGCCAAGCACTTTGACAGGATGGTGAGGTTAAATGACCTGTTCGGTCATACAGTGACAATGGCTGTCTGCCTCTCCTACACAAAGCGTCAGGACAAAGGACAAGTTTGAAGCGGAACAGCCGAGCCAGCCCCGTTGTGAGTTGAAAGAAGCAGGGTTGGGAGTGCTTGGCCCTCCAGTAAGCCGAGAACGCCGCCTCCCTCCTTCCCAAGAAATCTCCGCAGCACCGAGCCAGAAGGCTCAGGCTGGTGTCCCATTCACCCGCCTCCCCAGGCTCTCGCTGGCTCTGATTGCAGGGAGAATTCCAGCAGCTTTGATAGCCTCGGGAAACGAAAGAGAATGCAAACGGAAAACTCACAGCTTCATTGATAATGCTGAAATCCCCCCTCTGTAGTCTGGTCAATTCTGATCGTTTCTGCACCTGAGTCGGGTGCAACATTATAGGTTTTTAATCGCATGTTAAAATTGATTGAAAAGTGCATCAACACTGATCTTTTTCCACCGTATGAAACTGCTGTGGTTTACTTGACTGGACCACCCCTCATTCCCAGTGTCTGGGTAAGGCTGCACTGAGGGTCCAGCCTTGGTTATAAATAGGAATACAACTGTGGGGTTACAGCGGCGTGAGTTTCTGTCTGCCCTGATAAACTATCTGCCACACTGCATCAGCACGCCAGAGGGGCTGCACTTCAGCTTCAGCAATCACCAACTTGTACATTCACTCCCCACCCCCATAACCGATTCATGGCTGGCTGTACCATTCACAAGATGCACTGCAGAAAACATCCACATCACCTTCCAAATCCGCAAGCTCCAGCACCTACAGGGGAAGCAGATGCAGGGAAACGTCAGCGCCCAGAAAACGCCCTCCAAACTTCTCACTCGGAAGCACAACACCTTTCCTTGAGTGTGGCTGGGACAAATACCCTCCCCAGCAGTACTGGGGCAGTCCTTACAACCCCCACTGCAGCGGTTTAAAAAGGTAGTGTATCACCACCACCTTCTCCAGGGCAATTAGGGATGGGAAACAAATGCTGGCCTAGCCCACACCCTTTAAACTAATAATAAAGTTTGTATATTTTAAACCAACCTGTTCAAAGATGTTATTCCACACCTCTGGAGCAGGTGGGACTCAAAGTCAGGCCTCTTGGCTCAGGGGGAGGGACATTATCATTATACCATAGGAACCCTAAAGGTCAGTTTTAAAATATTTTCTATATCAACCTGCTCAGAGATGTGGTTACAGACTGCTGCAGCAAGTGGAATTAGAACCTAGGCCTCCTATGTCGGAGGTAAGGGCACTACCACTGCACCACAAGAGCTCCTGGGTTCAATTTTAAATGAATTCCTTGTTAAGGTTGTAGACTTGCTCGCCGAGCTGGTGTGTTTGACTGCAAACGTTTTGTCACCCTGCTAGGTAACTTTGTCAGTGCGCCTCCAGTGA
>NC_063355.1:26904840-26932978 GCF_021869965.1 Rhincodon typus
ACTTCCTGCTCCTCTGATGCTGCTTGGCCTGTTGTGTTCATCCAGCTCTACACCTTGTTATCTCAGATTCTCCAGCATCTGCAGTTCCTACTATCTCTGACACAGTCTCAGCATTGGTGTTTAGTCGTCAGGGCGTTGAATTTGTTTTCGTCTGTTGACTAATGTATCAAAAGTGAATGGAAGGGGCAACTTTGACGTTTGTTTCAAGTAATATGAAGTCAAAATCTGAACTATTTATGGGTTGATTTATTGGAACACTATGAGAAGCCTTCAGCTGTCTCTGCGTTTACGTCTTTCATAGACTGAAACAGCCAGGATAAATTAGGTGGCATAACTTCTGGAAATGCACAATTACATTCTTTTAACGGGGCAGTGCTAAAAGATTGCTACAAACGAAACAGAAGATGAGGGGAGTGAAATCCCACTGCATACCCCAAGAATCAGAATTATTGAGTTATCCAGAACTTCAGTGTTGATTTTCTGAAAACCGTGACTTCCTATTTCTATTCACACAGTGGTTACATCCTGTTTCTGCCTTATTATTATTCATATGTGTTTAAGTCTTGATCGTTTTCTTAAAGTTTAAAGTGATAACGTCAGTTTTGTCCCACTTCCCATTCTGCTTGTTTGTATTTTTGAGGGGACTTAATTAGTCAAACAATGTTTTTTTTTCAGTATGGTTAGCATCTGCAGGTGAGGGGGAAGATGATCTTGGGTTTGTGGGTGCTTTGGTCAGTGTTACCATGTTCCCAGTTCAGCTGGAGATTTTACTGCTGCCAACGTTGTGTTACTTCGGATGGGTTTAACTGATCTGTGTATTTTTTTTGTGTGAATCAGAGAGAAAAGAAAGTTTTTGAGATATGACAAGGCTAAGCTCTTTTGTAGTTGATGTTGAGCTCACTGATTTAAACCACAGTAGCAGCTGGCAAATTTAAATTGCCTCAGTGCCTCTGGCTTAGGAAAATGGGCTATTCCACTAGGATGAGCCAGGCCTGGGTCCTTACGCACATCAAGTCTTGTTCAACCATCACAACTTTGCTATCTGCTGGCTGTCTACACTCGCTTATAGTTAAGCAATACCTTGATTATAAAATTCTAATCCTTATTTTCAAACCTCTTTGTGGTCTCACCCAAACCTACAGCCCTCTGCCTTTGGCCCCTTCAATATCCCTGAGTTTTAATTGTTGCCCCATTTGTGGCTGTGACTTCAGTTGGCTCTACCTTTCCACCTCTCTACCTCACTTTCATCCTTTCAAACGCATCTACAAACTGAACTGTTTCACTAAGTGTTTGGCATTTTGCCATAACATCTCTTTACGTGGCTCTGCATCAAATGTTGCTGTATAATAGACTTGTGAAATAGCTCAGCATGTCATATTGGCTTGAAGCCACTAAATTAATCCTAGTTGTTGTTATCAGTCACCCTCATTCCTATCTGGGGACCTCCTGAGTATGCAATTGCAAGTGTCTAGTTGAGTTAGGACAGGGTTTTATTACAATACCTTCAGCGTCAGAAAGCTATTCGACTCTGTTATATTTTATATGAAGAATGACCAGTTGAATGGAAAACTTCCTTTACATTTGAGGCTTAGCAAAGCAGGAGGAGGTAGCTTTTTTTTTTGTGAAAGCTCACAGGCCGGATAAATCACTAGCACTGGTCTGAAAGCCACATTTATTGCACAATGATCTTCATTCCAAAAATAGCTAGTATAAATAGAATTCATATAAAGAACTTGCATTTATATAGCATTTCCTATTCACAGGATGTCCCAAATCACTTGAGCTAGATAATTACTGTTGAAATATTGGCACAGTTGCTTTGTAGGGAAATGTGGTAGCCAAGCAGGATACTATGTACTTTTATAAAAGAACTGTTATTTTTGCAGTTCATCTCTTCTGTTATGTGGTTGATATTTGGGAGAAGTGGGGTGTCCAACATAGAAATATTGCAAAAAGAGCAGCATATTGAGTTTTGTTTGGAAATTAGAGTACCCACAGTCCCCATGTCTGAGAGTTTTGGAGGAAATCAGTGCATTTGGATAAATGGCTTCTTTCCCAGGCCACACAAATCAAATTCATGATTGGCGCCAGTCTGCTAACCCCAAGGAGGGTTGGACTCTCTCCAGTAACAAGCATGATCAAACTCCATTCACACCATGTCTGCTCCTGTTGTTGTACTAGTGCCTGGCACAATGTGAAAGAGCTCTCACCTTTTCAGAGTGTATGACGAGTATTCATTCCAGAGGGAGTGCCACGTGTCAACTTGCTCAGTGAGTAACCTCTGGGTCAGAAGGTTGTGGATTCAAGTCCCATTCCAGATTTGAACAAATCATTGAAAGCTTCAAAAAGAGCAGTGAAGTATTTTTGTGCAGTTCTCAATATTTCTTCCTTACAGAGCAACAGCCAAAACAAAAAGATGAACTAGTCATTCCTTTGTGGGATCCTGCTGTTTGTACACTAACTGCAGTATAGTCACCGCATCTAAAACAAATCATTTCTGTGTGAGGTGTTTTTAAGAAAGCACTAAATGAATTTATCATGTAACTGCATGTCATTTTCCCCAATAATTGTTGCTTAATGAGCACTTGCTGCTAGAATTATGCCAAAATGCAAACATTTCTATCATAAAATTGCCAGTACAATAGCTACAGTTAAAAACAAATAATCACTGGAGCAAGCAAAATTTGAACAAACAGAAAATACAGGGAATGTTCCACTATAGGACATGAGTAATTGTCTGAGCAACAATGAAACAGTGGTCAAGAGCAAACACACTTTGCTCTTTTAAAGTGCTCAAAGTGTTGTGCTTTACATAGCATCTAGGTCTCATTTACAGCATTTGTTGAGGAAGTTGATCTCCTACTGGTTGATGATGATAATGCAGAAAGCACAGCGACTCATCAATTAGGGCCCCATACTTGATTGCTATCAACAACGTCTACTGGAAGAACACTTATGGATACTTGGCACTGGAAACAGATTCCTGCTTTTGTTTATATTCATTCATGGGTGTGGGAGTCACTGGCCAGGTCAGCATTTCTTGCCAATCTGTAATTGCCTTTGAAAAGGTGGTGTGAGCTGGCTTCTTAAACCATTAAAGTTCTTGGAGTGTCAGGACACCTTTTACTTTTTAATCATTTTTTTTTTTGTAAAGTTAATTGGTTAATCATTCAGTTTTAACCATTTCCCTGTAAATCAACTTATTCCTTCTTTTGTTTAAGGAATTGGTGTCCGTTCACTGTCACAAAAACAGTGTCCTGCCAAGTGCAGAATGGAACATACGTGCAGAGGGTTTATCAGAGCTGCAGATGGCCAATGGGCTGCCCTGGTGGTATTAGGTGAGAATGCATTACCTACATTGTTTGACATGTCAATCTGACCAATTTACTGTTTTCAGTGGCATTGATAACCCTGCTGTGCAATGTAGCTGATCATGGTCACTTCTTTATCTGTTATAGAATTATGCTCACTATCAGATTAACTGAGAACTAGCTGAGGGGTGAATTTATAGAGGTTCATAAAAATCATGAGGGGAATGGATAGGGTGAATAGCCAAAGTCTTTTTCCCAGGGTAGGGGAGTCCAAAACTAGAGGGCATAGCTTTAAGGTGAGGCGGGAAAGGTTTAAAAGGGACCTAGATGGTGGTGCAAGGTGCCAGAGGATGTGGTGGAGGCAGGTACAATTACAACATTAAAAAGGCACCTGGATGAATAGGAAGGATTGAGAAGTAAATGGGCCAAATGCTGGCTAATCGGGAGTAGATCAGTTTAG
This sequence comes from Rhincodon typus, assembly GCF_021869965.1. Lineage (NCBI taxonomy): Eukaryota > Metazoa > Chordata > Chondrichthyes > Orectolobiformes > Rhincodontidae > Rhincodon > Rhincodon typus. Next base: position 26,908,612 of record NC_063355.1, read on the forward strand.
GATATCTGGTTGGCATGGACGAGTTGAACTGAAGGGTCTGTTTTCATGCTATATAACTCTATGACTGTATAACTGCCATAATTTACATTGGTACTCTCCTGTTTTGTGCTATATGGTGGTTGAGAGGCTTTGGGGTGTCAGGAGATAAGCCGTAGAATATCCAGCCTGCTTTACTTGCCATGGCATTTATGTGGCTGGTCCTTTTTGAGTTTTGGATCAATGGCAATCTCCACGATATTGATGCTGGAAGAGTCAGAGATAGTAAGGCTGATTAAAATTATGATGAGACTGATTGTAAACCAACAAACTTATTTATGTGAAAGGAGAACTAGTTCAAATTGATCTAGCCATTCATTTAATCTCAGACCTCTGAAATTCCCTCTCTAAACCTTTTTGCCTTGCTACCTCTTGGTGTTCCATAAAGTAGTTTCTCAAGAGACACTCTCTGGCCAAACCTGTGTGGCTCAGTGCCAAATATTACCTGACTGTAATCCTGTAAAGGGCCTGGGACATTTTACTGCTTTAAAGACGCTAAATGAACGCAATCAGTTGAACTGAAGTTGGGGTTTTAGAAACTCATGCTCATTTACCATGGTCTGATTGTGTGGATTTTATATGCATGGACAGGGCTGTAGGATGGTGAGTGTGTGACCCACTTCCTCAGTGCCACTTCTGTGCTCCAGAGCAGCTTCTCAGTTCTCAGTTCTGACTTTACAGATCAGTTTTGCATTTTTCAGTTACAGGGCGATGATCCGACCAACTTACAGACTGACTTACAAAACGGTGACAGCGATAGAATGGAAATGTTGTGTCGGGTTCAGAGGCAGCAGTTGTGAAGAAGGTGAGACTCATGTCACATGCTGTTGAACATGTTACAGAATGACATTTGCCTCTGTGCATTGCTTGCCGCTGAGTAAGCCAACCAATACATTATAATACCTCCTGTCTAAAGTGACATTTTAATAGCATATCAAATTGTCAAATAAAACAAATTAGTTCTTGAACAAAGCAGTAAAAACGTGTGCGTATTCAGGTAATACTGGATGAAAGTTAGCTTTTAAAATGTTGTCACCTTATTTGGGTAGATTTTTGGGTGCCACCTCAGTTCTGGTGAGAAAGTTAGCAGGCCTGTTGTATACAGATGCAAACAAGTTTCAGGTTTCAAGAAAGTTTATAGACAGTAGCTTCATTTTTTATAATGCATTATACAAGACAAGCAGAATTTGCACAATGTTTTGAAAATGTAAAGAAATACCTTTGTAGTCTTGAATCACTCTTCTAATTTGATTTGGAACGTTTTGTTCTAACCTTTCTTCCTTGTCTTGAAACAACTCTGTATTGCCAGAGTTATGGTTATTTGCTGTGAAATGATCTAATTAGAATGAACCAGAGTGGCTTTGATTCTGCAGATTTTACTCCACTAAAACTAACATTAGTTTCAGGAGTCTATATGCCCAGCCAAAGGGGAGTCCAGAGGTTGCTGACAGTGGTTTTACCTTTCTCCAGAGGCTGTGCTATTGGAGACCTGTAACACTGTAAACAATTAGAAATCACTAGGCTGACAAAAACTTCCACTCCTATTCTCTTAGTCTCACTTGGGAAAAAAAGTGGTTGCATCTTGTTGAATGAGAGGCAATTGAGTTTTTAGCATGGTTCATAATTAGTACTGAAAAATATCACAGATCCTGAAAGAATAATTTTCCACATTAAATGACAAATTTCTGTTTTATGATAAATTTGACAATTATAAAATAATGCTTTTAATTAAAAAAATTCCTACTTTAGTCTGATTCATTTGTCCAAATCACTTATTTTACTAGCTATTAGTTTTTAAAAATTTATAAGGGTTTCAATGGCTTTACTTCCTGATGTACTGTCTGAGAGAATACTCCATTGTGACTGGATAATTAGCCTAGTGAATGGCATTCCTGTTGCTGTATACATGGACATCCCCTTGACTTGATATTAGATTTACCCTGTCATTGGGAAAGGGAAATGCATGCTTTAGCAATCCCTGTATCTTTGCGAGCAGCTTTTTTCAACGTGATGAACATTGTCACTTGCCACTAAACCCAAAATTCACCCAATTTACTTGAAAAATATTTAATTTATGAAAGCAAATGCATAGATACATGTATGTGTATATGTTAACATATGCATGTGCTGACTATAATTGTATGCGAGTAATGTATGTGTGAGTAAACATATACACATTTTGACTATACCTTTAATTCCATGAATGAAATGTTTGTCTAAATATATTGCAATGCACTATTGTTTCTTCAAGGCATTCCACCTATAATCTTTCTCAATTATATTTGTCATTGAAATTAGAACCTTTCAATTTTTGTGATAAATGTCTAGTTTGCACATTTATTCATTTGGTTGTAATTAAATGTCAACCTCATTTCTTTCACTGGACACATTTGGGGCCATCTTTATGTATTTTTTTTCAAATTAGTTAAAATTGATCTCTTACTACAGTCTGCAAAATGCATTCATTATAACGCTTTGATAACATTCTTTCTCTATAATGGGGAATACATCCAGTGCATTGTTTCATTGCACCATAGAGTGCTGTTAAATTGCCTGATTATAATTGTATAATTATAACCTTTGGGCATTCATTGCCTCAGTTTGCAGTAATGGTTTTTCACTTACTATCAGAATATTAAACAACAAATTTTCCTGCTCTTAATTTTTGGCTGCTCCCTTTGAAAACATACAGAAAATCAGATGTGCTTTTGCAAGATGAGTCAATTTGTTCACACTTGAACCTTAAATCTGGGTCAGAAGGAAAGGTATCTATATGGATTCATGTTCACTTGAAACTGTTTTTGAAATTTATTTGATATAAATCTGTTTTCTTAAGTAAAGATTTGTGTAGCAGATCTATCCTTAGAAATCTGTGTGTTTTTATAACCATTATTTTCCCTTTATCGGCACAGTTTGCTTTATTAACTAGAGTTCAGAAAGCTATCAAAATAAACAGGAAAGTTTGCAAAGCAGATGCATTGCCTGAAGTCTGTGCATTTCTGAAATTGGGACTAGCTCTTAGTCTAGGTCATATACTCAAATATTGAAGTTTCATATCAATTAATCTAATGTAAACTACATTAAACATCCAGAGTATCTGACCAAGCTATTAGTGACTGGACATGTTTTGGTTTGTTTGTGACTCAGTTTCAGGATTTAAAATATATACACAAACTTAAAAGTATTTTCTTCGATATCTGTCATATTCACTGACTTAATTGGTTAAGTTGTACAAATTAGGCACATTCTCTCCCTACTGTGGATGAGATCATTAGGCTGTTACAATAATGCTGTGAATTCCTAGGTTATGAACAGGTTACACACTAATGGTCACTATGCAGTGCTAGTCATGGACGTTGGACATTGAAGGGGTCAGATTGATACTTGATGTGTCTGCAATCCTAAGTAATCCATGCACAATGAGTATCTGCACATGACACCAGAGGTTACACTAAACAGTAACCTGGCAAGAGCTGAAAGCCTTCATTTGGGAGATTCAAACTGCAGTAAAAACATAGTTAAAAAAAATTATATTGTAGAAATAGCAAAGCAGATGTTTAACTTCAAATTCTGCACTTACTGTTAAAATGCAATTAACATATATTAACATTGCTATAGTGCGCTTCTTAACAGATAATTTGATTCTCGACAAAATAATTATATTTCCTTATTTGAGTTTTTCATATTGCACTTACATGTTCTGATATGTTGAATTTTATTTATTTGTGTTGTCTGAAGAGTCCAGTGTGAAGCCTAGTTAGTTTTTTTTGGGAGGCTACTGACTTTTATATTGCTTTTCTTACTACAACTGATGGGAAGCTGTCAAACTTTAGAATATTCAGTCAGTAATAGTGTACGTTTAGTCAGCTGCATGGAATTAAAATGTAAAACCCAGAATTACATTTCTGGACAAAAGCCAATTTCAAATTTGAAAAGGTATTTAGCTACTTGTCAATTTGCACACCAGTTGTAACTTGAACATTTTGTGAGCTGAAGTTCATTCTCTCCCACTGCATCAGTTTTTATTTCCGACACCAATCATTCTCTTGACCCCACTGACTGCAAATTCCAACTGGGCTGAATTGCGAGCAGTTTAGTGGTTTTGGCCCCATTACCCGAAGCCCTATGATAATTGCTGCACACTCGTAACTGAGTTGGCAATGTTTGCAACTCTTAACACAGAACTCTACAAGTCAGCAGAGAGAGATTGTCAAGTGGCTAGTCTGGGCTGGATCAAGCACAAACTCTACTGAGAAAGCAAGATTTGTTTGGTGACCCAACACACCAACTACAGCTGTTCAATCTGAAGCATTAAAGCACAGTCTCCATATGGCTCATTTGAAGCCAGCTTGGTTTGAGGACTGCAATATTGTTGTCGACAGAATGTGGTCAGTTTTATGTCATGTCCCAAACCAGAAATTGCATGTTCACCTGGATGAGAAATGTTTGAATTAATACTAAAAGGATATTGCAAGTTTAGGTCTTGCAATAGATTGTTCCTCAAGTATTTATATGAAAATACTCACCACAGATTTTAACTTCCAATGGTTATTAAATATTAAAGCCATGGTGATAATCACCAATAGGTCAAACTGCTACAGTGAATGGGAAACATTGTACTGGATCAGAGGCCTTGTTGTTTCTAAGCAAAATGGTACCCATGGATAATGTCCCCTATTGGCAGACATGGATTTCTTGTCTTCATCCCTTCTATATACTTGAAATTAATACCTCAGCTGTGTTATTACAAGGTTGTACTTAATACAGGGAGCATTGAAAGATCATTGTCACTGAAATGCACATGTATATCTCCAAGAAACTAGCTCTCAAAGTCAATAGTCCAGAGCTGGCATCAGGTAGCCAGACTATCCTGTTGACTAAACTAAGAAAAAGTTGGGATGAGGGTGAGAGAAAGAGAAATAAATTTTATGTTTGCCAAATAAAGTACTCTGTGATTTATGATGTTAAAATTGGTAGAATGTGGATTGCTGTAAGTCCATACCAAATGTTGAGGAATTCGGAACTGATACACAGTGGCAATGATCAGGAGGAATCAGTGAAATTTATTTTTGAGGTAGTTTTAGTTAGAAAGAAAATCAAAGGTTTTTTCTTTCTATTCCTTCAAAAATTTGCTGGGAGGAGGATGGATGCTGTTTGATAGAATCATCAGACTGCTCATGTTTTACAGTCTGAATTTTAATCTGAATAAATTGAACCATAAAATATTGCTTTTGTTAAATGGGTGTAGAATACTTGTAATATACTGGCAATATAATAAAAGACAGTTATTGTGTTTAAAACTAATGTGTTGAAATCTTGCGCAGTAATATCTTTACTTTGGGAGATCAGTCAGTATATTTGACAACTTTGTTTTATGGATCTCCATGTGGATCATGACAGTACTAAACGCTTACTAACAAAGTTTCCAAATACAGTTACTTAGCAGTAATGTTAATCTTTGAGGGCTGTTGCGTAGTGGTAGAGTCTCTAGCTCTGAACCATGAGGCCTCGGTTCAATTCCCACCCGCTCCAGAGGAATGGCATAACATCTCTGAACAGGTTGATTTTAAAAAAATCTAGAGACTTTGTGTTACAGGGCTCTTGTGCTGCAGTGGTAATGTCCCTGCCACTGAGCTAGGAGACAAAGGTTCAAATCCCATCTGCTGCAGGGTATAAAGTAGCATCTCTTATCAGGTTGAATCGGAAAATATCCAGAGACCTTGAGGAGGACCAGATGTTAGGTCTCATTCCTTTGAGATCCCAAGCTATTCTGTCCACAAGACATCATCATTTCGAGTGGAGGTTGTGGTATGTCTACCTACTAAACCCCTCAGGCCTTTACAGACAGATATACAATGGCTCCCACTTACTAATACCAAAAATAAATACATGCACTGTGGGCCTTGGCTGCAATTTTTTAAATCTGATTTTATCACTATGTATAGGATTTCTAAGCGAAAATAGTGGAAGAATTTATTAATCATAGAATCATAGAACCCTCACAGCATGGAAGGAGGCTATTTGGCTCATCGGGTCCACACCAACCCTCCAGAGAGCATCCCACTGTAATCCAGCCTCTACCCTATCACAATTCTCATGGCCTATCCACCTACCCTACACATCCCTGAACACTACGGACAATTTCACCATGGCCCATCCACCTAACCTGCACATCTTTGGTCCAATCTAATTCATCTTACTCATCTAAAGAATGGGTAAAACGTAGAAAAGTAAACATGAGGAATGAATATTTAAACCAAAAATAGGTCCACTGAAAATGTGAATGCTTAAAACTTCTTTACACTTGGTAAAACGTAAATTTGCAACTTTCAAATTAGTCATGAGTATAGAGCTATAATATTGCTGAAAAAAAGACAGGTTTTCTCATCAGGATAATTTGCAAAATGCCAATTCGAGGGGAAAACCCACATCTACGCTGCATGAGATGGCACTGAAATTCATACAGAAATAATTACACACATAATTATTACCTATGTGTGTAATAAGCTGAACATCCTTTTATCTTGGCAGCAACATCTTGTTAGTGATTAAATGCCACTTCATAGAATCTTAGAATCCCTACAGTGTGGAAACAGACCATTTGGCCGAACAAGTCCACACTGCCCTTCCAAAGAGCATCCCACCCATCCCCATCCCCCTACCCTTTCCCTATAACCCATATCTAATCCACTGATCTTACACACAACTGAACACTACAAGCAATTTCCCATGGCCAATGCACCTAACCCGCACATCTTTGGACTGTGGGACTGCATGGTTACAAGATGAAACAGCTAAATTGGTGCTCAAACCTGAATGATACCTTACCCTTCCAGGGTAATCCAAGGTATTTTAGTTCTTTGTGATGGTTATATCATGCCTCCAGAGATAATTAGGAGCAGACAATTTGAATTTTTTTTAAAGAGGAAGAAACATCAAAATACTGAGTACTATGCCTTGTCAGAATGATTGTTGGTAAGTCAGGTGAGTTTGTGGTTTCTAAACTGAGACAATGGGTGTGATTTTCCCTTCCCTCGAGGTAGTGACAAGGGCAGCAGGAAGAGGCAGATAACTGGTTGGGTTGGTCCTGGAAGGACATTCAGAAACTCCTCTGCCTCTCTGCCCCCTCAGCAATGAAGTTCTACGTAAGAAGATCCATGGATGACATGCCACCATTTAAGGCTGTTTAATTGGTCCTTTAAGAGCCATTTCAGGGCTTCATCTTGCTAGTCACCCTGATATTTACCTCGCCAGCAATGAGAAAAATGGCTGCTTTTCCCAACTGGGAAACCACGGTTATGTGCTGGTCAGCTTCAAGTGGGGGATGGAGCTACTCAGTGGCAAGTCTCCTGATTGGGTGAGAAACACTAAAGTATTTAATTGTTACTTGTTCTGGCGAGATTTCTCACTGGTGAGATTAATCACTCCTGAAGTTGCCTGCCCCAATATGTAGAGCACAGTGACTAAATCCCAGCCAATCTGCTCAGGAGGTTGCTTAAGAATGCAAATAGATTTTCCAGGCCCTTACTGACCGTTCTCCTCCATGTAATGGAAGAGATTAAACAGATATGGCTTCCAGAACTGTCTGGGCCATGAGGATGGAATATCAAATGAATTGTTCCAGTGAGGAATTGGCATGTTGCTGGATCATGAATCATATACCCTCCCCTCCCTGCTGTTTATCAGTCACCCAGCTCCAACTCCTTATGCAAGCAATGGGAGACATTGAAAGCTGTTGTCACTTGATTGAAATTAGCTGGTGGGGAGAGCTGAGTATAATACTCCACAAAAGAGCGTATCTAATCAGTCTGAAGACATAAGACAACAAGGATGATTCCTCCAGAAAGAACGATTGGACAGTGCCTGAACAACTTGTTAATTCTGGCATTGGGAGAGAGAAGGAGAGATGCTGATGTGTTTTTCACCCGCAAAGATTGGTCTCTACAGAGTCTTAACTATGACCTCTACTGAAAACCTGGAGACTTCAATCTTCCATTCATCTGAAGAATCACAAGACCGAACACATCCAGGTCTGCAAAGTGTGCATTTTAAAGGATTGAAATTTGATCACATGGTTTATTATTTTCTGCTAATAGTTTTGTTTGCAGAACTTTTATATTTGTCCTTGTGTGTAAGAGGTATTGTGTGAATAAACATTTATCTTCTGATTTAAACTAACTCAATGGCACGCTTCATGTTAATTATTGAACATCACAACCTTCAAGGCTTGCAAAACAGTCTGTCTGAAACACATCTTGTTCCTGACAACGAAGAATTCAGGAGAGAGGAGTTTTCCCCAGTTGTAACAACTTTTCAAATGATTCTGATTGTTTAAAATCTATCAACTTAGTGAAAAATGATTTTGATTTCTTAATTATTAAGTAAAACTTACACTTACTACTCAGTATCAAAGTATGTACAGGTGCACTTTTAAGACTAATGAAGTTCTCTTAAAATTTATTGATGGACCCCATGAAATAATAATCATCATAAATCATCACCATTTTGATGCAGGAAGGTGGAGTTTCCAACACAAAGACAATAATGTGGCATTCCAGAATGGCTACAGACATAAAACTACTGTTTGGCAGGATCAAATGATAGTCTAGTTACAGGGTAGTATGCTTTCAGGAAGTGCATGACAATGAACTTCTACCAGAAATGCTTTATAGACAATGCCCTCATTCCTCTTCATGTATAATTACTGTCATGTTGGAAGTTCAGAAAAGCAAATAATTTATATAACTGGCCATGTGAGAAAGTTTGACACCATCCAGGGTTAAGCAGCCTGCTTGATTGATATTCACTTTCTTCACCACTGACACAGTGTCAGCAGAGCGTACCGTCTACAAGATGCACTGTGGTAATTCACCAAATCTTCTTCCGTGGCATCTTACAAACCTGCAATCTCTACCACCTGGAAAGAACACAGCAGCAAATGCATGAGAACACTCCCCACCTGCAATTTCTCCTCTAAACTACACACCATCCTGACTTGGAGCAATATTGTCATTCCTTCAGCTTTGCTGGGTCAAAATCCAAGAAATCCCTTCCTAAAAGCCGTGTGTGAGTACCTATTCTAGCTCAGCACCACCCGCCCCAGGGCACTTAGGGATGGGCAATAAATGCTGGCCTAGTCAGTGCTGCCCATTTCCCATGAATGAATAAAGTATTTCTGCGAATATAATGCTGCGTTAAGCTTTAACTTAAAAGAAACTTATTTTGTGAACAGTACATATGAAGGAACACATGTAACCCGTCAGTTTGCATAAATACGGTTCAGACCACCTTTGATGATGATGATGATGATGATGATGGAAGAAAGTATAAGTTTATTTTCCCTGATATAATCCCTCCCTGCCTTAAGTCTTCCCATCACAGTCCTTGTTAAGGTCTGCTAGTGATACATTTCAGAATGTTGCTTACTTAAATATGTGGTTACAATTAACAAAAGTTGAATACTCTAACAACAGAACTTCGCTGACCATTTTGTCATCTGGCGGATAGTCCTATAATCATTGTACGAAACAGAAGTCACTCTGGTAACTGTAAATTTCACTCATGCAGTTTGAACTACACACGTTGTTAAAAGTAATGAAGGATAAAGAGTAAATAAAACAAGGAGGAAATAGGATGAGATAGAAATTGTTTTGAGAAAGGACTGAAAATAAGCATGAAGGAGAAAGAAACAATCAAGGCCAAATAAATGTAAGCAGCACCTTTGTATAATTTAGCAAAAAAAAACAATACTGAGAAGAAATAGGAAATGAAAGTTGAGAACGAGAAACAGAGCAGTAAGAAAAGAAATTGTCTATATATGAAATGTAATACTTGGGAATGCAGGTTTATTTTGCGAGAAAGAAATGAAAGCAAATTAAATTAAAATCATGAAAATCTATTTTGGGTAAAAGATGTACCCTCTGGTAAATGCTGAAATCTGCTTCTCATTTGTCTGTCTGTGCTAATGAAGTAAGCAATATTCTTGTTGAGAAAAGCTTCAAATCTTTTTCCCTTCAGATACACCCAGTCTTCCACTTTGGTTTAACTATGTCTGCTATCTTATTTCAACTTCAACCTATTACACTTATCCAACATCTTGATCAGCTTGACAAATACTTCCTGAACTTAATCATTGCTTGTGATCTCTCAATATCTGCTGTTAGAGCTCCAAACACAACTTTGTTGGAGTGACATTAGCCGACATATTCTTACTGCTGTGGTTTTCATTCGTTCCTTGTCATTTGAAAAAGCTGAACTTCAGACTAAAATGTATGTTTCTTTTTGTCCTGGTGGCACTGTTGTGCACTCTCAGAGAAACCTGGTTTTGTCAGCTTCCTTTTCTAATCCAATTCTGATCCTGTTCCATAGCTCATTTCTATGCAGCATTGTAATTCCCCTCGGATCCAACTCAGAACTGAAGAAGGGTAATACCCGAAATGTTGACTACTCCTTTCCTCCAGATGCTGCCTGGTTTGCTGTGTTCTTCCAGCCTCCTGCTTGCCTACCGAAGTCTGACCTCCCATTAAGTGAGCGCAGTTTCCTCTCAAATCTCAACTGTGCTTTAGTTTATATTGTTTCATCTTCTTGACTCCTTCAGTCAAATGAGGGATTCTCCAGGACTTTGTCTTTGCTGCTGCTTTGTTTCTGTGATATCTCATTCACTCATTAACCCATTCTTTGTTGGTATCTCCACTCATAATTTCTCAATACCCTTCGGACTGCAAGGTGACAAAAGCACAAAACCTCCAGTTCTCTTTCAGAGAAATTATCTTGATACACCTTATGCACCTTAATGCAAAATGCACCAAGGTTAAAAAAACTCAAAATTCACAAAGCTTAATGTGTTCCAAAGTTGAAAATTTTATTTGCCTAGTAATGTAACGGTGAAGTTGTCATAGTCCTAGCGAGAGACAACTTGTGGTGAGTTTGACCTGAGAATTACCATGCCTCAGATAAAGGGAGAGTTTGAGAAGGAGGGTTACTCATGGTAATCACAGCTAGTATGGGAATTGAACCCATGCTCTGTAGAATCCCTATGAATCACAAACCAGGCATTCAGCCAACTGAGCTAACTACCCTGTCCAATCATAAAACTCACTGAATAGCAGAGCAGACATGACGGGCTGAATGGCCTACTTCTACTTCTGCTACTATCTCTTATGATCTGTCAAGTTGATATTGAGTAGTCCAATTTCAGTCCTTCATTAATAGACGTATAATTACAAATCCTGGCAAACATTCATCCAGATGTAGTCGGCTAGTCAACCTTCTGCACTGACTTTTTCCATAGTGAACCACTGAATATACCTTCTCAATTTGCCTGTAAATGTAACAGCAGATAGTGGGTAAATCCAGTATTATCGTGCATATAATAAGAGATAATCTTGCAATGTTGTTTTCTTTGATACAGCTATAATGAAAAATATCACAATAAAGCAAGGGCTTACTGTACATTTCACTATCACTTTAAAACTGAGCACAATTTACTATCCTCATAAATTTTGAACAGCTGTGGTATTCCACTGAAAATTTAACGGTGAAGACAACAATGTACTAGTGTATGCATTTTCTCCTTTTTAAAAATTTGAAACACTGCTTTAGTGTCTTTGTCCATCAGACAGGCTTAAACCATCTGTAGTGTCATACTGATGAGATCCGTGTCTGTGTCTGACTTCAGTAATTACAGACACTGTAAAATTGACTGTGTTATCTATCCACAGTCAAACTGGAAACAGGTCTGTCAAATCTGCTGCTCTGCATTTGTAATATGCTTTTCAGTTTGATTGCTAGAATCGCCATCCTAAAGTAAATGTGGTAATTGGATCAAGATAAGTTGAAGATGTAGATAGAAATTTGCTTAAGTACAGTCATTTCTTTTCATTTGCAGCTTGAGACGGTTAAAAGTATTACCAGATTTTTTTTTTCTGTTTTCAAACAGGCTACTTAAAAGGGCAATGATTTTCATTTAACAGTGCTGTTACCTAGGATGTACCTAGAAAGATAAGTTTTCTAAATTTATCAAAATATGTAACTTAAAACTAAATTAGACAATTAAATGAAACGGAGTTACAAATTTCAAAAAGATTTTGCCTTTTATTTTATATTTAGAGGGTTTGAAATTCAATATTGATCCATTATCGGAGACAGTAAGGACTGCACATGCTGGAAGTCAGAGTCAATAAATGTGGAGGTGGAAAAGCACAGCAGGTCAGACAGCATTCGAGGAGCAGGAACATCCTGATGAAGGATTTCGGCCTGAAACGTTGATTTTTCTGCTTCTGAGATGCTGTCTGTCCTGCTGTGCTTTTCCAGCTTCACATCTATTGATCCAAAATTAACTTGCTGATAGTTCATATTTTTATATCATATCTAACAGAGAAATAGGTCATTTAATGGTTGTGGCGATGTTTTACAAAGGAATGTCTCTGCTGGCTGTGATTTTTATTGTTTATTTACATTGTTGCAGTCGGTGTCTCACTGGTTTTAGAAAGATTGGCCATTTGTTATTGACTCTAGGGGAGATTTTAATATCTCTCACTTGGAGGAAGCATAATTAGGTCTGATTGCTATTTTAGTTTGAAGTTTAGCCCAAAGCCATTAGATGATGTTAACATACAGTGTAGTTTGAGGCAGAGGAACAGGCCCAAGTTAGTGTGTTTCTCAGTTATTTTTTTAATTTTCTTTGTGAAGCCTGGAGCAGAGAAAGGTTTAGGCCACCTGTGCACCAAGCTCTCTTTCCTCACCCTGTCTCTGTCCCAAACCTAACCTTCAATCACCAGCCAACTCTCTCGTTGTGATGTAATCTGGGTGTTGAGAACCATTCCTTTCATTCCAGCTGATCACCTCCTGCCACTCACTACTGCCATTTCCAGCTGGCTTCATGATGGCCACTGACTGGAGGTAGGTAGTCGAGACTTAGAAGTTAAACATCTCCTAGATCTCAAGCTGCTCGTGAATTTGATTCAATTGGTTTTGCCCCAATCCATCTCCAAGCATGTTTCATGAATCAACCTGTTAAAGGCCCACTATCATATCAGTTATCAACTCCCAATGAATGATTATCTGAATAGAACCTCTCTTCCCAATTCAACAGAAAGTTTAGTAGCTGGTGTAATTATGACCTTCTAGTCACGTTGCTTTTTTGAAAAGATGTATTCACTCATGGGATGTGGTTGATGCTGGCTGGTCAGCATTTATTGTCCAACCCTAGTTGTCCTTGAGAAGCTGGTGGTGAGCTGCCTTCTTGAACCATTGAAATAGTGCACTTGGCAATATGTTAAATTGCATAACTTGGAAGTCTTGGGCAGTTTCATCTGCACTAATAAAAATAAAAGTAAAGTCACCACAGTCCAGACTCCTATTAGAGAGAGATGACTGGTGATGAGTTTAACCTGATGTTCACCACTCCTCAGGGAAGGGACAAGGTTGAGAAGGTGGGACTTCATGGTAAGTGAAGTTAGCTCAGCTGGTGCAGGAATTGAATCCATGCTGTTGACTCTGCATCGCAAACTGGCTGTCCAGTCAACTGAGCTAACAGACCCCTAAATCTGGGCTCATTGTTGCTGCCATTCGAACCTGGGGCCTGACTGGGTACATTACACAATGTGCATACACAGACTGGACTACCCGTGATGAGGGTCTACTTCCATAGTGCCTGTGGGAATGGAGAGCTCAGTAGACTACCAAGTACTGTCTTTGACCATCTAAAATAAGTGGATTGTGAAGCTTAGTTCAACAACACAGGGAAACAGCATTAGTGCATGGTATGAAAGTGGTGGGATAGGGAAATTGACATTATTCAAATCTTGTCTCCTTTAATCAAATTAAGTTAAAATCTTTTCCAAGGAATCACAAATACAACCTTTTAATAGGGTAATCACCAGATGTCAGTGGATGCCAGTGGAATGGATTCCTGTCCTCATATCTGATGACAATAGCAAAAGAGCAAACTATTGATCAGGTCATCTGATTTTATTGCATTGATTGAGGGCTAACTATTGGCAAGGCAAATGGACTCCATTATTCTTCTTCAAAATGGTGTCCTCAGCTTGATTATATCCACCTGGGTGAATAGACAGACTTCAGTTTCACATTTTGCACCAAAGATCAGTACTTCTGAGGCTGCAGCTCTTCTTCAGTATTGCAGCAGATTATCAATCTTGATTTTTTGTGTTCAAGTCATGCAGTTGGTATTGAAGTGAGAACCTTCTGACTCTGAGGTGAGACTGCTAAAACAAGGTGAGGCTGCTACCAACTGAGCCACAGCTGAGACTTCCCAAGTTTTCTTGTGTTAATCATTTATTTTTAACATTTTCCTGTAGGCTAATTTCTACCAAATTGATAAATTAACGTTTATTGTTTGGAAATGCATTAATAATATTAATCTTGCAAGTTGCTAAAATATTGTGCATACCATGGGTAGAACATTGAGCAGTAAATAAATGAATCCAAATGTAAAGTCTCTAGTGTATAAATGCTCTGACTAAATAGACTGCGAGACAATATTTTGTGTGCTATGGCAAATTGGAGGCTAGTATTAAAATCGATGAATTGTCTAAACTTTATGTCAAACAAGAGGTTTTAATTATTTCATTAGTTGCCAAACTATATTAACATGCAGTGTACACAATGGGCATTATTTCCTTTGGATGCTATCTGCAAGCATATTATTAGATAAATCAATTTACAGAGAAACTAATTGGAATTGTGAAATATAGCAGTTTAACAGGAGTGGGAGATCATAATGCAAAGGCAGATAGCCAGCATCCAGCTGCCAAATTTTTCAATATCTGTGCTGATGAGATATAATCAAGGAGTGTCCTGTCATGTAATCTGGAAAGTGTTACCTGTTGGGAATGTGTTTCAAAGAGCAGCTGCAGGCACAGCATTTCACAGGTGGGGTAAGAGTTTGCCAGAGTGGAAACGAGTTGATGTCAATTGTTTCAATATGTCTTCTGATAGGCTGTCAGCGTCCATGTGACAATATCGGTCAATACACAATGAGTGAATTGTGCTAGCTTAGTCCAGGAAACATTCTAGTGTTTTTCAACAGTGGAGAAGGTTTACAAATGACAGTCAAAGCAGTAACTAATCAAACATCTCTTTACTTCTCCTGGTTCTTTAACATTTAATTTTGATAGTACCTTACAGCAGCTCCAAAGCTGGGAAGTAGCCAGTGATATGTGGTTTAGTCTGCAAACAGGGAATTAGAAATTTGCAGGCAAGGACACCTGGGGCTATAAGGAACATTGGCGAATTGCCAAATATTGCTTTTGGATGACTGCCAATCTTGACATGGTTAATTTTATTTCATTTTATTACTGTTCACATTTTTACTTTATTTCTCAAGATGCAAAAACATCAATCATGTACTGAACACTTCTAATTGTTGTTATATGCTGGTACTTTTATTTCCAGAAACATGTTGTTTGAAGGTGCTCCGTTCTGGACTTTTTCATTGTAGTCCACTCAAATTAGAGTGTGAAGTTATTATGACAGACATTTCCTTATGGAAAATTAATGTAATTGTAAATCATAAGCATTCTCCAGAGGTTTATTGAATTATAATGTCTTGCTAGAGATGTGTGGGATATGTTTTGATGAGGAAAGGAGTAGAGGAAATTGTGTCAAGTTGCAGTGCACTCAAAAGTAAAACTAAAATGTAAACTGGTTGAACTTGCTCATTGCCTGCCACTACATGAAAAACACTTGCCATTAGGATTTTTTGAGTCAAGTGATTGTTTTAATAAGGAGACAGCAATATTGCATTGAGCTTTACCACAACTTCACATGCTTTGTGGACAAATAAGTGTCAGTAAGACAATAGAAAAAAATATCCAAACTGATATTGATAGTTCATTATTTGTTTGAAAATTAACATTAATATTTTATATTCAAGATTTCAATTCTGTTTTTCAGGTTAAACTTAATTTTATATTCTACCCTCCTTGCAGGATAAAAAAAACTTCTGAAAAGTGGAATGATGGCTTGATTCATTTTTGGCTTGCTAAATGTCAATGTGATGTTCTTTTTGACCAGTATACTTTATGACATGTTGTTGGTTTCATTTACGAGATGCTAGGTAGAGGTAAAGGTGTTGGGCACATTCTGTATCTGTGTTGGCCACAGTTCATAGAATCCCTATGGTGTGGGATGAGGCCATCCAGCCCGTCGTGTCTGCGCTGACCCTCCAAAAAGCATCCCATCCAGACCCAGCCATACCTGTAACCCTACATTTACTATGACTAATCAACCTGGCCTACACATCCTTTAACACTACAGGCAATTTACCACAGCCAATCCACCTAACCTGCATATCTTCGTACTGTGGGGGGAAACCCACGCACACAGGGAGAGAATATGCAAACTCCACACAGACATTCATCTGAGGCTGAAATTGAACCTGGGTCCCTGGCACTGTGAGGCAGCAGTACTAACAACTGAGCCACCATCAACAAACACTTAGAGCTCCCATATACACTCCTTTGTGAAGGAAAACCGGCAGTGAGGTAAGCCGGCTCAATGGACACCAGAATTTAAGTAACAGGCAGGAAAACACAACGTCGCTTCATCGGAGGCTGCACTGATGATGTTACCCAGTAGGGTAATGAAATGTCTGCGGAACAACGAACCAGCTCGGCAAGCCAACCAACCACAACATCCACAACCCGAGCTACAAATCTGCTCTTACAACCTTAGAAACTGAGCCACCATGCTGGTGGTTCTCTGGATTTGAATAATAGATCCAAAATATGAGAAAACATTTTGGAGTAGGTCAGTTACTTATTTTCCTTCCTGCAAGCCCATCCTGATTAAATATATGTCTCACTTGGGGTTCGCATTTTGACAATCAAAGTTAACTTAATCATCTGTAAGTTTGGAATCATAGAATGTGGCCACTGGGTAGATTGACTGCACAAGCCAAGAACTGAGTCACACAGCCTCAACCAACTCTCTTGCATTTGATCTGTGGCCCTGTAGATTATGGTACATGAGGTGCCTATCCAGTCACCTGTTAAAAAGTTGAGGGTTTCTACCCTTGCTACCCTTTCAGGCAATAAATTCCAAATCAATATTACTCTCTCAATGCAAAAAAAGTTTCCATTTTCCCCTCTCCCCTTTCTACTCATCACTTTAAAACTTTGGCTCCTAGTCACTGACTTCTCTGCTAGGATAAAATGACCTTTCCTCTCCATTCTATCCATGCCCCTCACAATTTTATACATCTCAATCAATCCATATCTAACTTCCAAGGAGAACAATCCCAGCATTTTTCGTAGCTGCGTTTTTCCACTCTTGCCAACTTCCTCATAAATCTCCTCTGTGCCCTTTTTAATACACTTACATCCTTTGTGTAATGAGTTGACCAAAACTGCACACAGTATTCAAATTGTAGCTGAGCTAATGAAAATATACAATTTTAGCATAATATCTCTGTTCTTATATTCTATACTTTGGCTAATATCTTATGCCATTTTAACCACATTCCTGATACAATAATCTGTGGACATTCACTCCAAATCCCTCATTTTGTGTACACCATCCAAGTCCCTCACTTTCTTTAAACTTCTCAGTATTCTCCTATGAATTATGCATTCCAGTGCCTTGTTTGACCTTACACTTCTCTGGGTCAAATTCTATTTAAGACTTTTCTGTCTGGTTTGCCAGTTCATGGATATATTCCTACAGTTTATAGCTATCATCCTCATTATCGACCATGCAGCTAATTTTTGTGTCATCTGCAAAGTTGGTCATGTCCCCTGTATTTACATCTGCATCATTAATATATTGCCCCCAAAAAAACAGGGGACTTGGAATTGAGCTCTGCAGAACCCACTAGAAACAGCCATTCATTTGCTAAAACATCCGTCAACAATTACCCTTTGTTTCCTGAGCACGTTTTGTATCCAGCTTACTACATTCCCTTGGATCCCATGGGCTTTTATGTTTTTTATCAGTCTGCCATGTGAGACCTTGTCAAAAACAGGCTTAAAACCAGGCTTGCTTTCTGTTTGAGTGTGAAACCAATCAGTAGGGCATGTTTTGATTTTATAAAACAACCTGAGCATCTGTGACAACCACGTATCACAAAAGTTGATAAGTTTGTGAAAAATCAGGAAAGTTGTATACTTTCTTCACAGACCAAATAATTACCATTGCTTCCCAGTTAATCTGGCTGTACCACCACTCTGCAAAACTGACTGATAATTAGCATAAAAGATGGTTATATTTGAGCCAGGATCATCATAAAAATGGGTCTTCTCTTCTGACTAGCACCAACATCTATTTCCATTGGAAGATTCTGAGGAAGGGTCACCAGACCTGAAATGTTAACCCTGATTTCTCTTCACAGATGCTACCAGACCTGCTGAGCTTTTCCAATAACTTCTGTTTTCGTATCGATTTTCATTGCTCTATTAATATCCAAAAACAACAGCCCACCATGCTTCAAGATTGCTTGCACTAGTACAAAACAAGTACAAGTTGCAGAAAATGTTAGACAAGTATTGTTCTATAATCTGTGCAATTTTCTTCCTGACTGGTATCAGAAAAATAATGCATGTATGCACAAAGCCTTGACAGATACATTCCTCGTAATCCACGGAGATATGATTGATTCAAATGATGTATTTTGCATGAACAGCTTCCTCAGCCTGATTTAGCCTGTCTCAATTGCAATACCGTTTGCTACTTCTATTTTCTTTTAGTTATCTTTTAAGAAAGAGGATATTCCATTTGTAACGTGAAAAGAAATGAATTTTAATTTATCCTTGTGTTACTGTTTTATGCTAGAATGTTAAAGGAAATCTTAGTATCATGTATTAAATATCTCAAAATGAGTACAATGCAAATGCTTTAGCTGCGTCTTGCAAGTGCTTAAAAGGACAGCCATAAAACTCCTTGTATGTTTGTCCTATCTAATGACTATAGTGACATTAATACAGAAAAAATATTGATATGTTGAATTAAGTCTTTGAAAGCAAAGTTTTTTTTTCCGTTTCCTTTTTTATGGACAAATTTCCAATTACTTAGTTGTTTTTCTATTAATGCACTTTGATTCGAGTTCACACTAAATTACCATTGTCCCAGTGCATTATTTGATTTAGGTTTATGATCCAATTTCTAAATGCCCATGGGCATGAATTCCATACACTTGCATACTTTTGCAAGCATTGGTTTGCTCAGAATTTTAAAAAAAGCGAACAGTGCTACTTTTGTTTGAGTGTTCACCAAAATGTTCACATTGACCATTTGTTATTCTTCACTACAATGAATAAATCAGGAAATCACTTGGCTGTTTAAGAGATTTCTTTCCATACCAAATGTGTTTCATTCTACTATCCAAATGTATGTTGCTCCCACATGATGTTTCATTCTTTGCTTTTCCCATGGCTGTCATTGATTGTATTTGCATTTCTTCCTTACACTCAGACAAAAACTTCTGACTTTGTGGTTAGAGATACCACCTGGTTTATTAATAACCCAGAAAACTAGATGATCCAATGCTTAATATCTGTTGTTTGCTGAGTTACTTGATCTCCAGATTCAATCTGATCTATCTAGTTTGGGAATTGAATTGGTCACATTTACCCTCTGTTGGAGCATTTGGTTTTGCGTGACCTGGATTGTTGGCCGTCAAGTACCTCGGCAATTCCAGAAGACATTTTTCTGAAAAAAAGGAGATTGGGTTCAGTAAAGCACCAGGGCCAACTGTAACATCTCAGGTCTTTTTGCATACATATCCTTTTCGAATATTAACAAGAACATTCAGCTCAGGACAGTGCTAAGTAAATGAAGTAAGATTGATTTTACCAGTGTGCACACAGGGGAGTCCACTCCTCTTAAAAACCCACGAGGTGGCCTTTCTTAAATCGGCTTCAACGTTGTGCAACATCCTCCTTTTTCCTTTTGTAACAGAGGCGTGGATCTAATCCATAACAGAAGTTGGAGAGCCTTAGGCAACCTTCCTTTCCGACCATTTTTGTCCAGTTTATAAAATATAATCTTAGTCTGGGGTTCAGAATACAACATGCTGGTACTGGACAGGGTACTACTCTTAATGCTGAAGAATGGTGCTATTTCAATCTGGAGATAAGGCATCTCTGAGTCCAGAGACAGATGTTAGTATTTAAGCCATTAATACATTATCTACAGTTTTAAGTGTTTGTGATCTTTTGGTGTCTTGACTGGGTTTACTTATCTACAAACTGGTTTATTTAAAGATGCAAGCGCAGTAACCCAATTTAGTTAGTTGGGATTGTAGCCAACTTTCAATTGATAATGTTTTCCTTCCTGAGTTTCAAGTTTTATTTGCTATCCATGCTGATTTTGTTAAATGCTGTGTTTACATTTCTTACAGAAAAAAATATTTTTACATTGAGCATTGTGACATTCTCCTTTCAGAATTGTTAGGGTTCCAGAAAATAAATTCGTATTGAATAGCATAATATGATCTGGCTAAGTGCTGTACTGCGTGGTATTTAAATATTTATTGGCAGTAGTCAGTTTGACGTCTGTAAAATTGTACATCTAACTATAATACTTGGGTATTTTTTAATGGAAATTTTTTTTTCTGACTTAGGAGATATGTTATTTGTGTCAAAATGTGTTACACTAAGTATCCTTCTCCCCTGAAAATTAGCCTCAAGAAGATTTAGCATAATTGATCGATAGTCATCTTTTAGTTTAAACAATAAAAAAAGGACAATTGTAATCAAAAATGTTACTGGGCCTGAACAGTGTGAAAGACCCGAATTACCAGAAGATACATGCATCAGCTGTGAAAACATTTCAACCAGTGTTAATTCATCTCCTTTGCAAATGTCTATCCAAGTAACTCTTTCAAGCAGGCTTACATCCCTCAGGTTTACATCCACACTATTTATTATTTAAATAAAATATAAATCGCACAGTAGGTAAAACAAGTGATGTTCCAGCTAATTATATTTCTTTAAATGCTTTTCCAGTCATGCTGTCAGACATGTTTAATCTTGTAATCAACGTATGGATTGCGTCCATATGAGGAATAAGTCTTGAAAGTTATTTCAATAAAACATAGAGATATATGTTTTACATATAAAAAACATGTTAGTTACTTTTTAACCATCACTTGCCGCATTATTGCCATGGAACAGAAGGCACCCTTCTTTCGGCTGCATACCACTTTAACTGGTAAAACACAACTGTGCAGCATTTGCTCAGGGTGACTTCTGTCTCAAATTTTTCTTTCCAAGTAGGGAAATATCTGACCTATACTCATTGCCTCCTGTTAACAACCCAGGAGAAATTAAGATATTGTCAGATTCTGCTGAATGTGTGCTAGTCGCCTTTTAGACTATAAATGCTCCGTCACTAATAGTTGCTGAAGTGGTCACCGAACTTAGCGTCTCATTATCACTAACATGGGCCTCATCCCACTTACTGGATCAGAATCCACAAGGTATTATGTTACTTTGACATTTTGTTTTCATTGAGGATGAATTATTCATAACCCATAGCCACTGCTGATTTGTACGGCAGCATTAAAAAAGAAGAATTTGCACATTTATCCTGAATGTTTTTGTTAAGCAAAGGTGTTAAGGATAATGGAACTAAGGCAAGAATATGGAGTTTAGATATTGATCAACCAAGATCTCATTTAATGATGGGCAGATTTGAGGTTTGAATGGACTCCTCTTGTTCCTGTGTAATAGAGCAGGGCTGGATAGCTGCTTCCATTATAACCAGGGGCAGGACTTTCGCGAAATAGAATACTAGCATCTTCTACCATAGAGGATACCAGGTAATTAGGAAAGCAAATGACCTTATAGAGGTTTATAAAATCATGAGGGGAGAAGATTAATGGCAGGTGTCTTTTCCCTGGGGAGTGGGGTGGATTTCAAGACTAAGGGATATATTTTTAAGGCGAGAGGAGAAAGATTTCAAAAAGACACGAGGGCAACTTTTTTTCCACAGAGTGTGGAATGTGAGAGTTCATGTATGGAATGAACTTCCAGAGGAAGTGGTAGATGCAGGTACAGTTACACTGTTTAAAAGATATTTGGATAAGTACATAAATATGAAGTATTTGGAGGGATATGGACCAAGCGCAGGCAGGCGGGACTAGCTTAGATTGGGATTATGGTCAGCATGGACTGGTTAGACTGAAGCGTCTGTTTCTGTGCTGTATGACGCTTTGACTGTAAATGGAATGTCTGCCTTTATTGTATGACATTGGAGTTTAATTATGGGGATGACTTGTTACAACTGTCCAGGACACGTTAAATCCAACTTTGGCCTCTTACCTAATAGGGATTAGAATTGCATTAGAAGAAGTTCAGAGAAGGTTTACTGAGCTATTTCTAGAGAACGGTGGGGTATGTCTTGTGAAGAAAAATCGAACAGCTTGGGCCTAAAATCATTGGAGCTTAGAAGAATGCGAGGTAATCTCATTGAACAATAGCGATCTGAAGGAACTTGAATCTAGAACTGGGGTGTACAATGAAAAACTAAGGGGTCAGCCTTTTAAGATGGAGGTAAAGAGGATTTTTGTTTTGTCTGAGTGTTGTTAATGTTTGTAATTCTTGTTGTCAAAGAGCAGTGGTGGCTGGCGGATTATTCAACGCTAAGTTAGACATCTTTTTGGTTGACAATGAAATTGAGGGATATGGGAGACAGTCAGGAAAGTGGAGTTAAGGCCACATCCAGATTGGCCATCATTTTCTTGAATGGCAGAGCAGGCTCAATGGCGCAAATGGTCTACTCTCCTATTTCTTATGAACTTAGATCACTTAGCTCCTTACACTCATTCTTATAAAGAGCTAACCAATGTTTTCTGTTCCTCTGCCTCTTACTCTCATTCTTTTTTACATCACTACCTTTTCAAATATTGATCTACTTCTCTTTTAAAAGCTATACTAAATTCTCTTCACTGTTGTTTCTGCTAGGACATTCCAGGTCCTGAAACGGTGTTTAAGAAAAATCTCCAGGCCTCTGCCTTTGTTCTTTTGATGGCGGTCCTTTCTGCAGTCTAGGTTAGCAGTTTAAGCACTGCCGATGTTAGCCTGCCTGCTTAATCCATTACAAAAACAGAAATTGCCGGAAAAGCTCAGCAGGTCTCGCAGCATCTGTGGAGAGAAATCAGAGTTAATGTTTCAGATCCAGTGACCCTTCTTTAGAACTAGTGATAGCTAGGAAAAAGTTGTTTTTTAAGCAGAAGATTGGGGGGAGGGGGAACGCAGTGGTGTGTATGGAGTAAATGATAGGTGGAGACAGAGCCCAATTTTGCCCTTTTCCAGTGGTTTCTGTTTTTGTTTCTGATTTCCAGCATTTGCAATTCTTTTGGTTTCTGCTTAATCCATTGTTCAACTGCATCGAATCAACCACCTTCAACTCCTTTGGTACTGCTTCCATATTAGGGAATATTAGAGGTGCTGGTCAGCATTTTAGGGTGTGTGGCTGTAGATCCCTGTTTCTTTGCCATTTGAAATTTAAACAATTTATTTACTGTAGCAATTCCTTATCTGAGGCTCTCCTTTCTAATAGTTTAACCTCCTTCTCTTATGCTTTTTCAATTCCAGTCCCACAGTCTTCAGTGAAAACAAAGAGCAAATGCTAATTTTGAATCTGTGCCATTCCTTCATCTTTCTTGAGAAAACTTTTTGTTGCATCTATCAATTGTATCCTTTCTTTAAAATTTAAAAGAAGGAAGAGAAGTTTCTTCTGCTTTACACCCACTCAGCTTCACCTTGTCTCTCTGGAGATTTATTTGTGGTATTTTAAGATTCCTTATTCTACCCCCAGCACATTCTGAAAATGACACCGCTGCTTTAAATCATTTCAATTCATAACTTACAACTAATCTCTTTTTAGTGACAAAATTTGTCACTGAGCTCATTGTACTCAATTCTGTTCCACCCAAACCTGGAAAGTGGAACTTCAAAGTAATTGCTTATTTAGACTCCAGTTTGTAGAATGCCATGGATCCATTCACATTTTATTTCATGAAATGGTTGGTCTGTCTGCTCATAATTGTCCAGGTTTCAACAATTGTTATTTTAAAATCCAAATAAAGACTTTCATTTACTTTGGAATGAAATTGTTAGTACCCTTTCACTGAACCTACAAACTATGCATTTTTATAACCTTCTGAGTAAATGTCATCAGACAGTTTGCTTCTTTAACTCACTTTTTACTCCATTATTGGAGGGAAATTTTGTTTAAAATGTGAGGAATCCCACTAACTTTATAAAAACCAAAAGAACTGCGGATGCTGTAAATCAGGAACAAAAACAAAGTTGCTGGAAAAGCTCAGCAGGTCTGGCAGCATCTGTGGAGGAGAAAACAGAGTTAA
>NC_063355.1:26933378-26938709 GCF_021869965.1 Rhincodon typus
TTCCAGCAACTTTGTTTTTGTTCCCACTAACTTTATTTCTGTATTCAAATCCCTTTTTCCTTGCAGACTTCCTCTTGCTTCCACATGTTAGTTTTCCTCTTGTACTGAATCTTGGTAAGACTCTACGAATTTGATTTTGATTCCAAAATTGCTGAAAAGAACAGGAACAATCAAAAGCCGAGAGTAAAGACTAAAGTAAAATGGACAGCCAGTGCGAGAGAGAAACTGAGCAATTGAAATGGCCTGAAATCATGTCCAGGTGAATGAGGAAAGATGGGGGTTAATAGTACTGAGCTTTGAAGCTGACAGTTATGTTTTAAGGGCAAGCCAGGTCTAATGGAGCGTGCTAAGGAAGAAATCCAGTGGGAGTATCTGCAGTGTGTGTAAGTGTGGTGAGAGAGATTCTGCGAACCACATTAGGAGCAGCAGAAGATCAGGAGAGTGTATTGCTGCATGTTTAGAATGATTTTGCAAATTGTGAGTTGGATAGTGTACAATTTTTATTTACGCATTTATGGAATGTAGATGTCCCTGGCAGAGCCTACATTTTTCATCCAATTTTACTCTTCCTAAAACTTAAGCCATTAATCCATTAAATTGATTAATATAAATTGTACATTTAAGCATCCCTGCAGATGGAAAAGCAGTGAATGCATTCCCGGTGACTTGTACAAGACTAGATGTCCCTAACAAATCATGTATGTAGTACCACTTACAGAGACCACCAGGATTTTAATGTTTTGTGGTGATTGTTAGTTCTCTCTTTTAAGCAATAAAGATTACTAAACAAATCATCGGTATTTTGCAGACATCAATCTATTTATTAGCTTTTTAAATAAAAAAAGTTCTTAATCCAATGGAATGTTGGTGTATTTGCTTTTTTTTCCCAATGCTATGTACCCTGTAACCTAAAGACTTCCTCTACTGGTTTAAAGCAACAGTAACCTGATTCTGAAACTCTTCTTTTGTGTCTGCTTTTCAGGATCGGAGAGTTCTGTTAATGCCATCTACTTCAGTCTCCTTGTATAATGAAAAGAAACATAGCTGTACCAAACAAGTGACTGTTACTGAAATCTTTCCACTGTGCCTTTATGGTCCCATTGTAAAATGAAGAGCTCACTAAAGATCAAACGTTTAGTATTGTCTTATTGCTGAACAAATGCTCTATCGTTTCTCAAAAGTTTTTCACATAAAATACAAAAACAAGGGGTACGTTTGTATAATGAAGGCAATTTAATAAGTCAAGGACAATTTCCTATCAATGTTTGGCATCGTCTAATTAAAATTGAAAGTATGACATTTAGTGGCACAAAGTGGAAGCCTATTGAAATCTTCAAAAGTCTTTTTTTTAAATGATTTCCTCAATGGGAGCTCCCTGACAATCAGGATTACAAGTGCAACCATTCAACATCCTTGACATATACATATGTTTAGCCATACCAGATCCACAGCAGCAGAAATGGTTGACATGAGACCGACTGTTTAATGAGAATTATATGAGAGAAAACATCTCGCGCAAACTCAATTTACTTTAGTCAAAGTGTCTTTGGGGCTTTTGAGGTACCCCAACTGGAGCTTATTACAAATTAGGTAATTATTAGTATGTTAACAGATGGAGAGATTGAATGAACTCTGTAAATTCCTTTTTGGTCCATTTTTATTTTCCTTGCTAGGTGCAGAAAGCCATTGATGACCTCTTGTTTTTGATCACTGAAGTGTGAATGGAGCCTCTTGCATTCTCCGGATCTTATCAGAGGCAAACAGTAGTGTCAGGAAAAAGGGGACAAAGGTCAGCTTGGAACCTCCTACATCTAGATTCTGTAGTCTGCACATTAGAAAACTTGATCCAAGTAGGGTTGGTTACAGTTGTCAAGGAAATATATAAAGCATTTTTAAATATAGGATTAACGTCTGATAACTTTTGCGGGATGAGAATAGACATATACCCATTATATTCTGGATGTTAACTGAATTTTATTATTAGTACATAGGAAGGGCGATGTTACTTTTAATAAATATGTTTCTCATTACATTTGTTGATGGCATTATTCACGCTAGGCGAGGACAAAAGTATGATAAACAGGATGCTGATGTTTATAATGTATGTTAGTTTATAATTAAGGGTTTATAGTTTGCCAAGAACACGAAAATCAGATATATAAGTACAAAATATAACTTCCTGTATTGTCCTTAGCGAAGATTCATTCTAAACTGTGGCGAATACTGTCCAAACCATCCTCGCAACATTTCTTGATTAAAATTGCCTATTTGTACATAATTTGTTACATTGTCATCCTGTAAAAACAGTGCCTGCTTTTGTCTAAACTTATTAACTGGGATCTGTCATTGCCAGAAAAGAGCACATACATTGTCTCAAGCTAGACTGCTGTCGTTTTGCGATTTAAGTGCACATAGCTGAGCCTCATCTACTCTGCCATATATTTCTCTTCATTTGAATTAGTTACAAAAGTGACAGTCTGTAGAGGGAAGACACTCTGAAATGATTTTCCATTCACTTTAATTACAAAGAAACCATGAAGCAGAGTCTCCTATTTGTGTCTCTTTGTGATATGTATTTAACAGGTGATACTTTTTTCATTTCATAAGTATACCTTATTCATAAAAAGCTCTTTATATATACACATGGTCACTATAGCAGTTCGCTACTGTAAAGACTTTGCATATGGAGAACCAAACAAACTTTGGAGTTTGACTCTATCTAAACAAACCAAAAGCATTTCTAACATACACAAGACAATATTTACATGCATTTGAGGCACTGGGAGAGTCCAATAACTGAACAAACCCCCATTTAACTTCAGCTGGAAGACCTCAGACAGTGCTTTTAACAGGTCATGGTGTTTGGGGAGATTATTAGTACTCCCAGCTGATTGGAAATTTTCAGTTTCGGTGACTGTTGAGTTTGGTAGTGATCCTTTGTTAACCCAGGGTGAGAGGTATTTCCTTTCAGAGGGTGAAATGGATTATAATGAGAATTCTATGCTATTTTCCTAGCTTTTACCAAAGTGATACAATTTCTGTGTCCACATTTATTAAATTGTTTCTGTCTTGTTTGCTAACTTTTCAAGATGGGAAAGAAGGTTCGGATTACACAGCAAACTCACACCCTTGCTTATTCATTCATTCTTTTACTCATTCATTCTTTCTCTTGATGCTCTGCTACTCCTAATGTAGCTCCTTAACCTCTGCTGTAAGATGCTCCTTAAAACTGACCCCTTCTTTTTTATTCTTTCATGGGGAAGTGGCAAGACCAACATTTGTTGTCCACTCCTAATAACCCTTGATCTGAGTGGCTTCTCATTTCATGAAGGCAGGTAAGGTTGGCCCACTTTGCTATGGGGCCTGGAGTCATAGACTGGGTAAGGGTGGCCAGATTTCCTTCCCAAAAGGACATGAGAGAGCTGGCTGGATTTTTACACAATCATGGCCAGCATTACTGAGGCTACCTCTATGTTCCATATTTATTAATTGTATTTAAATTCCAGCAACTGCCTTGGTGGGATTTGACCCCATTAACTTCAAAGTATTAACCTAGGCCTCTGGATTACAAGACCTGTGACATTACCTTACATCTAACCACTGCATCCCTGTAATTTTCAACTGTGCCAAATTTTGTTCTGCCGATATTCCTGGGAAGTGCTTAGGAGCGTATTCCTGTGTTAAAGGTGTTTGTATAAATGCAAGTTCCTATTAAATTATAGGTATTATGGGATGTGGAACACTCAATCAAATTAGTGGTGCTTTAATGCTAAAACACCTCCTTGATCTTCAAGACACTTTTTGACTGTGAGCGGTTTTCTGAGCAAAACTTTCTTGCCTGTTTGTACAGCC
The DNA here is from genome assembly GCF_021869965.1 of Rhincodon typus. NCBI lineage: Eukaryota > Metazoa > Chordata > Chondrichthyes > Orectolobiformes > Rhincodontidae > Rhincodon > Rhincodon typus. The sequence continues at coordinate 26,937,231 of NC_063355.1, forward strand.
CTGTTCTGCACTAATAGGCCAGTCTGCACCGAAGAACCTCACAGAATGAATCCTTTCTTTGATATAAAACCTCACCACAGTTTGACAGTGGTATCACAACAATTATATTATATTGACTGGATTCTTTTTGACGTGCCAAAAAAAATCTCTGCACAGTATTTTCCGCAGATTGGTGTGTAACAAAGCAGGGTTGTAATAACATCATCATGAAATTTGTTCCAGTGGATGGGAGGGAGAGGTAAATATCTTATGACAAGTGATATTTAGCTCCATACTGCATTTATCAAAAGAATAGAACATAGGAGTGTACAGCACAGTACAGGCCCTTCGGCCCACGATGTTGTGCCGAACTTTTACCCTAAACCTAAGGCGTATCTAACCTCCACTGCTATCGTCCTGCTAGACTCCTGTGCGTGGAAAATTTGTTTAAATGCGTGGCCCATTTAAATCTTTTTTGTGCAGCTGCACAAACACAGTTACTTGAAGTGTAACGATTAGTTTGTGACCTGTGCAGGAACCTTCAGGTTGCTGTATGGTTTAGAGAAAACCGCAGGGTGCAATAGTTTAGCAGTTTGCAAAAATATGTCATACAGAAATAGGCCATTTGGCCCAACTAGCCCATGCCAGCATTTACGCTTCACTGGAGCTTCCTCCTTTTAGCTTTCTAACTAAATCCATGATTGTAACCACCCAACGTCTCGTCTACATTCCCCTTAAATGCGTCTATATGATGCACTTCAACTACTCCCTGTGGCAGTAAATTTCACATGCTGTTTAGATGCAGATGTTTCCTCTGAATTTCCTATTAGATTTCTTGGTGATTAGATTTTATTGATGGCATCTCGTTACGCTCTTCAATCATGACATCGGACTTAAATCCAGTAACATGAGCTCAAATCCAATCCTGACTGCTGGGGAGTTTAAATTCAGTCAATTAAATAAATCTGCAATAAATATCTAGTATCAATAATCCTGCCCATGAAGTTACCAGATTGGTTGGAAAGATAACAATCTGCTTCACTAATTAGAGAGGGAGCTCTGTCATCTTAACCCAGTCTTGCTGGCCCATTTGTGACTTCAGATCCACAGAAAGGTGGTAGCGGGTAAATGCCCTGTAACATGGTTTTGTAATGCACTTGAATGTCTTCAAATAATTGGTTATCCACCAGCTTCTTAAGAGAATTCATGGATGGGCAACAAATGGCAGAAATGATCACATTCTGTAAATGAATTAAAACATGATGAAGTTATTACAGGTTGCAGACTGGAATATTCATTCCTTTACAAAATGCAGGGTGGGATTTTCCTGGTGGGATTCCAGACTCTGTTGTTGGGCTTAGATGGAAACCAAATGCTCAAACAGTGTGGGAAGCAGTCACTCCTTGTGATATGTCATGGAGCAGTTCATTCATGGTCACAGGGTGGGAGTGTAACCCAGTTCATTCATGGTCACAGGGTGGGAGTGTGACCCAGTTCATT
>NC_063355.1:26938719-26955617 GCF_021869965.1 Rhincodon typus
ACCCAGTTCATTCATGGTCACAGGGTGGGAGTGTGACCCAGTTCATTCATGGTCACAGGGTGGGAGTGTGACCCAGTTCATTCATGGTCACAGGGTGGGAGTGTGACCCAATTACGTACACCAGGCTCATGAAGCTGGGTCAGTGAGAGGCCTTTGAATTTGAAACCCGTAGTTGGAAGATAAATGAAGGATAGGATCAGCTTGAAATGGCAATGGCCTCCAGATTCTTTTAAGACTTACATTTTAAGGATAGGTTTTGTAGCCAGGCCAGGGTGGAGGAGGTGGGAAGGGTTGGGAAATGGGAGAATATGCAGTTGCCCCTCCTCCACCATGTCTGCTACAGAGGGGCCACATCCAGCATCTAAAGTGACCTCACATACCTGCAGTAAAGCTGATGCTGATGGTGCTCCCATTAAGTGCTTCCCTGCCAGACCCATCCCACCTCCAAGAACACAGCCTGAGGGGCTGAATGGGACTGGGGAACTGCCATGAGGGGCCAACTAGGCTATTTTTAGTTCCTGTATGTCTCTGAGCTCAGCTCCAGTGAAGTCTAAAAATCCAACCCATAACTTTATTTTTGTTGCACCTAATTTGTTTTCTCTCCACAATTAAAGGGAGTTTTGACTGTGGATGTTTGCAATTACAAATTGGTTTTTAAGACTCTATGTACTATATGATCTCCCATGCCGTTTCTAAGAAAGGAAAACATTACATCCCTTACTGTCTCCATGGCTGCCTGTTCTGGGTCACCAGCCTTGCCCGTTAGTTACTTCAACATCTTTTTATATCTTCACTGAGCCTTGTATTTTTTTCTCATTTACTTTCCTCAATGTTTTTTCTCCCATCCTCCATAGGGAGAAAAAAATATGTTGAAATAGTTAATGATGAAGTTGAAAGAGATCTAGGGACCCTGGTGGACTTGACATTCAACACATACAGTCACTGCAGAGCAGTGCCAACAAAGCAAACGGAGTGTTGAACTGCATTGCCAGGAAAGGATAAGTCAGAGGAAACCATGCTCATGTTCAAACTGTATAATGCCGTAGCTGATCACAGACACAAGATATTCCAGTACTTCAGAGAACAGCCACATAACGAAACCTGTCAGCAAATTAAGACACCAGAGAAATCTGGAGACACTGGGCTGTTTCAGGTTCAAAGGGAGGCAATTGACGAATGACCTTCTAGTGAAATATCAGAATAAATGATACGACAAAGATGGATCTAAATAATTGCTTGAGGCTAAATTATATTTCGTATCAGCTGTGCTTTAATTGGCAGCACTATTGCCTCCAAATCATAGCATTCTTGGTTAAAATCCTAATCCAGGGTTTGTGCCCAAACAAAGTGAAGGCTGACACTCCAGTGCAATGCTGGGGGAATGCAGCATTGTCTGAGATGCTGTCTTTTGGTGGAGATGTTAAACTGAGGCCTCATCTGACTGAGCCAAAAGATCCTGTTTCAAGGGAGAGCAGGAGATTTATCCCTGTTGTCATTGTTATTATTTATCTCACAATCAGCATTAAAAGAAAAGATTAGCTGTTCATTTTCACGTTACTGATTGTGGGGGTTTGCTGAGTACAAATTATTTTTATCATATGACTTGACAGCACATATTTGGGATTTTTACAGACTGGTTGAGGAAAAGGTTAAGTCAAGACCTGTCTTCAGTTTTAGACTTCAAAGTGACACCACTTATCATACATTAATGTCAAATGCTGCAATATATGGCTCTGACATATAGTTAACATTTACGTAATGACTAATCTATCTTCCTCATGTGTTCGTCTCCAGATGGTCACTTTGTGTCTTCCAGAGAGTAGAGGCTTTTTAGTGTAGTCTAGTGTAATTTTTTCTACAGTGATCTAACCCTGGCCATTCTGTGGTATTTAAACCTAATGATGTGCATCACATCATTCACAGTGTCTTAATCCCTAAATACAATAGTGACAAGTTTCTAATATTGTAACAGTTACTATACTTAAAAGGTATACCTTGAAGTACCTCAAGACATCTGGTTGGTGTGTAAAACACAATGTAAATGTGAGTCTTTCAAGTCTTTCATGATAAGTCAGTCAGAAAGTTGAAAATTTAATGCAGGCAAAGGCAGGTTTAGGCATGCTAGAAATTCTTCATCGCACACAAAGTGATCACCACAAACCATGGCCTTCCAGGTGGATCAGCAGAGTTGATCTGAGAGAGACACAAGGAGTATTTAAGAAGAACTACAGTAGGGAGGCTGAAAGTTCTTTATAGATTAAAAATAAACAAAATGGCCTTCCTTACCCATAGTTATCTTCTGGTTTTCTGTAAGTCTTTACTTTCCTTTTTTTGAATATCTGTAAGTGTTTTTGTAATCAGACATTTTTCCCACTTTCTTTCTGCACACCTCCCGGCTTGAGTGTCTTACAAAACGGGTAATTAATTTTATATTTTAAAGTTATCCTTAACCGGTTGGGACAAGTTATGACATACCTACATGGTGAATAAGACTTGAACCCAGACATTCTGACACAGATGAAGAGACACTATCACTGCACAAAAAGAATCTATTTAATTTTTAATGTCCACCTCAATTAGAGATTACATTGTTCAATTGAAATCTGCCAGGCAAGACTCAACATGCAGCAAGTGAGGAAAACTACAACTAATGAAACAACAATTTCCTCACTTGTTTCTCTTAATACCTTGGATGGAAATCGTCAGGTCCTGGAGATTTGTCTACCTTATGTCCCATGATTTTCTGCATTACTGTTTTTAAAAACCTGAACCAAATTCAATAAATTCCTTCTCTTTGTACTATGGTATTTTCTCCTTTTCCTCTACTGTGAAGATTTATGGAAAGAATTCATTTAACAGGTCTGCCATTTTATTATTTCCAATTATAGTGTCACCTTTGCCTCCTTCTTAATGGGCCTGAATCTCCTTTACCACTCATTCTCTCATACATTGCAAAAAACATTAATTGTCAGACATGAAATCCCTCAAAGTTTTTTCCAACTTTTTATTTGCAACTTTTTATACATTTTTATATTACCTTTGTTACTAGTTGTAGCTCTTCCAATTTTTTTGGATTTTGACATTGCCTTGCATTCGGATAGGCTCCTTTAGCTTGATATTGTATCTTGACTGATTTGTTAACCATACTTAATTACAGAGTGGAGACTTAGTCTTTAAGGGGCATATACTTGTTTTGTATTATACCAGTTTTTTCCTCCAAAACCTTACTTTATTCATAAAATTTTAAGAGTGACTATTCAAAATTGATATTACATAAGGTACAAACCAAATTAGTTCTTCCAATACAACATGTTATTTACAATTACAATATTTACAATTAATATTTACAATACTCACTTGATGTCAAACATCTAGTCCAATGGCTTTTTCACATGTCCAGCTCCTGGCTATACTGAGGCCAAATGGAGTGTATGTAACAAATTCAAAATGACAAAGATGGCCACCTGCACATGTGCAGTTGGCGCTGAGCCTTTTTCGATATGTACATGCCCAGATTACCAATCGTTCACCATAGTGTAGACTATTCACAGACACAGTGCCCAGCAGTGTTTACAGTCCATACAGAGCAAGCACTTGGGATGGACAGTCACTTGTTTGTCAAATGCACAATTGGTGAGTTGTTGGCTGGGCAGAGGGAGCAGCCACAGAACATCCCCAGAACATCCCCTGTACCCACCACACTGCACATTATCACACAACCTGCCCTGGATCAGCTCATGGATCTGACAGACTGGAGTGGAGGACAAACTGGAGAGAAAACACAAGAAGAGGTTTCAGCTTCTGTTTCACCTTCCACTCATGCAATGTTGAGGAGCTGCCCAGACTAGCAAAAGGTGGGGAATGACCACTGTCATTCATCCATTCTACCTACATTTAATCTCTAAGCTGTCGTTCTGTTGCTTTGTGGCATATGGTGCTGCAAACCTGTGTTCCTGTGCATGCGCAATCGCTGTGCCACCTAGCAGGGTCAATGATAATAAACCCAGCCATGGCTGAATGGCCTTCAATGGTGGCCATTCCAGCAGCTGCCTCAAGCTGTAGTGCATCCCTCATACATCTAATACATCAAATAAACTTTTGAATGCTACCCCTGCTCATGGGTTTACTTGTTCACAACCCAATCACACGCTTGCTATGGTCACTTTCTGACTCATTAAAGTCAGTTTGACTCAAGTTTAAAATCTTGATTTGTGACACTTCTCTCTCTCTCTCAAAATTAACATTAAATTTGATTATGTTATCAATCGTGTTTGCAAGATATTTTCTTCCTATCAGGGTGTTTACTAACTCTTTCTCATCACTAAAGATGGCAGCGTATTTTTTTTTTCATTCATGGGACGTGGGCATCACCGAATGAGCCAACATTTGTTGCCTATCCCTAGTTGCCCTAGAGAAGATGATGGAGAGCTCTCTTCTTGAACCACTGCAGTCCATTTGGTGTAGGTACACCCACAATACTGTTAGGGAAGGAATATCAGGATTTTGACCCAGCGACACTACAGGAACAGCGATACATTTTCAAGTCCGGATGGTGAGTGGCTGGAGGGGAACTTGTGAGTAATGGTGTTCCCATGTTTCTGTTACCCTTGTCCTTCTAGATGGAAGTGGTCGTGGGTTTGGAAGGCATTCCGCATCAGAAAGGACACAATCTATTTGTTGGCATTGATATGAGATGAGAAAATGGTTTAATGGAAGTCTGAAATTGTTGAGACACCTAGACTTCAAATTGAAGCTCACCTCCAAAAGTGTTTGTACTTTCAAAACCCAAAATAAATCCCAACAGTAGCCATGTGTTTTCTGTTGTTTTGAGAAGACGTTGAAGCTGGAATTGGCCAGCAAAGATCATTTCTGAATGTTTTTGCATCAGACACATCTCTGGCTGAGTTTCATCCCCACCAAAAAAAATCCAAAGAGCATAACTAATATTTGGCAAAGCTGATGAAGAAAATTTTGTAGGGGTATTCTTAAGAATTTGATTTCCAGCTGTCAGTGATAATTAGAGGGTTAGGCATCCAGCAAATTTGGATGTGATGGTAAACTAGAGCAGATGCCAGGGTATTGAGAATATTTGGCAGCAGGAGGTTAGTTGAAATCCTGACTTTTTTTTCAATTTATTAGTCTCTGTAGACCGGAGTTTATTTATCCCAGCTTTTATTCTTGAAATACAATATTAATGTTTTTGCAGTTTCTTTTTGTCATGGTTTTAGCGTAATGTTAAACCTAAACTTGTGATTCTGATAATTATCTAATGAAGAATTTAAAAGTAAAGGCAAACAATGATTTTGTTTGTGATGGTTCTTTCAGATGCAGGATTACGCTGGATGTTAAAAATGCAAAAGAATTCGCAACAGGGTCAACCCATTTACATCCTCTGATGTATGACCTTGTTCATGTATAGATCGAAGTGTCACGGAAGAATAGAATAAAGCACTGAACTGATTTAGCATTTCCTGAATTATGCATTCTATGTTTTGTTGGATGCAATGCAAAAATGTTACAATGGACTGTTTGTTCGAGGCTGAAAGCAGCAACGTCAAGACTCCAAGACTTGATTAACCTCCAGTAAGACCACGTTGCTGTTATTATATAGTTATTTAGCTGTATACCAAGCTTTTCTAAATGATGATTTATTGTTCGTTTGGTGTTCTGTAATAATATACAGTAATACGCAAAGGCAAAGCAAATCTTTTACTGAAAGTCTGCCTTTCCAGATTGAACTAAAAGATTGATACAAATCTCCACAGGCTGCATCTCAGAGTTTCTGCCAAAATGTGAAGGATAATGTACAAAAGTTGGACAAGTACAGCTGAAATAACCTTGATGCTATTCCTCTTATCATTTGATGGTTTAAGACTTTTTGATTTAAATTTTAGTATCAGAAGTTTTCCACACTTATCAAAACCATTGTACTCAAGTTTCATGAAAATATGACAGCTAGGGGTTTCCAGAATGGTCCATTGGATAAAGTACAGGATTGTGATTATTAAAAGGACCCTGTTTTGGTCTGTGGCCTGTGCTGAGTTAACAGATCTCAGCAAGTTTGATGCAATTGGTCTTAATGCTCTGGGATAGGAATATTGAAGCACTATCAGGTGACCCTGCTAGAAAATGTACATGTTTGCACGTTGAAAGAGGACTAAGAGGAGTTCCTCTGCAATGTCATCTCCCAATGGTCCAGGAATTGGTATGTTTTTATTGCCTGAGGACATGTGAAGAATAGTTGTTTGAGTGTAGTGTTCAAAGCCATTTAGAGCCAAGTTAGAGTCATTTGTGTATTAAGACAGTATTGCCCATATAGCTTTGAATTCCTCAATTCTTTTTATCAAAAAGGAAGTCATTTTTGTAATCACTGTTTGTTAGCTTTTAAGATTTTGGCATCATTTTTCCACAAAAGTAGAATTTGGAAAAACAGTTACATTTAAAAGCTATGTAAACATTTAAAAAATTATAATGAGATGCTAGGTTAAAATATTAAATGAACTGAAGCTTTGATTTTCTTTATCAATAGGATGTAAATAATAATTTCATTTTCATTGCTGTTTCTAGGAGTTTGTGTCTAGCTTGTCTGTCACATCTCCTACCATACAACAGTGATTACACTTCAAAAGTATTCCAGCAGTGGGGTTAACTCTTCAAGGTTCTTCATGGTTCAAGATTCTTCAAGTATTCTAACACCTTGTTCAAATATTCTCCTTCTAATTTTCTCCCCTTTCCACGTTGTTTTGAAATTACTAACGCAGTATAATGGAAATGAATATGTTGATGTATTATACTTGATACCTAACCGTCACACCATAAGCTACATGCTATTGCATCTCTCAGAAGAGAAGAATAGAAGAACCATATTAGTCATTAGCTTCCTATATCTTACAATCTAAATAAGGAATTTTGCAGGATCTGTAGAGAGTCAGATAATAGTCATTCTCAGAAAAGGTGAAGGCAGAATGCAGCAGATACAGAAATAGGAACATTCTGCTTAAGTAGAGCAGCTTTAAGAGTGTTATACAGACATCTCACATCCAGATGAGGCTGAATCCAATGACACAGGCTTGAGACCATGGAAGTAGCTTAGTTCATGGTGACAGCAAAATTAGCTCAAATAAACTAATAAAGAAACAACTATAAGGTTATATAAAATATAAAGTTATTGTGACCAAAGTTTTTACCTCTTCGTCTTCACATCAGTCATCCACGCATTATATAAATAAATGTGATAACACTTTTATCACTATTTTTACTTTTGGTGAAGATATTCTATAGACATTTCTTCATTCTCCTGTAATGACTGAATTCTGATGAGTGATTTGCATTGGAAATGTTCACCCATCTTTCTGTAACAATCTGGCTGTGTGTATTTCCATAATATCAGATTTCTCACCATGGTCAGCTATTAATTTTTATTTCTACTGAGGTCTTCCTGTTCTGTTGCCCTCTTCCCTGCTATGCGTGCAATTCTTACGTTTCTCTTCCATCTTCCTCAGGGTTTGCAATGGAAAGCAAAATAAATCATTGCCTCAAGCTCTTTTACCATATGCCATTCCATTTATAACAATTTTAAGAAAATATCTGTGATAGACTGGAAAGGATCACTGTTTAGTACAAGTGGAGTTGACCATGATTTTGATATATTAACAGTAGGTCACAGATAAGTCTTTTATGGGTTTTGTACACCAGCATTTGTTTGCGTATGAGAAAGCAGGGTCAAAAAGTTGAAATTTACAGTTTAAACTCTTTCTTGTACTTAAACAATGATCAGCAACATCCCTTTCCCCTCAGGTTGTTAGGTAGAAGCTGCTATGATGGGTTAAGTGCTGTGGGACATGCTGCCAGCTTCTGGCCTTGATTAAGCCCATGGTAGGAAGGCCACTTGACAGCCTTCCTGCTCTGCTGCCTATTGAGGCCCTTCAATTGTCAATGATATTCCCTCTGCTGCTGGTATTCACTGAACGGCAGGCAGGGGACTCACTCTGCAGCCAGCTTGTGAAGCCTACGTTGCCTGCAGATCTGCAGGGGAATATGGGACCCCCAGTTCAAGGGTTGGCTGTGCCTAATTGAGGGGATTGGGAAGGAGAAGGTGCTCGCAGTGAGCAATTCCTCTGCCCTTACTGCTGACCCCAATAACACACACATCGATCATTCAGCTGTGACCTGGCTCCCTTGACAATTCTGCTTCTCAGCTCAGGAAAGAGCTGCCTCCCGCTGATTCTGCCCCTCTGATAATATCGCTGGGCTGTTAATCCAGAGACCAGGATAACATTCTGGGTTCGAATCCCGCCATGGCAGATGGTGGAATTTTAATTCAACAAAATATATCTGGAATTAAGAGTCTAGTGATAGCCATGAATCCATTGCCGATTGTCAGAGAAACCCATCTGGTTCACGAATGTCCTTTAGGGAAGGAATCTGCCATCTTTACCTGGCCTGGCTTACATGTGACTCCAGACCCACATCAATATGGTTGACTCTGAACTGCCCTCTGGGCAATTAGGGACGGGCAATAAATGCTGCCTGGCCAGTGACGCCCTCATCCCATGAATGAATAAAGAGAAAAAAATTTCTGCCAGCAACTGATAGTGGGTAGAACAGGGTGAGGAGGCATTGGTGTAGCTGTAATGGTGATGCAGAGTCGCAGGCTAATGCTCTGGATACTTGGGTTCAAATCCCACCACAGCAGATGGCGAAATTTGAGTTCAATTTTTAAAAAAAAACCTGGAATAAAAAGCTAGCCCAATGGTGACTAAGCGTCTACTGTTATTTGTGGTAAAAATAAAATCCATCTAGTTCATTAATGTTTTGTTGGGGAAATGCCCTTACCTGGACCGGCATACATGTGACTCCAGACCCATTGCAATGCGATTGAGTCTTAACTGGCCCAGCAGGCCACTCAGTTGTATTGGTGGGCAATAAATGCTGACCTAGCCAGCAATGTCCATATCCTGTGAATGAATATTAGGAAAACTTCCACAGACACACACCCTCTCCCTCTCTCAGGGTCTCACAGAAGGCCTGCTGTTATCCAGTAATGTGTGGGTGGGTACTTAATTCAGCAACCCATCCCAAAAAGAAGTGAGTTGACGTGTGACTGTCATGGCTATCCCAATGGGAGGTGAGACCTCCATCGCCTCCATTAAATTCCACTCAGTGACTGCAGACAAAGTACTTGATAATGGGGGAAATGATCGATGTGCCTCATCTTGTTATTGCCTGACTTTCACATATGCTGTACCTCGGGAGCAGGAACCTTGGCAGATTTCTATATTTACTTTGCTGTCTGGGAGCTGACAATTTTATTTCCCCTGACTCCCACCCAAACTGATAATAAAACTCAACACAAGCATGGAGTTGAATCTCGAGCTTCCATGATTAATGTTGTCAGTAAGCATGGCTAGTATCAGCCAAGACATTCAGAGTAACCCAGTGAGGATGGAGCCATACCTTTGATTTTTGGAACGTGGGTTATAAAACATCTTAATAACTACAGTGCAATAAAGAAACTGATTATATTGAGAGTCAGAAGATACAATTTCCTACACTAGGTTGAGCTGACCTGATAATTAAATGAGATGAAATGAAATCAGTGCTTTGCCAAGGAACAGGCTTTCTGAGTCACTTCTTTGGAGCTTCACAGAGCATTCTCTAAATCACAAATCAGAGGTAAAACATCGAGGAATTATAAGACATTTCTACGTACTTATTCCAAGGTACATTTTACGTGAAAGGGACAAAGCTTAAAAATATTATCCTTAGTGGATTATTATATTCTTCAATTGCAAAACACAAATTGTCAGCAATTTCAAGCAATTGTCTGCATTTCTCAAAATTAATTCACTGATTTTGTAAACAGTTCTACCTGTCTATTTTAACCAAGCCCTGGGTGGTATTTAAGCAGAAGCTGACCTTCTGATCTATTTCATTAAAGGCATTCTTTCATCAATTAAACCCATCCTTTAGGCATGTAATGTAAACTCTATCCAGCACTGTTTAAATCTATTTGAACTATTGGTGGTGTGTGATAAAACATTTCTTTCATTAGAGGTGGTATTGTTTCTAACCACTGCAGCAGCTAGACACATTAGTGAGCTCCAGGCGTTAAACAAGGATTTTCCAGTTAAACGGATAAAGATCAGATGTCATCTGTCCCAGAACTAAATTACTTTCCAAAGTTAGCTTTGATTTTGTTCCATCCACAATTATATCAAATTTCCTTGCATATCTTCACTGAGTGTATATTTAATTGGATGCTTGCAGAACTGTTCATGTCTGCATGAGGCCATGGATAAATATTGTGGACTTTGGATCGAATACAGTGAAGATAAGTAAACTACCCTTTCAGTTCTGTAGGGCAGAACGTATAATATTCTCAGTTACTTTTGTACAATTATTAAGTACTTAGCCTTGAATGAAATTGCAGGGATAGTAGGAACTGCAGATGCTGGAGAATCTGAGATAACAAGGTGTAGAGCTGGATGAACACAGCAGGCCAAGCAGCATCAGAGGAGCAGGAAGGCTGACATTTCGGGCCTAGACCCTTCTTCAGAAATGGGGGAGGGCCCCATCTTCTATCCACCTCCCCCTCTCTCCCTATTTATTTCAGCTATCCATCTTCTATCCGCCTCCCCCTCTCACCCTATTTATTTTAGACAATCCATCTTCTATCCGCCTCCCCCCTCACCCTATTTATTTTAGACAATCCATCTTCTATCCACCTCCCCCTCTCTCCCTATTTATTTCAGAACCCCCTTCCCCTCCCTCATTTCTGAAGAAGGGTCTAGGCCCGAAACATCAGCATTCCTGCTCCTCTGATGCTGCTTGGCCTGCTGTGTTCATCCAGCTCTACACCTTATTATCTCATGAAATTGCAGGAGCAGCTTTAGGAATTACGGTGTATTATGGTGTTGAGATACTGGATTGAAGCATTTGCCATGCATCACCATTGTAGAGGACTCCTGTTTGTTCATCCTCACCACTGATTGATATGAAAAGTTGCTCTAAAAGGGCACTTCTGATGGAGAATCATCCAAGAATGACTTGCATTTATGTAGCACCTGTCATGACTTAAGGACATCCCACCTAATTAAATACTTTTCAAGTACAGTCAGCTGTGGTAGTGTAGGAACAGCAGCCGATTTGCACACAGCAAGCTCTCCGACCCCACCCCCACCACCCTGCAATGTGATTTGGTTTAAAAATCTGTTTTTTGACATTGATTGAGCAATAAGTATGAACCAGGACACTGGAAAAAAACTGCCTTGCTCTTCTTCAATAAAGTATGTCTGCCTGAGAAAGCAGACAAGGCTTCAGTTTCATATCCCATCTGACAAACAGCACCTCTATTAGTGCAGCACTCACTCGGTGCACTGGAGTGTCAGCCTAGATTCTTATGCTCACATTATTTGGTGTTCAAATGTATGAGCTCACAGCCTTCTGACTCAGACGCAAACGTGCTACCAACTGAGACACAAGTGTCAAAAGCTCCTGGTATATTCATATACTTGCATGTGCACAAGGTCGTATGCCAGAGGGAAAATGTATGTAATGGCACAGGAATGTTACGTCTAACTAATGAACCCTCAAAGTGAAAGTCAGACTGGTAAATAAGATCTAAAGGATATTAGCTGATAGCACACATTAAAAGGTAGCAATGGAACTGGAGAAGTTATATTTGTGTTAGATTAATCCAAAAATCTTAATAACTTGGAATTATAATTAAATCTGTATCATCCTTGATTCAGTTTCACCACTTGAATATGTAATCTAGACCAACACTTCTGTGCAGCGCTGAGGAAATACTTCACTGCCAGAGATGGCACCTTCTAAAAAGACATTAGACTGAAACCTATCTGCCGTATATGGCATTTTAAAAGATCTCATATCCCTGTTTGAAAACGAGGTGGGCAGTTGCCCTAATGTACTGACCCACATTTACTTTTACCTCAACCAATATTACTTGTACTAAAAAAACAAGTAAATTAATCATTTATCCTTTTACTCGTTAAGGAACTTGCTGTGTGCTGCTAGCTGACACATTTCTCACTTTCCAGTAGTGATTATTCTCACAAGTTATAATCAGTCTTTCCATCTGCCTGGGATAGTGGACATGCAAGAAATCAAATGAAGAACTGGGTAACTTCACGGCGTGCCCTTTTGGTGATGACTGAAGAAACCAATCCAACAGGGGCAGGTTCTGCCGCAAGTGTGGCATATGAAGTGGTAATCAGATGAAGCCCTGATGAAGAGTCATCTAGACTCAAAACGTTAGCTTGCTCTCTCTCCATGGATGCTGCCTGACCCGCTGAGATCTCCAGCATTTGTTGTTTTCAGTACAGATTCCAGCATCTGCAGTTGCTCCTACTGATCATTTCACAATTACTTTGTTGGTTTTTTGCTTCTTTGGCAATTTCTAAGATCATAAAAGATGGCGTAAAGGCAAATTTTTTTTTTCCTCTTATTTTTGTTCTCGTCAGAGGTTCTTCCATTTATTTAAATGCCACATTACTGCAGGAGAAGGTCTTGACATTACAGCGTAAGCTGCTTCTATGCTGGTAAGATCTTCAGACATGATAAATTTGCACAACGAATGCTTTGATTACTGCTGCAGAGATTAAAATGCATCGGAAAACCCCACTGAGCATTATGACGAAATCAAGCAAGCTTTTAGTATACTGTGTTAACTATAATGAACTCAGGAGACAAATCATCCTCTCTTCCAACATAATGTAGCCAAAATAAAAGATTTAAACTTTTATTTTGTCTGGCATTTAATTAAAGAATTACAAAGAAAATAAATGTGCCCTGTTGAAGAAAAACAAAATCCAACAGTGCATTGCTGTGAGGGACTGCTGTGGCTGAAGATTCAAGAATCAAGTGCCTTGTGTTCACAGTGAGCATTTGTTCTGGGTCTCATTTAACAACATGAATTTCTAACACCATCTAAGGATAAAAACCTGCTCACAGCACAAGCCCTCAGGAACACTAATTTATACTTGGAGCTGGCACTTGTACAGCTGAAGTAGTTAATTCAGGATTAGACTTTGGATAGATCATTACCCAAGTCCTACATTGTTTCATTCCCCGGCATATTATACTGCTGCCAGTGACCTTCACAAAGAGGTGTGTCAATAAATTCTCTGCTGTGTCAATGACTTACTACCCAGCTCCAAAAAGCAGACCCTTAAATCTGTTGCCATGGCAACATGATGTTCACAAAGGTCAGGGAGATTTTGTCCTGGCCTTTTTGGATTTTTTTTTCTTTTCAAAACACTTTATACTTGGCTTTTGTTTACCAAGCCGAAATGTACTCCTCTTTGGGGACCATTTATAGACCATTTGCATTTCAGAAGTAAGTTACTCTGACCCAGCAGTTCCCTGGGGGCTACTGGAATGAACACTTAATGCACGCTTACACATGCCTTCTGTTCGCATACTAACGGCTGTTTCCATGCTTTTATGTTCCTAAATGAAACAGTCCCAGAAATTATATGGTTCAGCATATGTTCTATGTCTGCACAAAAGCAAAATGACATGCGTGAACATTTTTGAATATTTCTCTAACATTGGATTTGGGTCTAGTTTATTTATAGGAGGAAATGCAGTTCTGTGGAAACGGTTTCTATGACAAAAATGTTGATAGCTTTAATGTCAACCTTGCATTCAGCGAGCCTATCTAGTGAGCCAGATGTATGCAGACCAGAAATTCCCTAGGTTTAACAGGAATGGCTGAACTTTTCTGACACTATATGGGAGCAAGCTGAGAGCCAGGCACAATTCACTGGTTGGTGAACATTTCCTTGGAGGCAGCGCGAATTCAGGAGCGGGTGCGGGGCCGAGGGCTAATCACCTAGAAATGGCAACAACTTCAGCTGTTGATGAGACTGGACGTTCTGAAAGGACTGACAGCAGTCTGGGGGTCACGTCCAGAGTCCTGACAGAAACGGTAAAAGATTCCAAGATGGGCCACATTTTCAGTAGCCCTTCATATGAAGTGCAGTGCCAGGGCCTGATGGATCTATCCATTCCAAGGTAGATCTCCCTTTTGTGACCTGTACATTCACAGTCTGATTCACTGACATCAAGCCAATGGTCTTCTCTGACCGCTGCCTCTTTTTGGCTGACTGCTACCTATAGGAAGACCAGAGAGGTGGCAGTGGGACCTGGAGGTGAATGTAAGGGAATGCTGGAGAACCAGAAAAGCCCTCTGTGAGTCTCTAAGACTTTGATGGGGAAGAAATCAAGGTGAACACCAAGTGGCTCTTCATCTCTTCAAGCCATCAAGTAGAAAGAGAGAGAGAAACTGAGGAAAATGATCCAATTCTAGATAAACATTCAGAATTTGCACCAGCTGCAGTCCAAGGGGTGGGGAGGGATGGTGATGGATGTCAAGGTGATTCTCCTGAAGATAAAGATCCTGAAAGCCTTGTATCTACCCCGGGACTCTCTAAGAGCTTCTTCCAATTCAGAATCTGCTCCCTAGAGCAAGATAAGACTTGCTTGCATTTCTTCTTCCAGAAGGTACATGGGGAGAGAGAGAGAGCGCTCTGTGATCAGTGACCTGAAGGAAGGAGAAGATGGATTGGTTAGTTCATTGCAGTCTGACATTTTGAGGATCAGAAAATCCTTCTGTGCCAGACTTTATGACGTGACATCCACAGATGGCATGGCCTACCAGACTTTCACACCTTCTAACATCGACATCCTGGATGATGGCATGTGAGGGTTGTAGGACAAGCCACGAACTCTGAATGAGCTGACTTGGTCCTCAGGTTCTTCAAGTAGAGTCAAACTGCTGGAATTGATTAACTGCTTGGTTACCAACCAAATTCTAATCAGCTACATGGGACTTGATTGGCCTGGTTCATCTCTTGCTTAGATCTGCTATCGGTGCAGAGACTGATTAGAGTTTGTCACCAATTTGAACTGGTACCAGGAGCCAAGGTTAATTGTATTGATCTATATTATATAACAAGTTCTGCAGCTAGGTGGCCTATTAATTTGCCCTTTCTTCTAGGTAGAATAATTGGCTGTCTGTTTAAGCATAAGAAGCTAGCTATGTGTAACCATCTAAAAGATGCCATTATCTTTTGGGGATTTGTGAATGCTCATTCCAATAAATTATTATTTAGCATTTGGGTAATCTTGTAAAGCTGAGTGAATGAAATAGCATTTAAATAGCTCAGCCTGTTTCATACGTAATACTACTGTTTTTCTACTTGGCACACCGTTTGTCCTATACACACATTACTACAGCACTTTCTGCATTTTGGTGTAATAACTAACACTGCAAGTTCTAGAGGAAACTAGTATATTTAGTTTGCAGTCCAAGGTCATATCCATCAACCTAATTAATAATGAGATGAAAGGAGTCAGATTCATACAATAATCTTAAAATTTGAGCAAAGTAATTTATAAGTGAAGTCTGGGAACATTTTCCCCAAATAAGGCAATGGAAATCTTTTTTGCCAATAGCCTTGAGGTGTTCTGGCAATTGAAATGTGCAAATCTAAGGTAAGTAGTTTTTGTTGGGAAAATGTATTGTGGGATATAGAGCAACAATCATTGATTGGAAATGAGGTAATTGGAGGTAATGGCAATAGTGGTACTATTGCTAGACAATTAACCCAGAGACTCCGGTAATGATCTGGGAATCTGGGTTCGAATCCTGCCATGGCAGATGGTGGAATTTGGATTCAATCAATATTCTGGAATAAAGAATATAATGATGACCATGAAACCACTGTTGATTGTCAGGAAAAAAAATCTGATTCACTGATGTCCTTCAGGGAAGTAAATCTGCCATCCTCACCTGGTCTGCCCTACATGTGACTCCAGGTACACAGTAATGTGGTTGACTCTTAACTGCCCTCTGGGCAATTAGGGATGCCAATGAATTCTGGCCTAGCCAGTGACACCATGAGTGAATTTAAAAAATGTACAGAACAAGCATGAATGAACTAACTAGTTGATGAAGGTTTGAGGGGCTGATCAGATGAGTCCTGTTGAAACATTTTAGCAGAATCTATATACACTTCAACCAGACCTTGTCATATATGATTTTGGTGTTAAATTTCCACCATTACTATACGGTTTCCACCATTAACTATATGGAGTCATTACTGTATAATTAGCAACTATGGAAGACTATACATTGTGAATAGATGGGACAGGTGTTTTGAAATCTGTGCCGTTTTTACCATCGATAGTAAATGCTTGTATATTGGTATACCTCATTGGGATAGTGCTCCAGAAATCAAACTCCACTGTTCCTGGAATCATCACAAAAGTTAAAGATTTTACAGAGTACACAGAATTCCCAATTTTTCTGTCTTCCAGACCCAGGTTAATAGAAACTATGGACCAGGTTTGTGTACTTAACAAGAATGACTAAATATCACAAAGAAATAGAGTCCATCTATAGATAAATAATAATGAACTGTCAACAAATAACTCTACTAGCTAAAACCTAAACCCCATATAAACCTCCCCTACAGACGTACAGGCTGAGGTAGACTGGAAAGAAAAATGAGTGTTTTGGGCAAAGGGAAAGACTGAGAAAGTAGCCCAGTGGTTCCTGTCACAAGGTTCACTGAGAGGATTCTTGTGCTGATTATTATGTCGCTTTGCGATCTTCATTATACTTTTAGTTGTTTGTAGGAGGCACGGGGTGACTGGTACCTACTTAAAAAAGTCGTTGACTTATCAATTAAAGTCACAGCATACAGCATCTGGAAAGGGGGAATAAACTGGCTATCAGAGATAGTAGGAACTGCAGATGCTGGAAAATCTGAGATAACAAGGTGTAGAGCTGGATGAACACAGCAGGCCAAGCAGCATCAGAGGAGCAGGAAGGCTGACGTTTCGGCCCTAGACCCTTCATCAGAAAA
>NC_063355.1:26956017-26984349 GCF_021869965.1 Rhincodon typus
TCCAGCTCTGCACCTTGTTATCTTCAGGTTTGAAATGTGTTTAGTGCAGAGAAAAGAGACAGCTCCTGCCTTTATGCAGATCTGATTGCTTCTCCCAAATATTGACACTGCCAAGCTGTTCAGCTCCTAAGGAGCTGATCACATAGTTGTGAGCAAGGAGAAGTTCTTTGTTATCAATAATTGGTCACTAATCCACAGACCTATCAGCTACTTATTGCTGGCCAAAGTTCAATTTGTGTACTCCCCTTGGCTCCAGCTGGTCTGCAAATTAGGCTTCCACTAATGCTTAAACAAGCAGCTGTGTAAACAGTACTTACAATAAGTGTCCGATCATTTGCTCTTAAAAAGTACAACAATCCTTGGTTTTTAAAACTATCCTATTCCCATTTCAGTCCACAATCAAAAGTACAGACAAAGATACAGTCTGTTATTTTTTAAAAGTATTTTAATTCTGACTGTCTAATATTTTAAAGGTGAGAGTATTTTATCAAAGAGCAAAATATGCACATTCAATTTTTAAAGTGGGCTTTAAAATTAGATTTGTAATCCACTTGAAATGGAAAGTTTGAGTTCTTTCAGAAATGAATATTGGCCTGTCTTTTCCATTTAGAATAACAGAGTGGTTACCAATGCTTATCTTTTATGCAGAATAAATCAGACAGTAATGTCCAGTATCTACACAGGCATAATTAAATGTGGAAATTAGTGGGTTGCTTTACAAGTTGACCTGCTCTTTCACAAATATTGCTATACTGCATTACAATTAGACTCTGGGCAGTGAGTTTTCCACTGTTTGTTATGGTTCCACACATAATACCCTAAACCATTAAGCTCCTGGGTGAGGATGTTTCAACTCGCTCTCCTTGGTTATTCACTTTCAACCAACCCCTCCACCACTCCCACCAAACTGGTCATTAACATGTTTAATTTCAAAAGGATCCCTTCCCTTGTAAATGCCTTTTATCCAGCCCAAATGAACTTTTGTTTTAAAAAGAGCAAATTTAACCAGGCTTTCTCAAATTAACAAAAGGGATGTGTTTATTAATGACTAAATGCAAGAAGAAATAATGTAATTTATGCATAGTTTAGGAAGAAAAGTTGAGTCCAAAAAAATAAAAGTTTAAGAAAAAGATATATCAATCAATCACTGAATTATTCGTAAAGAGTAGATGGTTGAAGAGTATGGTTGCAGGAGTGAAGGTTTCCAGTAGCATTAATATGGATAGTTGAACAATTAATTTCAAGATTCTTGGCTTTGTAGGTTGATTGAAACACATTTGACCTATTTCCTTCCATCAGGGACTGCTGATTAGCTGGCTTCTAGAATTAAGAATAAAATAATCCTTCTGTTGTCCTGTTTCTGCATGAGAGAGTCTTTTCCCAAGCTTTACGTGCATTCCATAGGTGTTTAATAGCAGTTCTCAAAGTTGTGGCCTTCAGAACACACTCATCCACACTCTAGAATGCTATGCCACAAACACGTTCGTGATTAGTGTTGCAGTTGGGTAAAACCTTTTTTTTGTATACTCCTGGAAATCCAAAACAAAAAAAAAAGTCTGCCAGAGTTGGCTGTCTGCTGAGGAGAGTTGGTGGAGGGCCAGGGGAGGTGGAGATAGTCAGTCCACTCAATATCTCTTCCTGTTGAGTTTCTCTCTGAAGATTTTCTGACCCTTAACAGTTGCCACATTCACTGAATCCCACACGGGACTTTGCAAGATACATATTTTGGCCGTGTCAAATTTCTTTTAAGAGATTAATTTTGGAGTTGAAAGTTAACAATATCTATGGTACTTTGTGGTTCTGATTCATTCTCATGACAACAAGTACCTTGCTGTGACTCTGAGTATTAAAACACAAGGGGTGTGAGTTTTTGGTAGCTACCCATTAGGTTCCCTCTAGAATGTCTAAAAATGTTAGGTCTTGTCCGTTCAAGTGCAAATAAACCTTTAAAACTGTGATAAACCTTAATTGTGGCAACGTTCTTGTCGCTGAGGATTTACTTCCGCAAATGTGGACTCTAGTTCTTTCATAGTTTAATTGCTATTGAAAATTTTAAATTAAATATTGTGAGTAAAATTCTTTTCCTCTTTCTATCTTCCATTATTGAACCTTTCTTTCCATTGCTTTATTTTCTATTCACAAAGAATTAAATATTTAAATTTACACTTCCTGCTTTAGACATTGCAAACAGAATTTAATGTAGGTGACAGGAGACTTGCTTGCCAGCTGGTAAACTGGCAAGAGCTCTGCACTGCATCAGTCGGGCACCTAACTGGACAGTTGCAGGCCTTCCCTAAGATCAAGGACCCCAAGAGGCAGAAATCTTATCCTTTGAGAACTTCTAGCGAATCCGACAGTTCTTCATTACCCGGCAGTCCCAGGTAGGGTTAGAGCTAGGGTTAGAAAGGCAGTGATTGCTGCGGGCAATGAACCCACCCGAAGCCCAGGATCACTGAGGGACCCAGAGCACAGATGGGCAGTGGCGGGTTGTGGTTTTCAGAGAAGGAGCAAGTTGGCAGAGTCACATGTAGACCAGAACAGGGTAAGGACAGCCAATTCCTAAGCCAGTTGGGTTTTTATGACATTCGACAATAGTTACGTGGTTTCCATGAGACCAAATCTTAATTCCCAGATTTTTATTGAATTCAAATTTAACCATCTATGATGGTTAGATTTGAACCCACGTCACCAGTGGGTTGTCGGTCTAGTGATGTGACTACTATATTGCCTTTAAGTTACTGTGCAAACACTGGCACAAAATCCATGGACAGCTGTCATTTTAATGTATGAGTGCCATTTGTTCATCTCTGACTGTGAAAGCTAGGCCAATATTTGATATGCTCTAAATGCAAAGATGACAATGTCCCCTGTATAACTTGGATTCTAACTGTTTGATAATATATGAAAGTAACATTAGCCATTACCTAGCCAAATTGTTTGAACTAAAGCTGAAATGAAATGCTCAGGTCTGGGTCATGAAGACCTAGATGTTTCTCTTAACGACTGTGGAATTACTGCTAGTAATAAATCTGCCCTGTTTATAGACTGTTTTCCACTGTTGAGAACACTGGGCAGATGGAATACTCAAATAACTAGAGGCAATAAGCAGAAAGCAATAAGTCAAGCTGAAGTCAAGTTAAGTCATGGTTCTCAAACTTTTTTGGCCTGAATCCATTATTAAATTCTTCAACGCATCATATTAACTATGGAATTAGATATTGGCAAGTTTCTGCACTGAAGACTATAATTTTCCTGGTAGTGTGCTCACTGTTCCGTCTTGATATGAACCTAAAATACCAACTCCTATATTACCAAATGCAATTTGTGCATTTTCAATATTCAAATTGTTGCAACTACAAGTTGCAATTGCACAAACTAAACTTAAAAGGAAATTATAAGTAACAAATTTTCACTTAATGTATGCCTTTCACATTCTCAGAACATCTCAAAGTGCTTCACAGCCAGAAAAACCGTGTTTTGAGATTTATTGTCAAGTAGACAAACCATGGTGACCAATTTGTGCAGAGTAAGATTCCAGAGATATAGTGAAACAGCTAATTAATTCGTCTGACTTAGTGACTTGGGGAGTGGATGAGTATTCGGGCATCAATGATCATCTTTTAAAAGGGCCATGAAATATTTTTATGTCCATCTGTTAGATGACCAGTCAAGGTTATCTCGTTCAAATATACAGCTCTTCTAACAATGCAGCACTCCCTCTACTGCACTGAAGTATTGGCTGAGATTATATATATTTTTAATTAACCTGTTCAGCCATGTCATGACATACTTTCAGGGCAGGCAGGGCTTGAACCTGGGCCTCTTGGTTCAAAGTTGGTTGAGATTATATGCTGAGGCACTGCAATGAGAATTAAACTCACAATGTTCTATCAACAATAAGAATTCAAATCCTGATACAAGCTGAGAATCCTTGTGTAAAATAAACATTATATCTGTCACCAGAAAACTCTTTGTAATATATATATATTATATATATAACTACTTTGTTCAAATTTGCAAGTGGTAGTTTGGAGAGAGCCTGGGAGACAGAAGATCAGCTGAATGTCACAAAAAGTATTAGCCTATTAATAATGAATTAAAACTTTACTAACATCCACATCACATCTCGAAGGAATGGTTTCAAGCAACTTGTTAAAAGCACCACTAGCTTCTCTCCTTTCTAAGTTCCTCAGTAAATTAATGTATGCCTTTCCATGCTTAATAAGTCAGTAAGCTAGTCAGAATTACAGTGGAAGCTGAGGGATTCATACTTACAGCTTCTATACCCTTAATCTGCCTTGGCTGTTGTGTAGTATAACAGAGTAATATCTGTTAGGTTTAGATTAAGTTGCTGTATATCTCCTCTATTTCACTGTAGAGATACAAACCAATATGACATACAACATCTGAGAACTTCACAGAACGTTAGCTATACATTAAGTCCTGGCTAGAAGCAGCATGTCTAATCCCTCTCTAGAATTTTCTCTCCTGTGTCAGGAGTCAGGCACTTAACTCACTAGCTCCACCCATGGGCTATAACAGTCGAGCACTGTGCAAGGATCTGTGATCAGACAGGTTCAAATCAAAGCAAAACTGATCTTACCTTACACTCTCCCTCTAACTACTGTCTTGCTTCCAATGCAGCATGCAAATGCACAGAATGTTGGGGCCAGAGACTCTTATTTCACAATATCTAAAAGTAATTAAAGCTGGTGCTGCATTGAGTTCAACATGGCTAACATATGAAAACTTGAGTGAAATGATTGTAACTTAGTAAATATAGTCATTTGAAGTCTATAATATCGTTGAAAACAAAATCTACACCTATTTAATTTGCCAATAATCTCTTTAAGTATCTGAACGTTTGTACCCAGAAAACGATGACATTTGTTAACATTCATAGAAGTCATTTAGTATTATCTACAGCTTTTGTTCAGCTTGATCAGAGTGTATCTGCTAATGATTTTCATATTACATTTCAAGAATGTCTTTGTGCTTTCTGCTTCATTTATTATAAAAAGGATCTAATAGCAAGTCACCATTAACTCAAAATTGAAGTAAAATTACCTGTCAAATTTTGAAATTATCTGAAGAATTTTTCATTTTGGTAACTTCAAGCTTTAAAACATCTGGAGGCAAAAAAAGATCTTTTCTATAACAAGAAAGCAACATACTGGATCCTGGAAATTTGAAATAATAACAGAAAGTATTGGAAATGCTCAGCAGGTCTGGTGACATCTATTAAGAGAGAAACTGAGTGAACACTCTGGATTTTTCCAATTTGGTAGCAATCCCAATGCTGGCCTCATTTCTGGGTCATTTGGGGTTGGAGATTGGGTCCCACCTTTTTGGAGATGGCAAATTAAGAAGCCATCGCAGGAAATCCCATCCAGTTAGAGACAGTGCTTGGATTAGGGATGCCAGAAGGTTCCCTGGAGAAGGCTTCCATCTGAACTGATAAGAGTTCACAGAACTGAAATGTTAGTTCTGTTTCTGTTCACAGATGCTGCCAGACCTTGTGAGTATTTCCAGCATTTTTTGTTTTATTTCGGGCTTTCAACATCTGCCTTTATTAAAAAAAATTTGATCAGAGAGATGTTCTGTAGTGCTGAATTCCCTACTATTTATGAAGGGCCTGAATTCTTCATTCATGAATTGTGGGCTGTTGTTGCTCATCACAGTGTCTGGAATGCAGTAACAATTGAAGTGTGCTTTCAGGCATTCTGCATAGTGAAGTCAGCTTGTCTAACTCTCAGGAGTCAGGCAGTGTTGAAATGATCAGTTACTGCAAGAGTGAAGAGATGTATCCCAAGCTTTATCTATAGTTTGTCTGAATGTCATGTGTCATAAGCAATTCTTTAGCTTGCTTCATGACAAACACTGCACTGGCTCTACTGACCCTTCATGTAGCTTATGTTTAGCCAGTAGAGCATGTCTCTTGCTTTTCTCAGACTAGATACAACTCTGTAATAGTTTGTATGGATTTGTTTCAGCATCTCTTTTCTCATCATCTTCCTTTCTACAAGATGCCATCTTGAGTCTTCATTTTGCCTCTATATGCCCGAAACACTCTTATAGTAACAGACATTCTTTCATCACCACTTCCTACAGCACTTGGAAAGTTGTATCTTATTGCATATTTGAGGGAGACACTTGTCTTTCAGATTCAATATCTCTATGGGTACATGATTTCCACGCTGTCACTTCTCTGTTTTAACATTCTCAACTTTCTTTGTGGGCAATGCTGCTCTCAACACTGAATGTCACTTCCCAATGATATCTCTGCAAATTAAGCAATATTCTATGTAGAAGTTTTGGAACAGGTAGAAATGTTTGAAAAAGGTGTTTTGACGTGGCGAAGTGGCTTGTGGTCAGACTACATTGTCACTTTGTCTTTTGAAAACAGGGATTGATTAAAATGTTCAGAAGCAAAACTAGTAGCCAGGCACTCATTCTCAATCTGTGTGTAGTGCCGTTCAATTGTAATAACACTTTGGATGCCTATGCAATGGTTGTCCTCGCTGCAATAGGGTTTTCCAAGTCCAGTCTTTCTGACATCGCACTGCAAAGTGGCTTCATCATTGACATCGAAGAATCTCTTCACTGGCATTGTCATCATGGGTTGTTTTATTCTAGTGAAAGCTCCTTCTTGTTCTGTGCCCCAAGACCATTGCACATCCTTTGCAGTGAACTTGTGTGAAAGTTCAAAATCTGATGACAAATTAGGCAATGACTTTGCTAAATTGTTCACAAATCTAAAAATTGTATAAATTATTCTAAAAAGAAAAAAAATTCTTTGTTAATATTGAGCAGGGGGCAGTCTCCCGGCCTCCACTAGGGAATTACACCAAGGAGCGGAGATTTGCAACAGTCCAAAATGTGTGGGCCACTGGCTGTAATCCCTGGAGAACAGTGGGCCACTGGTTGTAATCCCTGGAGAACAGGGAGCCCAGGATGCGGCACCTCTAAGCAACTTTCTGTCTCGTCCACCACAGCCCAAATGAGGTATTGGCTTAGGGCGAGAGATCAGCTGAAAAAATCTAACCCATTCTTCACTTAGCATGCTTTAACTGCTGAATAAACAAATCCTTAGTTTTTGCTACCATTATGAACTGTGGGAGCTGGGAAATAAATTGTATACAATTCTTCTCCTTCTATGCCTTCTGGGTCATAAACTTTCACAGTTTATGAAAACTGACTCACCAAAGTTGCAACGGCAACTTTTTTTCAACAAAATATGGTATAACTGCCAGTTCAGTAAACCAGAAGACATTGCCAGTGGCTTTCAACTAATCCTTTTA
The DNA here is from genome assembly GCF_021869965.1 of Rhincodon typus. NCBI lineage: Eukaryota > Metazoa > Chordata > Chondrichthyes > Orectolobiformes > Rhincodontidae > Rhincodon > Rhincodon typus. Next base: position 26,963,319 of record NC_063355.1, read on the forward strand.
AGGAGCTCACATTTCAAAAATTGCAAAGTGGCATTAGATTTCTCTTCTCCTTTTTCATTTAGGACTTTCTGACATTTATATAATACATTGTTTACGTTGTCTTGGCAATACAACATCCCAGCAGCATAAAACGTGAAAAGCTGTAAAGTATCTTAACTCCTCTTATAAATGAGATATTGTTCAAAGCTCGACTCTCACATTTTACAGCACTTGAATGAGCAATGTTGTGGAATCTTCTGGATTTTATTCTGATTACCTTTTAAATGTGTTTTCACTGCTGCTATTACAATATCATGTTCTCTTGGCATCAAGTCCAATAAATAATCACTTGTTGTACAAAACCAACATTTTATCTTAGATACTGTGAGACCATAAGAACTAGAATTGTACTAAATCTCAATTGATTTCTGAGCATGAAAATGTTTATCCGAAGATTTGTAACTTTCACCAGTTTAAGTTTAATAAGACAGATCTTTAATTTTCTTTATTACTCATTCACATGTCAGGAGCATCGCTGATGAGACCAATATTTATTGCACTTTGAAAATTTGTATAAATTATTTTTAAAAACAAAAAGAATTCTTCCTTAATTTTGTGCAGGAGGAAGTCTCTGGGCCTCCACCAGGGAATTACACCAAGGAGTGGAGATTTGCTGAGGCAAGGCCCAAAGCATGTACCCACTTGGTGTGATCCCTGGAGAACAGACAGTCCAGATGCATCTGATCACCCTTCAGACATTGGTGGTGGGCTGCTATCTTGAACCATTGCATTGCACCTTCTGTGGGTACACCTACTGTGCTGTAGGTTATGGAGTTTTAGGATAATGACCGATTCATACAGAAGTAACTGTAATATGTTTTTGTGCTGTTTCTACGGGCCTGCTCCTGTTCACCTTCTGGGAGGTAGGGGTTGCAAGTTGTGAAGGTGCTGTTGAAGAAGCCTTGGCGAGTTGCACCTGTGCTTCTTATAAATTGCACAAAATGTTGTACAAGGGAATTAGGACCTAGATTAACCTTGTGATTAACTCACAGAGTTCTGCATCAATGAGGATAAATAGAACAGTATGGGAGGAGTTACGACAAACTAGAAAGCTCTCTCAAAGATTAAAGACGAGAAGAGACACTTTGGAAGAATCACTAGAGTGTGACTTTCTGGAAGATATATTGAGAGGTCATGGACAGGGACCCATGAAGAAAATAGATTAGTCACTACTTGCTGTTAGCATCCATCAGAAACTAGTATATCACTGATTACCAGCACCATTTAGTATTAATGGATTAAAAATAGTGTTACTCTGAAGTTTAAACCTGAAGAAAGTTCTTGACTTTGCCTTCTCCTTGACCAGTCTGTCAAACTCAGGGTATGGCATCAAACCACACAATAAAAGACAAACTGCTGCCCTATGTGTCAGTGGGAGAGGGAGCTAATGTTTAATGTGGTGGATGAAATGCTACTCAAGCAGCCTGCTTTGCACTGGATGGTGTTGAGCTTCTTGAGTGTTGTTGAAGCCAATGGAGAGTATATCATGTTGGGTTAGTGTCTTGTAGACAGTGGACGAGCTTTATAGTTTTGGGGAAGTGAGTCCCTCACTGTAGAATATCCAACCACTGACTTGCTGCTGTAGTCACATTCAGGTGGCTAGTCCAGCTAAGCTTCTTATTAACATTAGTAGAACATAGGAATCCAACAATGCCCAGTTTGGTACACACTGGGAATCTTTTGAGAATCTAATTCAAATGACAAAATATTTCTGAGTGGATTCCATTGATAATTATTTATATTAATGACGGCATTGTAAATACATGTAGGTATTTCTGTACTGTTAATGTATGCTTTTAAAGGTACTTTCCTTTGCTAACCTGCTAAACGTTCATTTAAATGGCCCATCATGACCACAGAACATCACAAATCACCTCACAGTGAGAAAAATACTTTAAAATGTAGTTACTGGGATAATACAAAAAATCAGGGAACAGTCTTCAGTTGATTTTAGGTTATCTGTGGTTTACTTTTATCTGCATACATAACAAAAAGATAATTTATTTTACTGGTTTGAAGCCTGCTACAATGATCAGAATTTACTTGCTTAACTGAACAAAATATACCTTGTGACAATCAATGTGAAATCCTAAACAATCTAGTGTTATAGGAACTTTTCAAAGGTGTCATTTCAAAACCCTATATCAACAAAGACATAACTGTCCAGCCTTCTGCCAGCAATGTACTCAGGGTAGCAAAGGAAGTCTCTTCTAGACAATATGTTTTAGTCTGAAGAACATATCAAACAACAAATCAGATTGTTCACAACCCAATGTGTACGTACATTCATTGGAACAGAATTTTGAAGAACAAGTCAGTGCTGCAAGGGAGCAAGTTTCACATGAAGAACCACATATGGATGGGCTATTTCATTTCTAAACACTTCGTCAGGATTTTGTGAGTCCTGATGAAGGGTTTTGATTCAAAACGTTGACTTTCCTCATCTTCGAATGCTTCCTGATCTGCTGTGCTTTTCCAGCTCCATATTTATTGACTCTGGCTTCCAGCATTTGCAGTACTTACTGTCTCTAAGACCCTGGAAGCTACATTGAAGTGAGACTCTCTGCAACGCACACAGACAGCACATGGATATGAATACATAAAGAAGATAGATTATTTACTACCCACTGTAACCATAATTCACAGCCTAGTATATCTATGATTTAGTGGTATTAATGGATGATAAATCATGATACTTTGAAGTCTGTACCTGAAAACATTGTTGAATTTCTCCTTCTCCACAACAATTCTGTAAGGAACCTAAACTCAGTGGGGCATCAAAAGTGAATGATATCTCAGATCATCTCTGTCAAGTACTAGGCATCCAAACTGTAAACATAAGCAGCAGATGGTGACTCAGCTAGATGAAATAAATTGTTTTTAAACAGTTTAAAAGAGCACGGTTTTCTAAAGATAAATATTAGTTTAACACTATCTTAATGTAGAATTTTAAACGGAGTTTTTATATTGTGACTGTTAATGGCACAAGGAGCAACAAATGCATATGAATGGAGGTTTCTATTCCTGAGTTTTAAATGAACATAGAACATAGAACTGTACAGCTCAGAAATGGGCCCTTAGGCCCATGATGTTGTGCCAAAGATTATGCCAAATTAAACTAATCCCTTCTGCCTGCCATTGTTCCAAATCCCTCCATTCCTTGCACATTCATGTGCTTATCTAAAAGTCTCTTAACCACCCCTATTGTATCTGTCTCCACCACCACCCCTCACAGCGCGTTCCAGACTCCTACTATTCTCTGTGTAAAAAAAACTTGACCCCTCATATCTCCTTTGAAGTTTTCCCCTCTCACCTTGAATGCATGCCCCCTAGTGTTAGACATTTCAAGTCTGGGGAAATGATTCTGACTGTCAACCCTACCTATGCATCTCATAATTTTATAGATTTCCAAGTTGAGAGAAGATTGCACATTTCCTAACCATAATCTAGAAAGATTTCTATTTTGTGAATTATTCCTTTATCATCAAAAAATTATCCCCGTCACACTGCTATAAAGGTGAGAGAGGAAAACCAGGAATATATTAGACCATTGGCCTAATATCTATTGTCAGGAATTACAAGAGCCTATAATTAAGGATAGTATAATTGCACACCTTGAAATTTTTTAGGTGATCAGAGAGAGACAGCATGAGTTTGTAAAAAGTTGTTCATCGTTGACATACCTGAGTAAATCTTTTGACATTAGTGGACAGGGGATTCTGTTACTGTCATTTACTTGCACGTCCAGAAGGAATGTGGTGAAGTCCCTCATAAGAAGCTGAAAAAGAATACCTTGCATTTTTATAGAGCCTTTCATGACCATTGGATCCTCATAAAGGCTTTAGAATCAATAAAGTGTAGTTAGTATTATAATGTAAAGTGTAGTTAGTATAATATAAGGAACATGACAGCCAGTTAGCTCTCAGCCCCCACAGCAGCAATATGATAATAACTAGTTAATCCATTTTTTTAATGATAGTGGCTGAGAGATAGCAGGTCACGGGTCTAACCCCTGTGCTCTTCTTTGAAATCGTGTCCTCAGATCTTTTACACCCAGCTGAGCAGGCGAATAGGACCTTAGTTTAATAACTCATCTGAAAAAAGGACCTCTGTCAGTAGAGTGATAGTGAAGGGTCTAGGCTCGAAACGTCAGCCTTCCTGCTCCTCTGATGCTGCTTGGCCTGCTGTGTTCATCCAGTTCTACACCTTGTTATCTCTGTCAATAGAGTGTCAGCTTTCATTTTTGTGTTCAAGCCCTAGGGGGAGGGATGTTGAACCTGGGAGCAAGGGTGAGTGTGCTATTAACTGAGCAATGTTTGAGAATTTTCTTTCTATTTCGTATAAGAAACTATCAGATAAACTTGTGGTCTATGGAATTGAGGGCAAAGTATTGACCTAGTTGGGGAACTGACTGAGTAACAGAAAACATCTGAAATTTTATTTATATACATGTATATATATTTATACACACACGCACACACGCACACACGCACACACACACACACACACACACACACACACAGTGTGAATTCTGAGGAAGGGTCACCGGACTCGAAACGTTAACACTGAATTTTTCTTCACAGATGCTGCCAGACCTGCTGAGCTTTTCCAGCAACTTCTGATTTTGTCCCTAATTTAGAGCATCCACAGTTCTTTCAGTTGAAATTTTATTTAGATGGATACGAGTCTCAATCACTGACTGACCTCTAAGGGAAGGGCCCATCTGTATTATGTGCCAACTAGGCACCAGAGTGGTCACCGGCAAGACTCCCATGAGAACAGGATCCAGGCTGAAAGTCCCACCAAGATGAGAGCTGCCAGCCAATCATAGGACGCAGCTCTTTGTTCCAGCAGTGCCACAAGTGGCTGTTGCTGGAACAATCCCTTCTAGACACCCAGGATTGCAAAGTCACCCAAGCCAGAAGTAAGGGATGACTGGAGGGTGTTTGCAGGTATTAATTATGTCCCTCAGTAAGCCTTGAAGGTACTGGATTCCTCAAACAAGATTCCTCTCCCCACCAAGACACCACAAGAAACCTGCACAGGTTTGTTTGTCTACTCGTCTTGTGGCAACAGGTCTGCCACTGCTCTGGTAACACCAGTGGGGGCAGGAAGAAATTCCTGACAGTGCTGCAAGTGTCTAACCAGGGTATTGTACAGTTAAAATGTAACTTACCCCTTGTCTGCTGATCCTCTAAACATAAAAGTTAGCATTCTGTTGGCCTTTCTGATTATTTTTCTGTACATTTTCATGACTTTTTAATGATTATGTACATGGACCTCCAAGTCGATTTGGACCTCCACTGTTCCTAACTTTTCACCATTCAGAAGTGTTGTCTTCTCTTTATTTTAGGTCCAAAGTATATAACCTCTCATTTGCCTGCACTGAAATTCATTTGCTGCCATTTTGTTCATTCACTTAATTGAGCAATATCTCTTTGTAATTTTAAATATCTGCCTACAATTCTTATAAGTTATGAAGGGATCTGTTGATCTATAAATATGCTAATATACAGATTGAAGGAGAATGAGAGAAAACAAACTAAGTTAACTTTCCATTCCTTAATATTTTGTTAACAGCTTTGACCATATTTGCAGAAAAAGGAAAGCTTTCTACATAAAGGCAGTCACGCACCGTCTGTCCAGACAGCAGAAATAGCAAGTTCTTAATCCCTGAATGGATCAATAATGTCCTTGAAAGCAGGATCTACACAGGAATTAGCACAAGTTATAAACTAAGCAAACTGACCTTCATCACTACACCAGCACCTTTCATTTATCAGTTGACTTCTTAGTTCCAAGTTAGTCCTTTGTTACTTAAAAGTGTAAGTCAGTGACTCTTTCGAAGTAGTGAACAAATAAAATTGTATGGGATGTAATGTCAATATTTATGCTTCGCAGACTGTAGTTTTGCCAAGTGCTTTATCAGTGTGATTCTTTTTTTTTAAAATGGAGGAATCTATAAGGGCAGAAGTTAGAGAACTGTCTTCAGTCTTTCAACTCTGAAAATGTTTGTTCAGCTGAAGAGATGCTTGCAGGGTCATTGTGCACTTCAGTTCCAGTAAAATGATGCATTTTGAGCAGGTGCTACAAAACAACTTTATTTGCCCTAAATAAATGTGTGTGTACAGCATGTGTATGAAATCCTTTTACTTATGAAATGTTCTTATTACATGTTGAGTGAGAATATCGAATTTTTTGGTGATCTTTTCAGACAGGTTATTGAAATCATTGTTAATGTATACCTTTTTCTGTCAACATTCTTCATTCATTTTCCCGTGCTTTCTCATTAATGGAAGGAAACAGGCTTTAGACTCTTACACAGCACTTGACATTAATGCAAACTTATCTGGCACAGAGCATGATAAAGGTGAAGGGGCAAATTTGGTTGGGAATAGGTTTGGGGGTCAGGTTCAGAGGGAGGATTGATTCATTTAGTAGAGTGGTTAGTAACTGATAAAAGTTTATCCTATTTTAATGTAATTGAATATCACAGTGCTGTTGTTTGGCAAGCATGCAATTGCCAAGGGAACACTGTCATGACATTCTTTGAAGATGAGCCTGTTTTAATACAGTGGTTCTCTTCATTTTAGATTTTACATAGAGCTTCCTTTCTGATTTTTTTTTAAGTAATACTACTTTTCCTAGCACCTCTGTATAACCAGGGCAATGAAGATGTTAAGCAAATGTGGCTATTTCAGTGTTTTCCTCAATCCATCCAAAACATGAGTTTATCTGACATGCTCCTGTCTGTACCAGTTAGTGTGCATAAGACTTGTTCAGCCAATGCCCCTGTGCTCACTTTGGTCCCTGGTTTCGCAGCTCCCTGAGTTTTGAAATCTTTGCCCCATTTCAAATCACTCCGGAGCTTTGCCCCTCTCTATCCTGCAATCTCCTTTTCCCAGTAACTGTCTGAGATTTCTGTGCTCCTCCAATTCTGGCCTGTTGGGTATCCTGAATTTTCTTAACTTCACCTTTGGTACCTCTATAGTCAGCTGCATAGACTCCAGACTCTGGAATTTACTCCCTAATCCTCCCTGCCACTTGGCTTCTCCTTCATCCATTAAAGCTGTGTTTAACACCCCTTTGACCAACCTTTTAGCCACTTGGAGATTGTTTTGGCTCTCAAGTGATAGCAAGTAAGTCGCTAGGTTACATCAGTATGTATAGTGGGCTGATCAAGAATGCCAAAGAGGAGTGAGCAGAGGCTGAGCCCACAAACTTTCAATTCACTTGAAAGTTATGCATTGCAGGGGTCTAAGGGGTCAATCGTGCAACAATGTTTTAAGAAAGGGGAAGGTTAAGCTGAGGTAACTATAAATCAGTTCCGAGGAAGGGTCACTGGACTCAAAACAATAACTCTTTTTCCTTCACAGATGCTGCCAGACCTGCTGAGCTTTTCCAGCAACTTTGTTTTGTAACTGTAGATCAGTTAGGTACGGTACTGGTGAACTTAATTTGTAGACTAATTTGAAAAACATAATACAAAGTCAAATATTGGCAATTTAGAGATGTGTGGGACAATTTTGAAAGATCTTCTAAGGCTAAATGATTTTCAGTGTTTTAGGACTATTTGATTTGAGACATCAATCGCAGGAGATCATCAATTTAAGACAGTCATTGAGTATAAGAGAAATGATCAGGATAAATGTGTTACATGAAATGCTTTGCCAGAGGGAATAATGAAGACAGAGGACCTTGCATCTTTATTTGGGGAAGAGTAAGTAAGTACTGGAAGTAGAGGACGTTTGATTGCCAAGAGGAGAACTTGATTAGTTCTGGATTTTTAGATACAATGCCAATACATATATGAACAACTATAAAGTTGTTCCTAACACTTCTACCAGTGCAAATGCAATCTTGCACATCCAGTCATGTTCTTCTGCCTTCATTTCATGCACAATACGATGAGCAATTTCTAATGTATCTGAAATCCCAATAAATGTTTCACATAATTGTAATACAGTAACACTGAAGTGAAATAAATTGTTTACACTGCTGCTCAAGCTGACGTTCTTATCTGGCTGGAAATCAGTGATGATGAGTTTGAAACTGACAGCTGAACATTTTTGCCTTTTACTAAAGAATCTCAACTGCTGTACAGTAATTACCTTCCCCTCTGGCCCCCAGGTAACTGATTAAAGAACAACCTTTGCAGGACACATGAGGTTCATGACCCAACACTTAATGTGTCCTGTTACTTACAATCTTCCAATTGTTTGCTGTAATCTCATCAGTTATTTGATATGTTTGGAAGAAGAAAGGGGAGGGAAAGCAAAGCAGAGAGGTTGGAAACTTGCTATTAGTTACAGATGGTGCAGGCACAAAACAAAAGTATGAGGCAAACTTCATACTTTTAACCTTGAACCACAGAGATAATATCAAAACAGGAAACGCTTAATTCCCTAAAGCACTACACCTTTAGATTTGACACATTCTTCCGCTCCATAATTGGGTAACCTTGTCTATAGTAGCTCTTTCATTCTTGATGACAAAATAGGGGAAAAAAGAAAATGAACAATGAAGGATAAGAAGATAAAGCAAAGAGAATGAGATAAAAAGAAGTGGAATAAATAGGATTATATACCTTTCAGTGTTTTCCTGCTTAAACCATCAGATTTTAATTTCAGTAGTTATGACAAATATTGACTTAATAATTTTCACATTTAATAATTAGACTAACGTAAATTAACTTCTAGACTATGCAGCATTTGATTCTGCTGAGTGATCGTTATAATTCGTTACAATATTTTTACAGTTACATTTTAGTTAATGGAATTTAATTCATTTCACTCCTTTAAGATTAGGCCACATTCATTAAGCTCCGAAAGCCACTTTTACACTGTGCATTAAAATAACCACAGAGCAAATCGACTCTTATTTTCTGTGTTTGGTTGATGGGAAAGCGAAGTTGAGATGGCTGGAAACTCTAGGAGATACATCAAGTTGTGCTTAAAACATCCCAAGTTGCTTCACATTGAAGCATTGGAAATTTGACACTGAACAATGTATTGAGATATCAGATGACCAAAAGTGTGGTCAATGAGATAGGGTTAAGAAGCATCTTTGAGAGAGAGACGCAGAGAGGTTTAAGGGCAGAATTAGAGAGCTTAAATTCAGCCACCAGTGGTGCAGAAGTTAGATCAGGGATGTTTGACAGCCTGGAACCTGAGAAGTTTAGAAATCTCACAGGGGTGTGGAGCTGGAGACAGTTACAGAAACTGACCTGATTTGCCCCTATGATCTGACATAGGTACCCGCTGTCATGGGCCCTTTTTCTTGCAGCTGGACATTTGTATCTGACTTAGCAATACTTGTGTTAGCTCCCACTACGTAAGAACTGGACATGGGTAATGTAATACTGGAAGGTTCAATGGACATTGGTTACAGCTACTGATATACACATATGTTACGATCACAAGCATTGCTATACCTGGGCTAGTACCGAGCAATTCTGTTACATACTTCCTTCAGTGTGCCATGATGCATGTGTCCTCAGTAGGATGGTAACTGAGATCTTTGTACCATCAGGTTTCATGCTTTGATAAATTAATCATGTGATGAGCATGTCCCTTAAAGGTATATTGCAAACTCGCTTTGAGACATAATGCAGTAGATATAGGGAGTGGTGAGACCATGAAAATTTTTAAATTGGGGCACTCAAATTAAGTCTGAGCTGTTTTTACACTCCTCAATGTTGCTAATGCTGTGAATGAGCTTCTGAAGAAAGATGCAGCAGTTGCCTGTGGTTTAGTTGGGTGGAAATTAAAATATAGTAAAGATGACCTGTTTGCACAGATGTTTTTGCCAGAGAACACACAATCTGTGATTTTTCACAAATGGCAAGCATGGAAGACAGCCCATGCACATTGCACAATTTTTTACTCCAGGAAATAATTTTTTTTTTACTCTTTAAAGTACATTACATTCACAGTGGATGAAAAAGTAGAGTAATGCAGGAATATGAAACTTCACGAAATGAAAACAGGCAAACTGTAGGAACTTTTCAACTAAAGTAGTTTTGTAGTTAATTCAACAATGCAGCAATTCTGGGGCTTTAGCAGGATAACTTTCTGGCATTGATTTTTACAGCATGTGTTATATTAGCTAGCTCCTGGTTGTCATTAATAAGAAGAGGCTGTTTATTTAAAACATTTAATCAGTTTTAGCCTAAAGGCGCTTGAACAATAAATGACTCGAAGGTCTTGATGGCTTGCTTGGCAGTTTGTTTCTCAATCCCTTATAGGAAATCATAAATCGCAATGTTTGAATATTTCGATTATCATAGCAGGCACAAAGGAGACCAGCATTGAACGAAAGATACATTTAAACAATAATTTTCAATATAGTCTGGGGAACACAATGCTTTCTTTTATTGAATATTTTTACTTTCCAAAGATGGAATCCTATGAAAGAGCAAATACTTTGATTCCAGTTTCAAAAGGTGAGGGTTCACTTTCATAGAGTCCCTACAGTGTGGAACCAGGCCATTTGACCCAACAAGTCCACACTGACCCTCCGAAGAGCACCCCTCTGAGGCCCATCCCCCTACCCTATTCCTGTAACCCTGTGTTTCCCATGGCTAACACACCTAACCTACACATCCTTAGACACTGCAGGGTAAGTTACATGGCCACTCTACCTAACCTGTACGTCTTTGGACTGTGAGAGAAAACCAGAGCACCCAGCAGAAACCCACGCAGACACAGGGAGAATGTGCAAGCTCCACACAGACGGTCACCCGATGGTGGAATTGAACCCAGATCCCTGGCACTGTAAGACAGCAGTGCTAACCATTGTGCCACCCATAACCACTGAGCCACTGTGCTGCCCCTTGTAGGAGTGGTGTACAAGTGCCCAACAGTAACAGCATGGTCGGATGGAGTGTAAAGGAAGAAATAGTGGAAGATTGTCAGAAAGGTATTGTAATAGTTATGAAGGATTTTAATCTATATGTAGGTTGGACAAATTGGGTGGGCAGAGATATCCAAGAGATGCAGTTTACTTCACCTTTTAGTTAAAGTAGATTTCAAGGGTGTGCTGATGGGCCTTTCTTTTTTAACAGGAAAAGTGCAGAAGTTCAATTTATTCCCAGACATTTTAATACGGCCCATTCTCCACTTGCAGCAACAATTGTGGAGCATGTGATTTTTAATAAGTTTCATAAGGTAGAGTCACAGAGCAGTAGAGCACAGAAACAGAGCCTTCAGTCCAACTCGTCCATGCCAACCAGATATCCTAAATTAGTCTGGTCCCATTTTCCAGCATTTGGCCCATATCTCTCTAAACCCTCCCTAGTCATACACCCATCCAGATGCCTTTTAAATGTTGTAATTATACCAGCCTCTACCACTTCCTCTGGCAGCTCATTCCATACATGCACCACACTCTGTGTGAAAACATTGCCCCTTAGGTCCTTTTAAATCTTTCTACTCTCAACTTAAACCTATGTCCTCTAGTTTTGGACTCCCCTGGGAAAAGACTTGGGTTATTCACCCTATCCATGCCCCTCATGATTTTATAAACCTCTATAAAGTCACCCCTCAGCCTCTGACCCTCCAGGGAAATTAGCCCCAGCCTACTCAGCCTCTCCCTTTAGCTCAAACTCTCCAGTCCCAGCAGCATCCTTGTGAATCTTTTCTGAACCCTTTCAAGTTTCATAACATCTTTCCTATAGCAGGGAGACCAGAATCGCATGCAGTATTCCAAAAGTGGCCTTACCAATGTCCTGTACAGCTGTAATATGACATATCATGGGAACTAGGAGCAGGAGTAGGCTTTTTGGCCCCTCGAGCTTGCTCCATCATTTAAAAGGTCATGGTCACGGCCTACATGTGTGGCTGCAGATGGTCTGCAGTAGGATTGAGTGTTACCTGCAATGGCCCAGCAAGTGTTTCAGTTCAAGGTCAGGCAGAGATGATCAATAAATACTAGCCTTGTCAGTGACATGAAAACATTGAAAAAAGTAAGTAGCAGTATTAGTGATTCTGGGTATATTTGAGGCCTTGATGGGTTTGTTCACATTGCACACACTTATTGATTGTTTCGTCTGCGTTGGCTGTGTCCATCATCAGCAACAGACTACTTCATAATACTCCCTTCCACCAATCCCCTTTTTACTTATATTTATGTTAACCCCTGCTAACTGGAGAAGGGGGGGAGAAAGAATCACCAGCTGGATGTCATGTTGAAGCTGTGAAGGACATTGGTGAGGCCACTTCTAGAATACTGCATACAATTCTGGTTGACCTTCTATAGGAAAGATATTGTTAAACTTGAAAGGGTGCAGAAAAGATTTACAAGGATGTTGCCAGGACTGGAGGGTTTGAGCTATAGGGAGAAGCTGGAGCATCGGGGCTGAGGGGTGACCTTATAGAGGTTTATAAAAACATGAAGATCATGGATAGGTGAATAGCCAGGGTCTTTTTCGCAGGGTGGGAGAGTCCATAACTAGACGGCATAGGTTTAAGGTGAAATGAGAAAGATTTAAAAAGGGCCCAAAGGGCAACTTTTTCACACATAGGGTGAACTGTCAGAATGCATGGTGGAGGCAGGTACAATTACAACATTTGAAAGGCACATTGATGGGTACATGAATAGGAAGGGTTTAGAGGGATATAGGCCAAACGCTGGCAAATGAGACTAGGTCAGATTGGGATGTCTAGTCAATGTGGACAAGTTGAACTAAAGGGTCTGTTTCCGTGCTGTATGACGTTATAAGGAGATCCTAGAATGTTTTCTGGATTGTTCTTCTTAGAACACCATTTTGGATCCAACCAACAGGCTGTGCAGTGAGGTAAGATTAATTCATGATCCCACAGTGAAGGCATCCTTAGGTAACAGTGATCATAAAATGGATAAGTGATTGGCTACCTGACAGGAAACAGGCAGTACCATAAAGGAATATTTTTCTGGTTGGCAAGATGTAGTGAGTGGTAATGTGTGACAAAGTGATCGCCTTTTGGGTCTTCAGCAGGCTGGATGTAGAGATGATGTTTATTCTTATGGGAGAGTCTAGAAATAGGAGTCACTTTTTAAAAAAAGCCTGCCCAAATAAGACAAAGATGAGGTGAAATTGTTTCTCTGAGAATTGTAGGTATTTGCAACTCTCCTCCTGTTAAAGCAGCAGAGTCTTGGCATATTTTTAAGGTAGAGTCAGATTCTTAATATACAACGAGGTAAAAAGTTACCAGGGATAGGTGGGAATGTGGGGTTGAGCTTACGATCAGATCTTATTAAATAGCAGGACAGGCTCGAAGGGCAAAGTGGCCTGCTCCCAACTCAAATGTCCATATGTAAGAGCCATATGTAGCTGACAGCAACTGCTTGTCTTTATCTGGTGGGGTCTTTAATATAATAAAGCACCCCAAGTCTCCTAATGGGAGTGTTATAGAGCAAAATTGCAGTTAAGCCTCATAAAGTGATATTAGGGTAAATGGCCAACATCTTTGTCAAAGAGCTAGTTTATAAGGAACAAGTTTTACAAGGTCCCTTCTGTGTTAATTTTTAAAAAAAAACATTTTATCCATTACAGCTCCAGATCAGGATCGGTACACTTGCATTGCCGGATAATCGAGGGGTTTATTGTGTAAAGGGCAACGTTTAGGGTAGGCAGAGAGAATATTTCTGCTAGTCTAGCACCAAGCAGTATATTCTGAAAATTAGAGCCAGTCCTGGAGTTATATTAGAAAAGGGGTCTTGAAGGTTGGAACTCTCTACCGAAAATGGCATTTGATCCTGGTTGATTTGTTAACTTAAATACCAAGGTTGATGGATTTTTGTTTACTGTAGGTATTAACTACAAAGGCAGGAATTTGGGGAAAGATTGCAGATCAGCCGTGGTCTCATTGACTGGTTAAAGAGGCTGGAGAGGCTTATGGCCCACTCTTGATCGAGGTCCAGTGTTCCAATCCAGGTTCCTGCTAGGAAGGAGAATGAATTCGTAATGAGAAAACCAACCCAGTGAAAAACTGAAGTAATTAGTATTTTAATTGCTGCCATTAAGCTTAAAAAGAAAAATGGTCTTGGCATTGTATGGTTAATTGAGCTGTTTGTTGAGAAGTAATTTTATTTAAAGAAAACATGCAACATTTTGATCACAAACAAAACATGGTGTGTATTTGGTACAAACGCTGCTGATGCTGAGTCAGCAGCTGAGTCAGCATCCGTGGGGAGAGTGGCCAACTAACCTTATATTCAGAGCTGTACAGGCCAGGTACACACTGGTTCTTGCCTGTATCCTGCTGCAGAAGGAGTTTGGATAATGCTGTTCACTTGGTGGAAATGTCCACCTTCAGTATGCAATCATATCACCTTTAAATAGAGGATAGATAGGGCTATGTAGGGAGGGCTCTTGTGGCACAGTGGTGTTGTCCCTACCTTTGAGCCAGGAGATCAGGATTTGAGTCTCACCCACTCCAGAGGTGTGTAATAACATCTCTGAAAATACCACGATTTAGGACATTGTTTAGGCCACTTTTGGAATACTGCATTTAATTCTGGTCTCCCTGCTGTAGGAAGGATGTTGTGAAACTTGAAAAGGTTCAGAAAAGATTCACAAGGATGTTTGCAGAGTTGGAGGGTTTGACCTATAGGGAGAGGCTGAACAGACTGGGGTTATTTTCCCTGGAAGGTCAGAGGCTGAGGGGTGACCTTATAGAGGTTTATAAAATCATGAGGGGCATGGAGAGGGTGAATAACCCAAGTCTTTTCCCTGGGGTGTGGGTGTCCAAAACTAGAGGGCATAGGTTTAAGGTGAGAAGGGAAAAATTTAAAAGGGACCTAAGGGGCAACGTTTTCACACAGAGGGTGGTGTGTGTATGGAATGGGCTGCCAGAGGAAGTGGTGGAGGCTGGTCCAGTTACGACATTTAAAAGGCATCTGAATGAACATATGAATAGGGAGGGTTTAGAGGGATATGGGCCAAATGCTGGCAGTTGGGACTAGATTAATTTCAGATATCTGGTCAGCATGGATGGATTGGACCGAAGGGTCTGTTTCCATGCTGTATAGCTCTATGACTCAATGTAGGATGAATGATATAGAAACAGGCCACTTAGCCCTAGTACTAAATGCAGTGTTTATGCTCTGCTTTCTCACATCTTTCCTCATCTAAATCTATCACCCCAGGCACCTTCTTGCTGAGACAAGATTTTGATGGGAGCCTCTGCAGCAAATGGATGGGGAGATAATGGAGAATCTTGGAATGGGTTTCCAATCAAGGGTGCTGTGTAGTGAAGGATCAGCAGTCCAAATATGAGGACGAAAGCCTAAATGTGGAATGGGAAGGAAGGGGAACAATAATATGAACATAGGATCGAGGAACAAACAGGGTGCCAGAATTGACTGGTGGCAGAAGACAGCTTGTGTTTCCTCACCGAAACACCCCTCACCGGGTGTCTGTAGCTTCATTCTGTATTGCCCTTTGCCAGGTTTGGTGGCCAGGTTTAGCTAATGGTGTATCTGTGCCCCCTAAACCTGCCCAACATTCTAGCTGAGGTGAGAGATAGTAGGAACTGCAGATGCTGGAGAATCCGAGACAACAAGGTGCAGGGCTGGATGAACACAGCAGGCCAAGCAGCATCATAGGAGCAGAGAGGCTGACGTTTCGGGCCTAGACCCTTCATCAGAAAAGGGGGAGGGGAAGGGGGTTTTGAAATAAATAGGGAGAGAGTGGGAGGCAGATAGAAGAGGGATAGAGGAGAGGATAGGTGGAGAGGAAACAAACAGGTCGAAGAGGCGGGGATGGAGCCAGTAAAGGTGAGTGTAGGTAGGGAGTTAGGAAGGGGATAGGTCAGTCCAGGGAGGACGGACAGGTCAAGGGGGCGGGATGAGGTTGGTCGGTAGGAGATGGAGGTGCGGCTTGAGGTGGGAGGAGGGGATAGGTGGGAGGAAGAACAGGTTAGGGAGGCAGGGACGAGCTGGACTGGTTTTGGGATGCGGTAGGGGGAGGGGAGATTTTGAAACTTGTAAAATCCACATTGATACCATTGGGCTGCAGGGTTCCCAAGCGGAATATGAGTTGCTGTTCCTGCAGCCTTCGGGTGGCATCGTTGTGGCACTGCAGGAGGCCCAGGATGGACATGTCGTCTGAGGAATGGGAGGGGGAGTTGAAATGGTTCGCGACTGGGAGGTGCAGTTGTTTATTGCAAACCGAGCGTAGGTGTGCTGCAAAGCAGTCCCCGAGCCTCCGCTTGGTTTCCCCGATGTAGAGGAAGCCACACCGGGTACAGCAGATGCAGTATACCACATTGGCAGATGTGCAGGTGAACATCTGCTTGATGTGGAAAGTCTTCTTGGGGCCTGGGATGGGGGTGAGGGAGGAGGTATGGGGGCAGGTGTAGCATTTCTAGCTGAGGTGTTTCCTGTAGCCCTGATGAATGGCCGTGACTGTAGAAAGTGATTGCTTGTGATTTGTTGTTTAATTTTTTCACATGAGGATCCCAAATTGTCCCCTAGGCTTCTCACTTCCTCTTCGGTCTATGGTGCTGCTTGCTGGGCACATTTACGAAGACAGCCTGTTTGAATGGAATGGTGGTTTTGACACATCCTGCAGTATTTACATATGTTAATGAATTTCCTGTGGTTTTCTGTCAGATTAGCCCAGATGAAAGCTGGTAAATTAGATAAATGTTGCTGCAGGAACCACTGCAGGCTGAAAGACTTCATTAAAGATGATGTGTAAACGCAAGTTCTCTTTCTTGTGGGAACGTCACCTTCTGATTTGGGGGTTTCAAAGCTCAGGATAAAGTGTGTAATTGAAAGATCCTGGTTGCTCATCCTCTGCATGGGAAAGATTCTGCTCCCTTCCCCGCACATTTAGCCCTGCCTACGACATTGTAAAGGGATAGGATGGAACAAATACCTCCTCCCTTAGAGGTAGGGTCCGAGGCACGCAGAGGAATTCCAGGGGTGGGGGGATGTTGTTGGACAGGGGCCACACTTTTCGGGCAGGAGTGCATGGGGTGGGGACATTGTAGGAGGCATTGCTGCTGAGAAACCAATTGAGGCCATCCAGGGAGCAATTTTAAGGCCCAAATCCTGAGGTTTAATCTGAGGCCTCGGAGGGGCATCCTTTGTTCAGAGACACTTGGTTCCTGATTGAGACACCCAGGGTTGGGAAGGGCGATGTCGACTGATAGCCTACCCCTATCCTTGCCTGAGACCTCCCACTCCTCCTCTCCTACCATGCGTACTCACTGGCTGCCCCTTCCCACCTTTACTGGCTTCTCTCACTTGGGCCTTCACCAGGAATCCCTGGAGAAAGTGTAATACTGACATTACCTATCACTTCCAAAGGAGCTACCAATAATGGAGAACTGCGAACTTCTATTTGGCATGGGATTTCCACCTTATAGTTGGGGCGGACCCTTAGCCATTAACTGACCCCTTCATAGAGCTAGGAGTCTCAGCAGCATGGTTGCCATGCTGACTTAATACCCTTGGGGTTCCTAGGGACTGGCTAATTGCAGTTGCCCCCAGTTTTGTGAAGTTGTTGGGCTTCCAACCAACCTCATCAATTTCCATCCGCGTTGTTGGTGCTGGGGCTGTTGCAGCAAATAGTTGTTGATCAGAGCGTGTAAATACTGCACTGCAGGGATAGAAGCCATGGGTTTAATTCGGTGCAATGCGCCACAGAGCTCAGCCATTATGCTCTGAATAAACCCCGCCCTCTGGCCCACCCTCTCCTTTGAAGGAAAGTGGGAAAATTGAGGACCATTTCTCTCTGCCTCCTTTTGGCATAATTCACTTCACCAAATCTTCATATTGCCAATTCCAAGAAGAGTGCTGTGCAGCCTATTGAAGTTAGTCAATCATTTTTATAAGTTATTTACTTCAGAAAAGCCTTGTGCACTCCTGCGCCCTCAGTACCCTGTTCTTGATCATAAAGTAATTGTTCATTTGTTTGGACTTCAATAAATCAACCTGGAGTTCAGCTTTCAGGACCTGAGCTATTACAAGGCTATTTCTTTTAAGGTGCGGGTATTGCAGTTTCTCCTGTGATAATATGGGTAGCACGTGCTTTAAAATAGGTCCTGAACTGTATGCTCTGTAATCCGAACAAAGGACGGAATGACTGTCCTGCCATCCACTACCAACTGAGTGTACAGAGGGTGATCATTATTGATGAATGACCTCAGGTTAATGAAATGCTTTGTAAAGACATGTCTCTTCAAGTGCTTTGTCTACAATGTATTGCAGAATGATTTGAAATTCTCCAAATGCGTTATTTATTCTATCCCTGTGTTGCTCGCTTCATAATTCATAGGAAATGAGTCTTAGCTTGTGGCAATGTCTGCAGTCTGCTTTTTTTTTCCCAATCAATAGGTTTTATCCAAGATGTACAGCACAGAAACAGGTCACTCAGCCCAACTGTTCTATGCAAGTGGTTCTGCTCCACATTAGTCCCCTCCAAGTTTACCTACATGGTCTAATTCTATCGTTTATCATCCTTCTGTTCAGCCTTTTTTTCTTTCTCCTTCCCTCAAGTTTATCCATCGAGGTTGAACATCGCACAAATAATTTTCATCAGGCATTCATTCTTTGTTGGCCTGTACTCTCTTTTGTTTGCAGTCCAGTGAAATCGCAAAAAAAAAGACTGATGGGCAGACTTCCATTTCATTTATGCACTTCTTAAAAAATATTGAACATAAAATACACTTAATATTCCACCTCATCCATTTATAGATTGTACTAAAAAGTGCCTGAGATTAACTGGGAAATTTTGAATTACCTGTGGAATCTGGTAGACATGCAAGACTGAAACAAGCATATTCGGAGAGGTAGAAGCATGTTTTGCTAATGTACCAGCAGTGCTCAACAACAACTTGAATTTCTGTAGCACCTTTAATGTAGTACAACAGCCCAAGATGCTTAACAGAAAAGTTATCAAAAAATATTTGATGCTGAGTCATGCAATTAGATAGAAGGGGCTAAGGAGTATCTTCAGGAGAAGTCAGGTAGAGAGGTTCAGGGAGGAAACTGTAGAAATTGAAGCCTCAGCCCCAGTGAGCATGAATGCCAAAAATGGAGCTATTAAAATAAGGTATGTGCAGTGGTCACATTTAGAACAGCACAGATTTTGGTGAGTTTAGTAAATTCTGCTTGTTGGCAGACCCTTTTTGAGAACAATGAGGTGTAATTCTATTAATTGATTGAAATCATTTTTTCAGGTTTGAAATAACCTGGGATAAGTTCATGGGGTTGATATAAATTCAGTTTGTTTAATTTGATTGGCATAAACCTGTATTCAAGTTAAAAATATAATCATACATTACAATAGTTCAATGACCAATTGATTCAGTGCAAATCAGGTCAGCTCTAAGTTCACTGCTTTACTGTTTACTGTTTCTTGATGGTGCTATAATTCTTTATTCCATATCACAGGTGGGAAAGGGTAAAGGTCGGCTAAGGTTCTCACTCCTGAATGTTATTCAATGAACCTCGGCAAAAGTAGGCTCAACTGTGACCTGCTCACCCTTGTCTCCTTGTTCCATTTGTCAAGTACCCTGCTGACACTCACTGTATAAGCTCACACAAGGAGAAGCTGTGCAGGAAACTAAGCCTTAGCAATAGGGAGAAGACTGGGAACAAGAGAACTACTTTAGACAGATTATTGCTGTATTCTATTTTGAGAACATGTTGCGTGGAAAAATTGAGGAGAACTGTTATTGGAGTAATGTTCAAGGTTTAATTCATTGTTCTTTCTACATTGGTGAAAACTAATCAACCATTGGTAACTAACCAAAACGTGTAGGGGTCAAGATGACTATTGTGGTCACCAGTTTTGGGTACAGGGTACAGTTCTGATTTTAATACTGAAATTTGTAGGACTTTATTGCAACCTGGGTTTGATAGCCTTGAACTGCTGCTCCTTGGGTGCCGTGTACACCTGCACTTGCACAAAGGCATAACCCACCTGTAGGGTAAGCTTCAACTTCATGCAGTGTCAACTTACTCTGGACAGGGTGGAGAAATGTCTGGAGACAGACATGGAAGTAGAATCGAAACCAAAACAGAAGATGCTGAAAATACTCAGCAGATTATCAGCATTTGTGGAGGGAGCATTTCAGATGTAAACTTTCATCAGAACTTCACCCAAAGCATCTAACTGTGCACCCTAAGAATTAAAATCTAGTTTATTAAGGAGTTATATCAACACGCTGAAGGGGTACCCTACCAACACCCTGGGAATAGCCAATTATATCAAGTATTGCCTTTGGATGTCATTAAAAGCTAAGCAGCAGTTTAGGGTTCTTGCAGGCCTTGAAATATGATACTGGATTCAGTGTGAGGAGTGAACATGCACGTGTAAAAAAAAATGCACCCCTATTCACTGACCTATTACAAATACCTGTCATTGTGGGCAACTTTCTTCAGCTGGTGTGTATTTGGGCTGGATAGCAAGGTGTCCATGTCCAGTGGTAGCCCTAAGAGGTAAAAAAGTAAGTGGTCTGACGTCACTGTATATCATCCTTGGCAAAGCAAATGAATTGAGAAATCTGATGATGATCTTACCATCACTGGAGATTTCCAAGAAGATGGTGCAAGCACTAAAAGAGAAGCCATTGCAGATGTCAATGATCAACAAGACGTGTTGAATAAAATGGGAACAAGTAGTGATATTTAGAATGGAATAGTGCAGTCAGCTGTATCAAAGACTGCATGTGGTCAGGTGGAGACTGGAGTGGAAGAAAGAACTTTGTGGTCAAAACCACTAAAAATTTTAATCAGAACCTGGTGTTGTGGGAGAGTGATTCAAAACATTAAACGTGGATATTCCGGAAGGATGAGCACTGATCTGGGATGTAACAGTATGCTTAAGAGCATTGGAGAGGCAATGGAGGCTTGAAAGAAGGCAAGAGATAGTAGGAACTGCCGATGCTGGAGAATCTGAGATAACAAGGTGTAGAGCTGGATGAACACAGCAGGCCAAGCAGCATCAAAGGGACAGGAAAGCTGACGTTTCAAGGCTCCAGACCCGAAACGTCAG
>NC_063355.1:26984749-27007502 GCF_021869965.1 Rhincodon typus
CTGACGTTTCGGGTCTGGAGCCTTGAAACGTCAGCTTTCCTGTCCCTTTGATGCTGCTTGGCCTGCTGTGTTCATCCAGCTCTACACCTTGTTATCTTGAAAGAAGGCAATATTTGCAAGGACTTGAGGGTCAGGTTGACTTTTTTGAGGAGAGGGAATCATGCTGCTTTTGAAAGAGAGAAAGCAGAGCCGAAGATCAGTGAACTTGTTACCATGTTCACCAGCATTGAGCCAGCAATGTAATTGATGGCCAACAATTTAGTGGGAGGGAGCCACTAAGGGGGATAGGTCTTGAGGGTAAGTTTAACTCAAAGAGGGACAGAGGGACAGTTTGTCTTAGTTGTCAAACAAAAGGGGGAAAGCAAATGAATGAGCTGTTGCCATCTTGCCAAGAAGGAAATTACAATTAGAATTAGATTTTATTGTCATGTGTACTCGAGTATAGGAATAAAGGAGTGAGTGAAAAGTGTACAAAGTCACCATTCATTGGCACCATAATGGTTACAGAACCATAATTTTTAAAAAAAACAGCAAAAATTAAAAAAAAATCGAAATATAAGAAAAAGAGACAAAACAAAAAAAATCCAGATCTTAAGGAAAGAAAAAAGTCTGCATCTTAAAGTCTTTGGCCTAAAATTCCTAATTTCCTCACATTTATTATTAGAGGTAAGGGTGCTGCAAGCAGGGAGAAAGGTTTCAGGAGATCTTTGGTGATGAGAAAATAAGGCAATTAGATAGAATTTATTTTTTCTTGTGGGAGCTGTCACATTTGATTTATCTTAGAAATGAATGTATTGTAATGTCTACGTTCACAATCTCGTGTTGGTTTAGTCTGTTAATACTCGAAGATTTTACTATAACTGAATAAAAGATGATAAGCAAAGTAAACTTCTTTTCATACACAGATGATCTCTCACAGCCTGGTCTGTTTATATTATCCTGTTTCTCTGAGCCTTTGGCTTAGTAGTAGCACACACACTCGAGTTACAAGATCATGACGTCATATCCCACTTCAGAGGCTTAAGCACATAATCTAAGCTGAAACTTCAGGGAAGAACTGACGGAGGGCTGCACCATTTGAAGTTCTACTTTTCAGTTAAAAATGTTAAACAGAAACTTCATCTGCTAACTTAGGTAAACATAAAACTTCCCACAGTGCTCGTTGTAAATAGCAGGAGATTTCATTCACATCCTTAATGCATCCTTTAACCAACCTCTTTTAAACAGTTACCAAATGCAGACTGGAGGACTGCTTTGTGGAACATCTTCACTCTCTGTAAGAATGATCCCAGCCTCCTGGTTGCTTTCCATTTCAATGCATTATCTTGCTCCCACGCTAACATGTGTGTCCTAAGAGAAAATCTTAATATAAGATTAAGGAATAGCACCTTATTTCCACTTGGGCATTTTATAGGTTTCAAGACTCACCATTGAGTTCAACTATTTCAGAGCTTGAACACAGTCTTCCATTTTGTTTACTCCATCCCATCTACCCCATATCTGCCTGTGTGTCTTATTTGTATGGCTTTGCTGTCAGCAGAGCTGACCTATTTTCTGCTATTAACACCTATCATTGAGATGTATTTTGCATCTCACCGCTCCTTTACTACCCCTCACATTCCCTTTGTCTTTTCATCCAGCATCCACATCAACTGTCCATTTGCCCTTTCTCCCACTTTTGTCCACAGCAAAAAAATATAATTTATGGCTCCCTTCCAAACATGAGCCATTGGATTCGAAATGTTGTCTCAGGCTTCCTGCAGTGTTCCAGTAAAACTCAGCGCAAGCTGGAAGAACAGCACCTCATTTTCTGCTTGGGACCCCTGCAGCCTTTTGGACTTAAAATTCAGTTCAACAATTTTAGGGCCTGAGCGCATTTTCTCATGCTTTGTCCCACCCCTACACACCTTGTCATTATACGGGCTGCTACCATACACCACCCATTGTCAGCTACTAATAGTCCCCATCAGCAGCTATTTATTCCCCCAGACTAATCTTTAACTACGTCTTTGTCTGTCCAACTGTTTTTCTCTGTCTTTAGGCTCTATCACCACCTGTCATTTATCTTCCCCCCATCCCATCTTCTGTATAAAAACCACCCTTTTCCTAGCTACCATCAGTCCTGAAGAAGGGTCACTAGACCTGAAACATTAACTCCCATGTCTCTGCACAGATGCTGCCAAATCTGCTGAGATTTTCCAATAATTTCTGTTTTTGTTTCAGATTTCCAGCATCCACAGTTCTTTCAGGTTTTTGGACTCGAAACGTTAACTCATTCTCTCTCCACAGATGCTGACAGACCTGCTGAGTTCCTTCAGCACTGCCTGCTATTACCACTAGAACAGATTTTTTTTCATTGTTTGTTGATGTGCACAATCACTGCATCATGTTTCCCATCAATATAATACTAACAACAATTCATTGGCTAGTGAGATGTCTGGGGATATCCTGGTCGTAAAAGATGATATGTTTGCAGGTTTGTTCTTGTTTCTAGCTGTACCAGAAGGTTGGGTTGTATAGAAAGAATATGTTCTGATGTTGGATACATCTTGGTTTCATTGCCTTTTGGTTTAGTTTCTTTAGGAAGGCATTGACTATTCTGGTTGCTGATTGTTTAACTATAAACTTCATTACTCTTACTTTGACCTGATATAATAGCCATTGTGTTTTGTACTTCAATCTATACTGTCATTTTTAGACACAATGTTTTAAATTATGTTATTCAATATAATTGCATATTGAAAAATATGCCCCACCTATGGCATAGTCATAGTGTCCATACC
Source organism: Rhincodon typus (assembly GCF_021869965.1). Lineage (NCBI taxonomy): Eukaryota > Metazoa > Chordata > Chondrichthyes > Orectolobiformes > Rhincodontidae > Rhincodon > Rhincodon typus. The sequence continues at coordinate 26,987,533 of NC_063355.1, forward strand.
CCTGGACCAGGAGTCCTGGGGTCAGGACCCACCTGCTCCAGAGGTTTGTAATAACATCACTGAACAGGTTGAATAGAAAAAAAAAGTTTGTAAACTTCATTTGGCATATTTTTAATCAATATTCCCAGGTAAAATAGGTCTTAAAATGTTGTATCATAATGTCTCCCCTTATTGTTTCTCATATTCTACTTAAATGTGTAATATCCTTTCCTTTGAGCACCAGCAGCTTGCAATGCTATTGTCATGAGGGATAGGCAGGTTGGGGCTCAAAACAGCATAGATACATGGAAGATAGGAGTAGGCCATTTGACCCCTTGAGTCTGCTCTGCCATTCAATAGGATTACGGCTGATCATCAAGCTCAATACCCTAATGCCACCCTCCCCCCATATACCTTGATCCCTTTAGTTACAAGAGCTATATTTACCTCCTTTGTGGAATTGCAAAATGTTTCAGCCCCAACCACTTTCTGTAGTAGCAAATTCCACAGGCTCACCTCTCTCTAGGAAAAGTAATTTCCCGTCATCTGAGTCCTAAAGGTTTACACATTATCCTTAAGCTGTGTCTCCCGGTTCTGGACTCCCCCACCATTGGGAACATCCTTCCTGCATCTAACCTGTCTAGTCCTGTTAGAATTTTATAGGTGCTATGAGAACCCACTCATTCTTCTGTACTCCATTGAATACAATCCTAACTGACTCAATCTCTCTTCATATGTCAGCCCTGGCATCCCAGGAATTAAATTTGTAAACCTTTGCTGCAATCTTTCTATAGCAAGTACATCTTTCCTCAGATAAGGAGACCCAGACGGCACACAATATTCTAGGTGAGGTCTCACCAAGGCCCACAGGGACCATTCATTCTGCGACTCCCTCATCAGCTGTACAGTCCCCACCAATCCCTCCATCACACCCGGTACCTTTCACAACAACCGCAAGAGGTACAACACCTGCCCCTATACCTCTGTCCAAGGCCCCAAATAATCCTTCCAGATCCGGCAGAGATTCACCTGCACTTCATCCAACATGATCTATTACATTCATTGTTCCCCATGTCATCTCCTCTATATTGGGGAGACCAAACGCAGATTCGGGAACCGGTTCGTGGAGCATCTGCACTCTGCATACATCAACCAACCCGACCTTCCGGTTGCCATCCATTTTACTTCCCCGTCCCACTCCCCTGAGGATATGTCCATCCTTGGCCTCCTTCACTGTCAAAGTGAGGCTGAATGCAAACTGGAGGAACAACACCTGATATTTCGCCTTAGGAGCTTACAACCCAATGGCTTCAACATTGACTTCACCAGCTTCAAAGTCTCTCCAATCCCAGCTTTATCCCATGTCCAGCCCTCCTCCTCCTGACCTGACCTAATCTATCCATCTTCCTACTCACCTATCTGCTCCACCCTTCCCACTGACAAATCCCCTACCTGCATCCACCTATCACCATCCCACCTACCCTCCCCCAGCCCCACCTCCCTCCCTCTATTTATTTTTGGTCTCCCTCCCCCTCCCCGGTCCTAACAAAGGGTTTCGGCCCAAAGTGTTGACTTTCCTGCTCCTCTGAAGCTGTCTGACTTGCTGTGCTTTTCCAGCCTCACACCTATAGACTCTGGCATCCAACATCTGGAGTTATTATTGTCTCCTGTGTTATTGCAGCAAGATATCATGTTCCTGTACTCGAATCCTCCCGCTATGAAAGTGAGCATACAGCTTGCCTTCTTCACCCCCTGCTGCACCTGCACGGTTACTTTCAGCGACTGGTTTACAAGGACACCCAGGTCTCGTTGAACATTCCCGTCTATCAATTTACAGCCATTTAAATAATAATCTGCTGCCTTATGTTTGCTACCAAAGTGGACACTGGTGTATGTCCTATCAGCCAAAGAATACTTAGAGATTTAAGGAATACTGTATATCCTTGGCCTTTTGTGCTGACTCGGCAGCTAAGCTGATTATTTTGCCGCAGGTAGACCTCTCCTTTGGGTTGTAGTTCAGATAGTGTCGGGGTACCTGGTTTTGCTTGTTGGAGTTTCACCACATTGAAACCCAATGGAGAAACAATGTCATTGGAGGGAATGGAGTTTTTCAGGTCCATAACTGAACTGCCCAGTTCTAATACCTTCCACACACCATTCCTGCCCAGTAAGGCACGGTTAAAACTCCTCACTAAATCATTAGATTGTACCACTTTAATATAAACTGTTGACCCTTCCCCGTGATGTTGTATAGGGAATATTTTGTGCAGATCTGCACAGATTCAGGAGTTTTTTTTAAAAGTAGTGTAAGTGAAGACTGTTCACGGTATTAGTTTTCATTATACTCAGTAACTTGGCAGTGATTTCTTTATATAATCTGGATCTTTGTTCTTGCTGATTGCAAGATATTGGAGTATATGAATATGGTGCCAAGAAGGTGTAAATCTCCTGTCCTAAATTTGTGAACTAAATGTCCTTATACAAACAAAGAGTAAAATAAGACTCATTCTATTCTTTTGATCATCACAGGTCCATTTGTTGAAAAGCCAAACTAGCTCATTTAAGATAGTTTTCATTTTACCCATGGAAGGTTAGATCCTATTGTGTATTAGTAATGATTAAATTGAAACCAGACACAGCTCTGTCAGTCTGAGTGAATAGGAAGTAAATCCCTGTCTCTTATGCCTTTGTTCTTAATACCATTAATTGTCAAGCAGCCACATGAGCTCAGTGATGTGTAAACCATGTAATCTGCATGCCTTTATAAGTGTTAAATTTGGACCAAGAGCAGCTAGACAAGCTTTCAGAGCACCAAGGTCACCCTGTTTTGCTTAACTGCCTTAATCTATCATTTAATTCTGCTGTTTACTGCCTGAGTTCTTTCACCGCCTCAGTTTAACAACTAGGAATTGCACTTCCAGGTAGCACGAGAAGAGGGGATTTGAGGTGAGCCCCGCTAAATGGTCTGTGTGTGGTGTGAAGGCCTCCCTCAAAATGGGGGAGGGAAGATAACTCTGCATCTCCATTCACAGTTCGCAGTGGCAATTCCTTCTCTAAGTCGCTGGGAAATCAAATCTCTGGAAAACACAAATCTTGGCTTCAGCTTGCATTTCTAAATTTATAGCCAAAATCTCACTTTTGTTTCGGAGCTCTGTTAAAGCATGCACTTCAACAGAGTATTTATTATTGAAGAATTTTTTTTTAAAAAATGTTGATCTGTTCAAAATATTAATGCACAGCTGTTTGAATTCTATTGCACCACAGCTGTTCTGCCTGTTCTTACTTATCCAAAAATATACAAATGCTTTTACTGTTTCCACAGAGTTAAAATACGCGACCATCAATCATTTATTTCCCCTGATGGCTCAATGACTTTAGTTAGTGAGTAACTGAGCAATACTAACTGAAGTCACTGGGCCATTAAAATACTGATAGCCATAGATTAAATTTCCAGTCAATACTGATGATTGACACACTGATAGCAGGGACCACAACAGATATTAGTACTCTGATCTGGTGAGGCAAAATTGCAAGAGGTTTCTACTCCTGGTCACCATTGAAAAGCCTTTCCTGGAAAGAAGGAAATGTGTGGTGAGTGTATCAGTTGAGGGGGTGATTGTTCAGGAGTCCTGAGGACGGTTCACCGGACCCGAAACAATAACTGTGTTTTTTATTTCGGGCAACCATCTGTGTGGAGTTTGCACATTCTCTCCCTGTCTACGTGGGTTTCCTCCAGGTGACCAGTTCCTTCCCACAGTCCAAAGATTTGCAGGTTTGGTGGATTGGCCATGCTAAATTGCCCATAGTGTCCAGGGATGTGCAGGCTAAGCAGATTAGGGTAGAGGGGATGGGCCTGAGTGGGATGCTCTAACAGAGACTCAGTGTGGACTCAATGGGCTGAATGGCCTGCTTCCACATTAGGATTCTATGAATTTCTTTGCTCTCTTAGCATATGAAGAGATGCTGGATCTCCTTTACAGCCTGCTAATTAGACAGTGTGTAGTATTGCAAACCTTATGAGCAAACAAATCACACTATTTAATCTGTTTTATTACCTTTCTTGACCTGTTTCTGTACATATCTCCTTTTTTAATCCTCAGAGAACCGCAGTAGTTCGGCTCGTTTGTCTATTTTGGACAATTTATCATTCTTTTGAGTGCAAAGCAGGACAAGAAGGCAATTTTTACCAGATGTTGGAGGGGAGACATCACAGCTAACCTTGATGCAAACTCATCCAAAAACATGTTGTAATGGCTGGTATCTTTGGCAAGTGGTGATGATTGGTCTTTGCAGCATCATAATGAAAGATGATTGTATTATTAAGCATATGATATTGCTTTTAAGTAGGCATATTCTTGACAAATGAACACTTTAGACAACATAAACAAATTGCTTCTGCCATTTGGTCAATTTAGATTTCATTGTATGGGACAACCTCAGAATATTAAGGAGTGCTAAATTAGTCATGCATTGCCAATTTAATTTGGACGTAGAAAATGTTTAAAAGTTGAACTTACTTATGCAATTTTGTGCTATTGTTTTCCTTCCTCCCTCACCCGAAGGCATTGACTCACTGCTGGGGAGGATTCCAAGGTGGAAAGTGGCCATTCTTGTTAAAACAAAACATGTTAAGGAAACTGGTACAAAATGACTAATATTTCAAGGAAATTGAAACAGATTTCAAAATGGTGACAACGCAAGAATGATCTGATGATAAGCCGGTAATAGGTCAAAACAGTTTATACGGGCTGTGTAATTTAAACAGCAGATGGACCCAACATTTTTGTACTTATGATGGAGAAAAATATGCATAAATTGATGGAACTGGGGATGAATGAATGGTAAATCTTGAAAGGAGAGAATTGATGATGGTGTGTTTGCCCAGAAAAATTAAAAATTTTGCTTTAGAAGGTTGCTCATTCATTGTTTTCAATCACTTTAAAATTATCGTAAATTCATTATCTTCAAAAAAAGGTGACATTTGGATTCTAAACAGCCAAACCACATCACGTCCCATAAAGGTTACTTCAGCGACTGCAATTCAGCACCACGTCCCTGTTCACATACACGTTCTGTTCCTTCCTGTTCTCAGCGACATGACTGCTTCCAACTCCAACAGCCTTTCAACAAAAATACTCTTCTAACACTCTCGGTTCATACCAACACCTATCTATCTCAATCTAACCAAGATTAATGCAACACAGAGTGAATGCATTTCAGCCCTTTGAGATGGCAATGTCTTTTTCAAAGAGTACTGCAATTAATTTGACTTCCCTATAATTTTTCCACATCCTTGCAATTCTTTTCTTCAAGTACGATCTCCATTTCCTTTTTCAATACAACTATTAAATCTGTATCTGTCAAACTACATAGGAGAAAGGGGACCACTGTTGCCCAGTAAACCATGAACTTAGTCTCAGGTGTGAGATCCTGATCCTGAAATACTCTCCTCAGTGGCTGAAGGCTGAGCTGACACATTGGAGGCATTGATGAATTTTGTTGTCTATGGCTGCCTTTGTTGAAAAATAGTTCCCAAGATTTGGAAAGTAGTCCACATTTTTCATGAATTTGCTATGGATCTTAGTTGATCATGGGACATCTTATGCTGGTGGGAGCAGGTTGGAGGAGGACCTTAGTTTCTTGACATTTGGACAAATTACAGCAGGCCCTTCCAAACAGTGAAACATACCAGTGGTGACTTCACAAGATCTTCCACATCCAGTGGTAAGAAAGATTGTGCAACAGTAGCATCTACTTCCAAACCACCCTGCCCAGCATTGAGGTGAAAACCACTCAATACCAGCTTGGCAGTAGAGGGCATGGCAGTCGTAAGTCTGACAATAGGTTCCCAAAACAGCTGCTCTACTCAGAACTGAGTGAGGCCAGGAGATTCCCAAAAGGACAATGGAAATGCTCCCAGGATGTCATCAAAGCATCTCAGAAGAGGGAGTCCCTGGCTTGTGTCAATCAAAATGGTGAAGGTTTTTTCAGGAAGGTGTGAGGAGATATCATTGGGAACATACAGAAGCAAAGTCGAGGCATCGGAGAGAGCACTGTCAACAATTCATCCTCCCAATTCCAGAGGAACTACCTGCCCTGCTTGTGGCACAGACTGCTTTTCATGCATTGGAGTGAGCCGTCAGTGACCCATTGAACCAAAGTGGAAGCAAGTCTTGTTGCTGTGGGACTACTTGAGAAGAGAAATATATTTACCATTCAATCAGGCAACATCTTAAAACTTCACCAGTCTTTGCCCTGTGTTTTCTGATCCACATTGGCTCCCAATTGAGAAATGCCTCAGTTGCAAAATTCTCCTTCTTGTTTTCCAATTCCTTCATGGTCTTCCCCTTCTCTGTTTTTGTACTCTGCTTCAGTTCCAGAAGCTTCTGAGATAAACTGCATTTAGCTTATTCTGGTCTCCTCAGCATCTCAGATTTTAATTGTTAAAGCATTGTAAGCCAACCCTTCAGCCACCCAACCTCACCCCAGTCTCTCTAGTTCCTTTGCCTCACCACCCCTCTACCTCTCTTTCCTCCTCTTAAGATAGTCCTAAAACTACTTCCTTCCTGATTCAAGGCTGACCTTGTGTAGCTTCGTCTGGACCTTTGTTTGGTAATCCTCCACTTATATGCCTTGGCCATTTTCCTACATTACAATATACATGTTATATTTGCATTGCAATATAAATATAATTTGTTGTTTGATTCCTATAATGTCTAGGCTTTCTTCCTTATAACCTCCATTTTTGTCTCATTCAGTATCTCAGACACTTCCTTATTTGCCATAGCATTGAGAAAGTCTGGTAAACACCAAATTTAACTAGTCATTTAGCACTTCAGTTTCCTCTAATATATCTCCATTTTAGTCCCTAATTGTTCCCGCTACCTCCTAGGCAAATTAACAGTCAAAATATTATCAATCAAATATACCTTTGGATTCTCTTTTCCATTTGTTGCTAATCTATTCTTATATGGATTCTTTAATCATTCATTTCCTTTCTCACTTCTCCTCCATTTTGATGTTTGCTCATTTATATTGTCATCTTCCATCCATCCCCCTTTTCTGCTTTGTCCTACTTGCTAACTCCTTTCCCATTCAGGAGCTCTTGCTTTTGTTGTAATCCTTTATTCCTTGTATGAACCTGCCTAGACTATACAAAGCCATCTCCTCTTTAAACCCTGTCACTGTATTTCTTTAGACCAGACTTTAAAAGGAGCCAAACTTTGCTCAATTTACTGAAATTTACTTGCTTCCTAATCATTATTTTTTATTGTAAGTTGTTCCTTGTCCTTTGTAAGTACTCTAAACCTTGCATTCCTTTCAACACAACGACAACAAAAACAAAGTTGCTGGAAAAGCTCAGCAGGTCTGACAGCATCTGTGAAGGAAAAAACAGAGTTAACGTTTCGGGTCCGGTGACCCTTCCTTAGAACTAACTATTCCTTTCCTATTCTTAGGCAGTCCCTCAGGGTTGAGGCACCACATCTGTAGCATCCAGTCCTTCTGCCACTGACACTCAGTACAGCAGTGTTTACTATCTACAAGATGCACAGCAGAAATTCACCAAAGAATTTGACAGCACCTTCCAAACCCATGACCACTACCATCTAGCAGGACAAAGGCAGCAGATACAAGGGAACACCACCACCTTTCAGCTCCCCTGTAAGCCATTCACCATCTTAACTTGGAAATATATTGCCATTCCTTCACTGTCACTGGGTCAAAATCCTGGAACTCTCTTCCTGATGGCATTGTGGGTCAACCTACAGCACATGGACTACAATGGTTAAAGAAGATAGCACACCACCACCTTCTCAAAGGCAACTAGGGATGGGCAATAAATCCTGGCCCAGCAAGTGAAGCACATATCCCCATGTGTATAATAAAAGGATGAATGTCTTCCACTCTGATGTTGTGGGTCCTCAGGTGATTAAATGGTCCAAATCTTAAAATATTACAGTCTCTATTCCCAAAACACTCCCAATTGTGACATTCTCCATGTGATCCACTTTATTCCCCAGGACTAGATCTAGCAGTTCTTCCATCCTTTTTGACAGGAAATGCACCGATAAAGAAAATTTTATTGAACTACTTAAGAAATATTTCCCCTTCTGTGCTCTAAACACAATTACAGCCCTATTCCATTCAAGGTAATTAAAGTCTCCCTTTATCACTGCTCTATAGTTCATCTTCTCTAATTCTTTTCCACTGTTTAGTGGCCTGTAAGATACACAAAACAGTTTGAACATTCTTTTCATTGCTTCTTAACTCCAAGTAAATTTTGTCTTTCATCCTGCAAGAAACATCCTCTCTCTAGCACTGAATTATTTTCCTTAATTAACACTGCTATCTCTTTTCCTTTATTTATCTTCCATATCTTTCTTGAATAGCTTATACCAAGCATCCAGTCTTCCTCATCTTTGAGCCAGGCCTCAATTACCAACATATTCTCACATGGCTGTTTGTGCCTTTAGTTCACTAATCTTATTAACTACATTTTGTACATTTACACACATGCGATCCAAATCTAACATGGAACCCACTTGATTCTGTATCATTTCTAAGAGCAAGCCTTCTTCCCGTCGTTATGTAAGTTGGTTCTACTTTTGCTTTTACATTCTAAACCCTTTGACCCAATTAAATTGAACTTCATCCCAACACAACAGTGCTTAACCATCCTGCGAGATTATAAGTTTTACGTCTGTTCAGGTGCATCCTGCCATAGTTAAAGAGGTTCTTCCTGTCGTAGATTTGAGCTCCATTCCCCAAGAATCCAAAATCCTCCTCCCTACACCATAGCTCTAATATCTAACGTTAAACTGCCATATCGTCCTATTTCTAATCTTCCAAACACATGGTACTGGGCATAATCCAGAGGTCGGGATTGGTTCAAATTACAGCAGGAGTAGCATGAGGGGAAGAAAGGAAAGGATTTATCTTGATAGTTATCAGCAAAAAGATACTCAGAAAAATAGGGATTGCCAGTCGTATGGGATTCATGGGATATTGGTTCAGCACACATATGTACCTACTGTGGTGTGCCCCGTTATCTGGAGTGAGAGCCCTGACTGCTTGGTTTCTAATTGCCACCCTTACCATGAGTAGAACTGTAGCACACATAGCACTGCTCTAGTTTCTTTTTATATTATTTAATGAATGCAAATCCCTGAAGCCAAGTAATAGCCTCTGCTAAATTCTGAGGAAGGGTCACTAGACCCGAACCGTTAACTCTGTTTTATCCTTCACGGATGCTGCCAGACCTGCTGAGCTTTTCCAGCAACTTTGTTTTTGTTGCCATTTAATATATAATGCTAACACTCCTTGGTGATATGCAGAACTATTTGCATCTTTCCACAAATGCATAAAGGGTTTATACAGAGACCCTGGAGCGGAGATTGGCCACACAGGGATGCTGGCTTATTCTGAACCTGTTCAGCAAGAATTATGCTAACCAAACTGCTATTCACCAGGTGGGTTTGTCCCCAGGGACTTGTCAAATGACTTGCCATGTTTCCTATGCCTTGATCCAAAAGATCCTTGCTGGTAGATCTCAGGAAGATTGCTCCTGTTCTAGTTGAGATGATGCGACTCAGAAAACATTGGCAAACAAACCAGAGACTCTATGGAGCTACATACAGCTCGGCTGCTCACTTACTAAACTGGATATCTAATCATTTTAATTGCAAACTGTCATGACTAAACTACTGAGTTATCACAATATTTTATCCCTGAGAGAGAGCAATGTAAACATTCCTCTATTAGTCACTTCTTAATATTTGAACAGTTTGGAGAAATGTTTATCCGATGTATACTTTTAAATCATGCAACCACTAAATATCTTACCTGTATTGTCAGTGCACGCAATAATATCCATCATGGAGGTGACTCAGATATTCTATACTGAACATCTATCGTTAATGGACAATGTAAAACCTCCGTGTTAGTAGATTGAATTTAGGAGATCACTAATCTTCAAAAATTCAAACAGATGTAGAAAGGAATGTGGAAATTCCAGTAAGAATTTTAACTCTGATTAAATAAAGACAAGGTTTAAAAAAAATCACAATGGACTCATCTATTAATCCTAACTAAGAGTCTAAAGTTTAAGCTAGAACTCATTACAAGACTGCAGACTTCATGGGGCATGCTGCTTTGTGGTATCAAACTTTTTAATCTTCTTAAAATTTCCTTAAATACTATTCATAAGGGAGCAGGGTTTCTCCTGGTATCCTGCCAAGATTTAACCCCCCAATCAATATCATTAAGAAAAATAAAATATCTGATAATGCTTCTCATTAAAACTTTGATGTACACAAATTGGCTGCTGTGTTTTCCAATGCTGTAACATTTGGCTGTGATGCACTTGAGAACAAGAAAGCTTTCTCTATAAAAACTATTCTATTTTTCTCTTATTCTTTCATTTTTATCTTCTTTTTTCTCATCCTCTTCCCACTGCTGTTACTCTTCATTCCACCAGCATGACACATTGATGTCTATGATGGTAGTCAAACAGTGCCAGGCATCGCCTCCCAAACTTGCACCACCACTTCCACGATGACCCCTGATAAATGAGGAGCCCACCCTTTCACCTCTTTATCTTTAGCCATTTCAGTCCTGCTTTCAGAAATCTGCTGAGCACTTGAAACAATGTTGAACTTTTTAAATAGAAAAGCCATGCTGTGACCTAACTAAATTATTTGACACAAATATTTCTACCCTGGTCAATCTCCTTTGATTTCTGATTGCTTCGGGTGTAAAAGACAGATTAAGTCACCATAGTCTTACCAGACCATAGGGCTCTTCTCTCATTAGACTAAGTCAGAAGTCACACGACAAAAGGTTGATTTGAAATCACAAGTTTTTGGAATGTAGCCCCTTCGACAGGTGAATTTCAAATCAACCTGTCGGGTTATAACCTGGTGTCGTATGACTTCTGACTTTGTCCACCCCAGTCCAATACTGGCACTTCCACCTCATTAGACTAGTGGTGGTTTAATCTGAAGGGCACCATGCCACACGTGGGTTGAGAGGTTGAGAAGGAGCATGGTAACCTCAGCCAGTGCAGGAATTGAACCTACGCTGTTGGCATCACTCTACATTGAAAGCCAACTGAGCCTACGTACATTCCACTTTGTTACACTACTGCTGGGCCCTAGGAATTCCCAGGTCAAGTTAATTCCCTGTTCCCAAGTATTATTGTTTTTTTCAAAATAAAAATTGTCTATTCCTTTATTATTGTAAAGTTTACATTGGCACCACTGTGGGTTGGCGGTAGTGGTGGATCCCAGGTATGATTGACAGAAGAATTACCCAATTATGCCAATCTCCACCTTTGGTTCAAGGATCTTAATCCCTGCATCTCTATGTACAGCCATCACATTTACAAGAAAAAGTAAATTTAGGCAGTTACTTGCAATGTACACTCAAGGGAGGAAACATTCTGCAGACCTTTAAATAAATTTCCACAAATAAAGCTAAGGTTTGATTGTCAGTCTGAATATCACCATATTCATCCACAGAACATGTGCTTTTACTAGCTTGGTGGATGTTTTTATGCACACTGTGAGCCACAGTTAAGTTTTAGTAGCTGATCTCCTGTAATTCTGTGGGTGGCAAATCAGAAGATGTATTGTTTCAAAAAGACCAGCAACATGATAGTGTCAAACCCATGCTCTATTCTGTTGAAGTGTAGGTACCCATTTCCTTAAGGCTGTAAAGTCTTAATTGCTTTAATATAAACATTAAGTTTATATTCAGGTCAATTAAGAAGTTGCTGCTGTTATGTAAACACTGGGCAAGTTCATATCAGATGCCAGTTAAGATTCTGGAGACATTTTGGCTCCAGTATTTTAAAAGCCTGGAGAGCTTGATGTTTCTTTATACTTTTCTTTGAAGTGTGATATTGACACTGGAAGTGTGACAAAGAATTCTGACGGGCAGGAAATGTGTATTAGATTATTCCCCAGGCTAATATTTATCCGTCCATCACGAGCACTAAAAATAGATCATCTAATCATTGTCTCATTTCTGCTATGCAGATTGGCTGTCGCATTTCCTACTTGCATCAGTGACTATATTATAGAAGCATCTGATTGGGTGTATAGCATTTTGGAATGTCCTGAGGTCCTGCAGGGTACTATGTAAGCACAAGAATTTCTTTTAAATAAGGAAATAGATCATTAATGTTTTTGTAGGTGGGACAACAGTCTGTGGGAACATGTTATTTTGGTTGAAAATAAACTGGGATGGATGCGGAAGTGTTAGCAGTATTGAGCAAGTGAGGAAATGCGGCTGTAGTAATGTTAGGAGGTATTGAGGATTTTTCATGTGTAAATACAAACTATGATTCCTCAGCATTCTGAAGCAAGAAAGGTGACAGGCATTGACATTAAAAGCTGGGAGTCAGTTGCAGACGGTCAAGTCCACTGGGCTGCAGACTGGTTTGAAGTACATTGAAAGCACAGAGAAAAGTACCCCTTCTCAGCCCAGTGCCTTCCTCTGCAGCAAATGTGGCAAACTGCCGCCATATTAAAATGGGGTTCCTCAGCTACACTTGGCAATGCTAATCAGAATGAACCACCACAGTGCAATCATTCATCTCCCATGGTGGAAAGCTGTAAGATTACAATGATTCTTTAAGACACAGGAACACAAGTAGGCCATTCAGTCCATCGTGCCTGCTCTGCCACTCAATGAGATCATGGTTAATCTGATAATCCTCAACTCTACTTTCCTGCCTTTTTCCTCATAACCGTAGATTCCCTTACTGATTGAAAATCTATCTTGGCTTTGGGTATGCTTAAAGACTCCACCTCTGCAGCCCTCTGTGGTAAAGAATTCCACAGATTCACACCCTCTGAGAGAAAAGATTCCTCATCTCTGTCTTAAATGTGAGAGCACTTATTCAGAGATTACACCTTCTTGCCCTGAACTCTCCCACAAAATGAAACAACCTTTCAACATCCACCTGTCAAGTCCCTTAAGAGTCTTGCAAGTTCACTTCAGTAAGCAGTCAAGTGAACAAACTAGTAACAAGATTAAAAAGAAAATAAAGAGATGAATCACTCGAAATGGTAATTCCCAATGCTGTCTGTCTCCCACTTTTCTGATCTGAACCTGAGATACCTATTCAGCTCAGGACTGCTCTGGGCCATAACACTGATGCTAGCTAGCTAGCTCCATGTCCTGTACTGTATGATGACAGAAGCGTGTGTGAAACCATCTACACTGGATGTAGGAAGGATAAATTCTGCATATGTTTCTCAATAATGAAGAACCAGAGGCTGTTGAGGTGAGAGACTTGGGTCTTCAAGTAGTTAAATCATTTTAAAGTTAGTAGGCAGATGAAGAAACAAAGATGGGATCTTTATTTTTATCTCAAAAGAGCTGGATTACAAAAGGAAAGAAGTTAAGGGTTCAGTTTGCAAAAGCTTGATCAGATCGTCCTCTGGATATCGTGTTCAGTTCTGGACAAACCACCTCAGGAGTGATACAAGGCTTTAGAGAGTTAAACTATTCTATTGCTAACAGAAGAGAGGCAATCTGATGAAAGTGCTTAAATGTTAAAGGAATCATTAACAGATGAGAACAGGAGTCAGCCATTTAATGTCTCTGGACAGTCTGGCAGACAATGAGAAACAATGAAGAGATACAAAGAAATGATTTCTTCTGATGATGAATCAAGAATGAGGATGCCTAAGCTTGGATTTAGATCAAAGCAGTTCAGGAGCAAAATCAGGAAACACCTTTTCACACAAACAGTTGTGGATATTTGGAATTTTATCCCCTTTCAGTATTCCTGGCAATATCTGAAACCTTAACAACCTGATTCTGAATTAAAAAGTAGTCCTTGAATGTGTTACAGAATTGTAAATTTACCAACACCCTAATACCCGTGGTGCCTTGGCATGACATTTATGAAGAGGCTCCAATGAAGCAAACTAATTTTCTCCCACACTTGGCTGCTGTTTCCTTTTTCCTGCCTCCGATTTGGAACCAATGAGAGGCCATTCCAACCACTGAAAACGCATTAAAAGCTTTCATTTTAACTTGTGAGCTCACTCACTCTTCAAAGTGGGGAAAATAAAATCAATGAAGAACTACCCTCTGAAATAAACTAGCAAGCCACTGTTTTCAGGACAGTTAGCAAGGGGCAATAATTGCTGGTCTGGCCAAAAGAAAATCAAGGTAGTGCCCAAATTAGGGTAAACAGATCAGAAATTTTCTTCCAGTTATGCAACCAATGTGAGGAGTTTAAATAGGAATAATTATTAAAGATGCAATGATTGGAATTCATAATTATAGCTTCATTAAAATTGGAGCGTAGATTGGCAGGGGAGTGGGCATTAGGCCCATCATGACTGTGTCAACTCTGCAAAAAAGTTGTCTTATTAGTCCCATTCTCCTGCTATAATGGGAAATGTTGACGCTACAAGTGTGATATTTAATGTACGGTGAAGGGATGTGCAAGCAGACTTAATAATTTCCTTCAAATATGAATTAAACTGTTTTATTCGTTTATTTGTTATAGCAATTTTTCCCACCAAAGTGATGCAAGATAGCAGACCCATACTGAAATTTAGTTCCACAAGCAGTGCAGCCCTCCTAACCCTTTCCTGAAAACCCATAAATAATATGCGAGCCATCCTGACAACCATCGGTCACATCATAGCTTTACATGATCCTGTTCTCACTGAACGCCCACAGATTTCAACATGAGTCACAATTGGAAATACTCAGGAATGTAAGTGGAGTGGTTACTTTTATTTTCAGTGCTTGGTCTGTAGTCGCAGCTCTCATACCACCACTAAAGGCTAAGTTTATACAGCACTTGTCAGATCCGTGAGATTCGCTATCATTGTTGTGTGGTATGTTCACCTATGATGCTTTTGTTGTTGCTTTTAAGTAATAATTTCCAGAATAATTGATATGTGATACTGCTCCTCCTCTTGTGGTCCAGTGGTAGTGTCCTGGACCAGCAGGCCCGAGTTAAAGTCTTAGAAAGGTGTTGTGTGTCGGTGCAGTCTTGGTAAGTTGAAGGCTTGTTCCTGTACTGTATTGTCCTTCATTCCCACCTGCCCTAGAAGTGTGTAATAACATCTCTGAACCAATTGATTAGAAAATTTCTATACTGCTCCTGCAAAGAGCCTTGGGAAATTCAATTGCATTAACGGTGCAATATAAATGAAGGTGATTGTTGTTGTAAGCCTTTCCAATAACAGTAGCTCTTTAGCAGGAACTTCCGAATTCCACAAGGATCAGTGCTGGAGCCAGGGATAGTAAGAACTGCTGATGGTCGAGTCTGAGATACCACAGTGTGGAGCTGGAGGAACACAGCAGGCCAGGCAGCATCAGAGGAGCAGGAAAGCTGACGTTTCAGGTAAGGACCCTTCTTTTCTGAAGAAGGGTTCCGACCCGAAATGTCAGCTTTCCTGCTCCTTTGACGCTGCCTGACCTGCTGTGTTCCTCCAGCTCCACTCAGTGTTGGAGCCTTTGCTGTTTCTGGGATATATAAATGACTTAGACTTGAATGTAGGAAAGTGATTTAGGCAGTTCACGGGCCTTATGAAAATTAGCAAGTGCTAAGTAATGAGGAGGATAGCCTTAGATTACAGGAGGATACAGACACACTGGTCAGATGGGCAGGTCAGTGGCAAATAGAATTCAATCTGGATAAGTGTGAGGTGATACACTTGGGCAGGACAGACAAGGCGGGGGAATTCATGATAAATAGAAGAACCCTGAGAAGCACTGAGGACAAAGGGACCTTGGTGTGCAGGTCCACTAGTTCCTTAAAGTAGTGGGACAGGTAGAGAAAGTGATCACGAAGGCATTTGGGATCCTTGTCTTATCAGCCAAGGCATAGAGCAGGGAGGTACTGTGTAAAAAAATTGGTTAGGCCACAGCTAGAGTATTGTATGCAGTTCTGGAATCCACGTTATAGGAAGGATGTGATTGCACTGGGTAAGGTGCAGAGGATATTTAGCAGGACGTTGCCTGGGTTACAGAGTTTCAGTTTTGAAAAGAGATTGGACAGTCTGGGGTTGTTTTCCTTAGAGCAGATTGAGAGGGAAGATGATTGATATGTATAAAATTATGAGGGGCGTAGATACGGTAGACGGAAAGAAACTTTTCCCCTTGTTGGCGGAGTCAATGACGAGGCCATTAGATTTAAGGTAAGGGATGGGAGGTTTAGAGGGTATGTGAGGAAATCGTTTTTCACCCTGAGGGTGGTGGAAATCTGAAACTCACTGCCTGTAAGGGTGGTGCAGACAGAAACCCTCATAACATTTAAGAAGTATTGAGATGTAGATGTGCATTTGGGATGCCAAAGCATATGGGCCAGGTGCTGGAAAATTGGATTAGAATAGTTAGGTGCTTGTTTTTGACTGGCACAGACTCAATGGGCTAAATGAACTTTTTTTATGTGCTGTAGACATCTATGACTCTAAATTCAATCAAAATGTGTTCATACTAAATTAATTCAACCAACTCTATTTATGAACCTGACTTAGTTTTACAATTCAAAAATTATTGTTACCTATGACTGGGGGCAGCACAGTGGCTAGCAATGTTGTCTCACAGTACCAGGGACCCAGGTTTAATTCCAGCCTCTGGTGACTGTCTGTGTAGAGTTTGCACATTCTCCCTGTGTCTGGGTGGGTTTCCTCCAGGTGTTCTGGTTTCCTCTCACAGTCCAAAGATGTACAGGTTAGGTGGATTAGCCATATTAAATGGCCTATAGTGGCCAGGGATGTAGGTTAGGTGGATTAGCATGGGAAATGTAGCAATGGGATAGTGTAGGAGGTGGGTCTGGATGGGATGATCTTCAGAGTGTCAGTGCGGATTTGATGAGTTGAGTGGTCTACTTTCACACTGTAGGGTTCTTTGATTCTATAATGCCAATGAAAACATTTATTATCATTTACTAACTTATCAATTTTGCAATAACCCTTCATTCGCTCTATTTTAGAATTTAAATCCCAGGATCATCATGGAAAGTTTCTGATAAAACAGTGCCCACTGACAACAAAGAAAAATTATCGCCATTGCATAAAAACATCAGCCTCCTGTGACATAGGCTGTTTGATTCTCTGCAGATATGTATCTACAATGGGGAACAGTTTGCAAATTATTGCTTTGTTCAAAAATTGACCTTCAAGGCATAATAGGACACATGTGGAAGGATTTACTAAAACATTCCTGCTGCCATTTACAGTGAATGACAAATGAACAAGCTGCTTTTTGTAGGGAGTTTTAAAGAATATTTCATTCTCTTAAGTCAAATCAAATGGGCACATTGGGTTTCAGGGACATGTTTCCCAGCTGTGCACACATGTTCTTTTAATTAATAGAAGGATACATTTTCTTTTTCCAAAAAGGAAAGATTTACATTTAAGCTACAATGCCATTCCACTAGTCACAAAATGTGTTTTCCAAAAACCATAAAACTGTAAAAGACGTGCTGTTTCAGATTTGTGGTCCATTCAATGGACTGGAAAATGAATATGTGCAGATAAATTTTGGTTGCTCTGAATATGATGGTTCCTCCAGTTGTTGAACCAGTAAAAGTATTGACTGATGCAGATTTGTACTTAGCCCAATATGAGTTTCTAAAGATCAGTCATCAAATGAATCTTGCTTTTGAGCTATGAATGAGCATATAAGCATGCCTTCTTTGAAACCACAGCTACAGACTGTACATTGCGTGTTGTTTGTTTGTAATTTATAAATTAGAAGTTCTAATCATAGCTTCCAAATAAGGTCAGAATACCAGCATCACCAAAACCCAGCTGTTAAAGAGAAATCATTTCTGCAAACAGTGGATATCCTCATCTCAGGTTATATAAGCTGATTGCAGTGGGATGCTACACTTGACTACCACACTTTGGTATTCAGGGCAGTGGAAGTGAAGATATCCAGCCTTAACAATTGTAATGGTCATTTTGTGACCCTGCCAGAAATATGTAACCATTGTCTTCAACTGCAAACAGAATTGGCCCGTGTCCGTTGCCCTCCCGAGGTTATCAGCTTTGACCATCTAGACAAAAAGAGTTACTTTTTAACTTGTACTGCAGGCAGTTATAGGTATTTGGCATCCATGTGTTGTTTTCCCATTGTTCGAATCAGGCTGCGAAACCATTCTCCATGCTGTGTTTGGCCACATTTACCAATGCATTGCTAAAACCAGCTCCCTCATTCTTGGTTTCCAATGTGAAGAGATCTTGGCACCCAATTTGATGTGTAGCTTATAGAAAGGACCTTCAACTCTGCAGTCAATTGCATATTTACATTGTGTACTATAAAAATATCCAGGGTAACCTTTGTTTTAAGAGGGTTCTGTAGGATTACTGGCATAAGTGGAATTGTAGCCCAGCATGAGTTAGTGCTTTGCAGAGGAGGGGAGAAATTAAGTAAGAAAAGCTACTGCCTTAAAATAAGTGCTTTGTAAAAGCAACAAAGGCCTCTGGCAGCAATGCCCACATCTTATGAAAGAATAAATAAAACTTTTGATTACTTAGTATGCAGAAAGATTGTTTCACATTAATCTTCTTGAACACATTAAAAATTTGAAATTACATTGACAAAATTGATTTGGATTTCCTCCACGTATTACTTCTTTCTTCTCATCTTGTTTAATACTCTAAATCTTTTTGGGATATGATTCTGAAAGTTGGATGTAACTGTTTACATTTGACCCTAGACAATGAATGTTGAAATGAAGCCTCTCACGTCCTTGCTTCAATTTAAACATGAGTTGTCCAGCAAGGGTGAGAGGATAGCTATCAGGACCAGGAGGCCTGGCTGACTTGGTTTCCCTGTTATCAGCATTTCACCATTGTGATTAGTAGCCCTGTATACTCCCCTGCTAAAAGGTAAGCATGACGATGATGGAAGACAAGGAGAATTGGACTTCTCTGTGATGGCAATCACAGTCAAATAGTCAGCGATTGTTCACTATCTGGCCATTGACATGACAAATGGGCACTGGGCTAGCTACTAAAGAATGACACCTCCAGAACAATATAAAAGATAAAGTTGCCATTGTCCCACACGACCATTGGGCACTCTGTCGTTAGAGACACTACTGGTAGTGAGTTTAACCTGAGGGTCGCCATGCCTCAAGTGAGGTGGTGAGATTGAGAAGGTAAGGGACCTTGATGGTAACGTTGGCTCATGTGGGAATTGAACCCGGGCTGTTGGCACCACTCTGCATCGCTAACCAGCTGTCCAGCCAACTGAACTGAGCCAACAATAGAAACAAATAACTCAGAAGATGAGGGGATAAAATTGCATGGAAAACTGCACTGGATACAATTAGGTGTAATGTCACCTTATGCTAGGTATAAGGTGCTCCAAGAGGAGCTAAGCCCACCCTACTGAATTTATCTCTATGCTTTTTAATGGCTAAAGTCAGTCAAGATCGAGTCTGAAACTTCAAAATAAATAGAAATGTTTGCAGAATAACCAGAGGAAGTTTCATTTGAGTTGTTGACAGGTAAACTGCAGGAGGGCACACCTATAGCAGTAAGAACAGATTGGAGCAGTTAAAAACTGAAAGAACTGCGGATGCTGTAAATCAGGAACAAAAACAAAGTTGCTGGAAAAATTCAACAGGTCTGGCAGCATCTGTGAAGGAGAAAACAGAGTTAACGTTTCGGGTCCAGTGACCCTTCCTCAGATTGGAGCACTTATTAGCTAAAGGTAGATTAACATCGACCTTACTCCTACTCCAATGTCTGTATAATAAAGCATACTAATTAAGTTCTAATATTGCAGTTCTAAATTAGCTTAATGATGGACTTGTAATCTGTTTCCAGGCAGGGAGGGATGTGGTGAAAATGTGTCTATTGGAATTACTGAGAATCAGTTATGTATTAGAAAAGCATTGATCCAAAGGAATGCTGATTATTTGATGATTTACACCAGGAATCATTCTGGTGATACTATTCTGAATCCTGACTCTCACATTACTGTGATAACAAGGTGTA
>NC_063355.1:27007902-27123391 GCF_021869965.1 Rhincodon typus
TGCTTGGCCTGCTGTGTTCGTCCAGCTGTACACCTTGTTATCTCAGATTCTCCAGCATCTGCAGTTCCTACTGTCTTTCACATTACTGTGTTTACTATGTTTGGAAGTCAGACCATACTTTAAATCTAGTCAAACAGACATTGAGCAAAGGAAACATTGAAAAGTTTACTTAGTGCTCACAGGGTGCAGGCAGGGTGCTGAGGATGCTTATGAAGGTTTGGGCACATGGTTTTCCGAGAATCATTTGGAATAATTGGGACATTGCTCATGGAAGTTGCAGTATTGCCAAAGCGCTTCTGATGGGCAAGGTCCCTGAGACGAAATGCAAATCTGGTGAATTCAAAACCATGGCATGGCAAGATTCCTATCTCTCTCCACCCTCCAACCCATATATAAACATACAGTGCTATATCTGATGTACTGGTGTATATGATTAAATAGGCCTGGGGCACAATATCCCAGCCTCACAAAGAAAAATAAGTTTAGATAGCCTTGACACTTGATGGAAAAATTTGAAGTTGTGAGTGAAGTATTGAGTACCAGTCTGTAACATAGTTCCTTGTTACACTCTACAAGGTGTCATGAAGTCTAATTTATTTGCCTTATTTCAACTGGATTCAGATTATAATGGGCAGTCAATATTAAATTGAATCCACTATTTCATAAAATCTAAGTGACAGATGTCTCTTACCTTGCATTACATTTGTTTTTAATTTCACTCAGTTACAGTAATTTATGTCACAGCTGTCTGTTTGAATTAAATTTTTACATTAATTTCTGCACCTTTTACACTTTTTAATTTGAACTGTGCAGATGATAGCTGGCCTACCACACAGGCAGCAGTAAATTCAGTAATCTGTTTCAAGTTAATTCAGGCCTTGCTGATCAAAATAACTTGATCTCCTTGTATACAATAGGCTTAAGTTAGTGAGGCATATGGCAGCCTTGTGATACTATCATGATCAGATGTAGGTCTGTAGACCACCCTAGGAGTGTGATTACAGTATGTTAGGGCTTTACACTCAATGGTGAGATGAAGATGTCAGCATGGGAAAGATAATGTTGTTGTGACACTGCCAACACAGGGTCGAGCTCGTCCAGTTGCTACAAATGTGGCATCAAACCTTCTTCAATGTCCCATGCAACTGCAGAGAGTACAGGAATGTTGTTGTCAGGATAGCTACCGGAACACCCAAAGTTCTGCTTCAGTAGCTGACATGCTCCACACAGCATGAGGCCCAAAGAAAATGCTCAGCTTATTTGCCAATGTATATGGGGCACAGCATTGGATCATTGTATAAAACAGATGGTAGGGTGTTAGGAATTTGATTTACACGCTGCTGTCTGTCTTCTACATGATTAAATAGATTGTGGAAGCAAAAGAGCAAAACGATCTTACTTTTCATCTCAAAACTACACCATCAGCCAATCTTGACTGTTGAACAACAGGATAAATTTTACACTCCAGAACCCCATACAAACAACACCCGCACCCCAAACACACACACACACACACACACACACACACACAAGCGCGCACGTGCATCACCTGTCAGGATACTCCAAAGGGGTCTGGGCCTTCCATCCCCACCCTCCCTGCCACCCTCAGGCCTGTGGGAGTTCTAACTCAGGAGGGGGCACTTGCTTCTGGCCAGGATACATGCAGCAATTCTGCGGCCTTTCAACAAAGAAAAGACACTAGGCTTGCTTGACCAAGCCTGCAAGGGTAGCAATGTAGGGCAGACTCCTTCCAACTCAGCTGCAGAAGCCAGATATTGTGGGAGGGAAAGAAAGAAGATTTGATTTGATTTATTATTGTCACATGCACTGAGATACAGTGAAAAGTGTTGTTTTGCATGCTAACCAGACAAATCATACCTTACATGAGTATATCAGGGTAATGGTACAGAATGCAGAATATAGTGTTACAATTCCAAAGGAGGTGCAGAGAAAGATCAACTCTTAATATATGAGAAGTCTGTTCATAAATCTGATAACAGCAGGCAAGAAGCTGTTCTTAAATCTGTTGGTACATTCTGAAATTCTGGCAAGATATTCTGAAGGCAGACATGTGGCACGGATGATGCGTCACTGTAAATAGTTATCGCAGTTGTAAATATACATTCTCTTTTCACCATCAGCTGTGTGTTAGAGTCACTGTCTAACCATCCCAACAACAACATTGAAGATGCAAGTCCAACCATAGCCCTTAGTGCTTCATGATGCCTGATGGTCCAAGGTGTGTTATGAGCATATGCAGACATTGGTCTTTTGCAGGAAATTGCTACTTTGACAACTAGGCTCCAGTGGGATAAACATTGCTATTGCATCATGGGCATTAGTGCAGTTCGTTTGTGATCTTGCATGAGATGCTCGGAAGCACTAGGACCCAGAACTGGTCTGCACTCAGGAGGCTAATTCTTCATTCTGACAAAGAATATAGTGCCCAGTCTGGGTGCGGGGGCAGCCATTTTCATCTCCATTGTGCACTTGTTATTTACAGCATGGTGGGAGGCAATGGCAGTTACCCCTCAGTCACAGAGGTCCAGGCTCAGCCAATCCTCCATGTTGGTGAACCCCCAAACATAAACACTCCTTTCCTGGTATCGCTGCCATTCAATCGCATTGGCTTCACGCTATCTCAAGCTCCCACCCAAAATGACTACTTGAGTCTGCATCTACTCACTTTCCCACCATAGCTCCAGGAATAGCAAGTAAACATGTCAGGTCTGGTTGTGCACTGACCTCCACCCTCATTGAAGCCTGGATGTTGTATTAATGAATCCCACCACCACCCTCCATTACCCTTTTCCCTCCCATACTCCATTACCCCTTTCCCTCCCATACGCCATTGTCTCCATATATTGAGTCCGTCCCACCCCTATCAGCGTTGTCATCCTCTCTACATCCCAACATTCTGCCGCCAAACGCAGCACTTCTGCAGCACTGCCACCCCCTTCCCCCAGATAACCCACCGCTTGACATTTAATGGACAGACCTCCAGGACTGACCACGGCCTAACCCTTGATTGATGAATGACCAGACTCCCGACTGATCTCTGTACAGTATAAAGGCAGGTGCTAAGTGAGTGAATGCTAAGAGAGCAAGTGACCAGGCACACAATGGTATCCTTGCAGCATCATTCTAATGAAAAGAGCCAGTGCGCTCTAAAGTGCAGTACTGTATCAGAGATGTGCCATGATGGTGCAGAGAATCTTATCATGACTCAGATGGCAGCATCCTTTACGTCGGGTACGTGTGGCAATTGCCCATAGAGTGTGCCCTGAGACATTGGTGACAGATGTCCAAGCTCGAGATCTGGATGAGCAAGTGTCAACTTTCATATTGGCAATTCTTGGCATGTAGTTTTTATTTGGCGGGTGGCAGAATGGGAGCCTACGTATTAACGAGGTGTGACTGGGTAGTAATGAGCGTGGTAATGAGCCCTAATTGTTATTAATATGCCTCTCACTGCTCACTAGCACCAATCTCATCTCAAACTTGGTTGGAAAATGCAAATTATTGCTTTTGACATCAAGAAAGGCCTCGCTCAACGTTTCACATGATTCTGCCAAACTTTTCACCACAGTCCATATCATTAGGGCCAAGTAAGATTCTTCCCATTTTTTTTTTGCCTTAAAATTAAAATTTTTTTAAGAAATTGCATTGTAGCATAACTTCATATTAGGCATCAGTTGACATTTGTTTGTGTTGTTTTGTAATATTACTTCATTTTTTCCCACCCAGCAAGGCAATGAAATGATAGGATATTTATAGGGGCACCATTGACATGTGATAGGTTTGCAATGGTTTTATAAGTGCAGCAAGCCTGGAACATTGCAACCCCTCATATCTCTCAATCCAGTAAAAGTGTCATATTTTACAACCAAAAGGTGCTTCTTGTTTTTATGGATAATAGCAACCTGACACATTCAAATCATGTTTTTATCAGCACCAGTATCACAACTTCTCCTTTTTCTGGGATCAATTTGTGCAACTCCACAACAAAGATGTAAATTTTTTTCAAGACAAAATTTTGAAGCTTTCTACCTTGCACTCATCAGGGCAATTCACAAGAAATAGCAAAACAAAGGGCAAACAACCTTTCTATAAAGTATGTGAAGCACATGCTGCCTGGTTGGCATGTGGACTCTGGTAGATATGTTGACACGAAGAATGCACCAGTTAATTGATAACTGACAGATAACTGCCAAGCTTAAATCAGGCAGGTTGATTGTGATTAGTCAGTGTATTGTCCTGAACAATGAATACATGTTTTGTTGAATTGAGGCATAATGTCTGTATGTGTTCTTTCTGATTTCAAGGAACAGGACTATTATTAATATATGTAGCTTCCAGTATACCCAAGGGCATGAGACATTGAGCCAGGCTGACAATCTTAAATTGGTTGTCAGTGTAAATCTTAGTGCACACAGGATTATTTAGCAAATGTTGCCCAATTGCAAGATCATGTGTAATATCAGATGCTGTGTTTTGAGTTTGTCAGATATATGGACATGTTAAATATAATTCTTGTGACCAGCTGAAGAGATCTGCTGTTTTATATGATCTGCCAGTCTTTGTGACATATGGCCTACATTGCCACTGAAATTCATATACAACATTATTCATTTGTGTGATCGGGAGAATGTGTTATTGGCTTCATGGCAGCATCCTGTTAGCGGTGAATACCGTTTGTGTCATTGCTGCGTAGTAACAGTGTGAAGCGACTAGTTTCAAACTTTTGAGATGCAGTGGACTGAGTACTTTTGAGGACCAAAAGTAATTAGCTTAGGTTCGTCCATCAGTTTGCATGATTTGTTTGTGAAGTAATGTGATCACAGTCACCATTGTCCAACAGAATGGCTTTGATGCACTGTATTTTAGCGTCAAGTTAACACGGTGAACAAATGGCTCGAAGCTCTATTTGTGAGTCGCTGATAAGGTCATTCTTGTAGTGTGCATGGATCTGTACAAATCCCAATACGTAAACTGACTATTGAAAGTAGGTTTGCTGTAGACAGTAGTAGAGTACCTTCTGGCCAATTTCTTAGCCAGAATGTCAACAAAGGCGGGCGGGGGGGTCATTTCGAAGGTGAATGTGATTAATGATTTCAAAATAGTATCCTTTGTTGGCTGCAGCTATGTAAGACTCCTCTTAATGGGTGAGACTTGGATTTTGCTCTGTTTTGCGGTATCTGTTCAGCAAAAGGGACCCAAAACCAGAGTCAGGTTGCTCATAGGGAAGCAGCAGGCTTTGTTATATACTACTGATGATTGGGGTAAGTGGTTTTAGTATGATTTAGATGGTCATCAAAGATGCCCTAATATTTACCCAATCCAGTACATCTTTCAGGCATCCTGTGGGCAGAATGATATTCATTTTCTAATCGATTATACCGATGAATAATGGGACTAACTGTTGTGACCATGATTTGCCCACATAAACACAGATACACATCCCACCGTCCTGTATTTTGTCTGAGTTGCAGAGTCAGGTGGCAGCTCCATATTGAAGTGATGCAGATCTCAGCTACACAGGAGCAGTAACTGGCAGATGGAGTCACTCCAGTCCATACTTTTGCTTAGTATAGCTTTACAGAGACTAGGGATCCCTTTACCCTGCCTGTTGGATACAGATAAAATAGTTTATTTAGCAGTATCTGTGTGCCAGCAGTAACTAAAAGAAAGGGACACGTACCATTAAAGGAGTGGAGGCAACAAACCTGATCCTAGTGTTTAACTTGGATTGACCTCCAGTTGCAGCATGAGCACAAATAGAGCATCGGAATAAATAATGACTAACCCGGAGCAACTTTAATTGATGTAATCTGTCATCCTTTGATTCAATGTCTATGATTTGTTGCTTTATTTTGTGAGTCCCACTCCAGCAATTTTCCTCCATCAATGTGTATTTTTGTTGGAGTAGCTCTAAAGACATTGTAAAATAATGATAATTAACTGGAATGTTTAGTATCATGGATTGATAAACCCAGTAAATGATTACCAATCTGGTTACTGAACTCCATTGTATAAGCCAAGACCTGTTTACTTGAAGAAATCTGCAGGATCAAAGCAATTGCTACTTTGCTTGTTTTCGTAAAGGCTCAGGGTTGCTTGTTTAATGGGGAAACTTTAAGCTTAAAGAGTAACTGTAGGGTTGAGCATGAAGCCAAACTTATCAATCATAATCATCAAAGCCACCCGTATAAAACTATCAGACGTTTTGTCCTCAGTTTTCATGTCAAGGCTTCTGGCTAATAAGTCATTCAGTTCTAACAATGTTTGAAAAGGGTTATGCATAGACCTAGGATGAAAATTTTTCAGTTTATCCATTACCTATAGGTTCTCTCAATACTATAGTACAGCTGTTGGAAGTTTTGACATGGGTGTATCTGCATTGTTCAGCATCACAATATAAACTGTTCAGTTGCTTTGTTTGAAAGGGTAAGAAACTGTACAAAGTAACAGCATATCTTATTTCCTTCACCAAATCACTCTTTTATTATTGAAAAATATAATAACTCATTCTGTGTCCTTTTTTGTAAGCTGCTTACTTATTTATTTTTGACATTTTCTTACTTTCTTGTCACTTGCTGCCTGCAGTGCAAAAGCTGAACACATCATCTCATCTTCCAACTTCAGGTTCATCCTCCACACCAGTACCTTCCATTCCTCCTTACATTCTCCTTCATTCCCTCCTTCCATTCTCCTTTATTCCCTCCATCCAGTTTCCTTTATTGCCTCCTTCCATCTCCATTGCTTTTCCTCCTTCCATCCATTCTTCATTCCATCCTTGCTTCCATCCCACCTTCCATCCTCCTTCCACTCTTCTTCCTTTTTTCTGTCCCTCCTTTTCCTCTTTCTATCCCATCTTCTAGTTCTCTTCTTATCTTTTCCTCCTTATACTTTCATTCTTCCTCTCTTTTTTTCCATCTCTTCCTCTTCCCCCAACTCTCTCTTTTCCCTCCTTCTTCACTCACCCTCCCCACTTTTTGATAGCTTCCTCTCTTTTCTGCTCATTTCCTGATATTTTTCTTTGTTCCCAACAAGTGGGAGTGTTTCCTGCTGACTCCTTCCTCATTCAGTGCCTCATTAGTAAACTGGTTAATAAAACCCACCATCTCCATGGTCCAAGAGTACATTCATGCTATATGTCATATTGGCTGATGGTCCTACCTTCTCAACCTCTTCCCTTACCTGGGGCGTGGTGACTCTCCGGTTAAACCAGCATCATCTCTCACTAATGAGAGAGAAGCCCTATGGTCCACTGGGATTTTGGTGACTCTATTTTAATTCATGTTATATACTTTATCTAGACAACGATAAAATATGTATGCATGTACTAGACCCTAAAGTAACTTAAATTGTTGAAATATTTAATTGTTCAGATATTTTTGAATCATACAGTACATTTTTCAGTTCTGCTTTTCTGTGAAATAAATCATTTAAGAGTTACATCTAACTTAGCAGCATTTTCAACATAAATCACACCAAGATTCACTTTTATACTCAGAAGTATAAAAGTGTGACTGCAGTTTTTTTCAGATATTATTGCATATAACTTGGCTGAGTTGATGAACTAGAGAGCTTTGTTTGTGTGTCTATCTGCTAAGGCGCTACAGCCTTTGGAAGCTGAAAATAACTTTGGACTGGTTCCTAGAGTATCAAACATCCACTTTAGAGAAGTGTTAAACATAACTGTGGGGGTGGATCTTCTGTTGTTTTACCAACTAATTTGGGGATCTTT
Source organism: Rhincodon typus (assembly GCF_021869965.1). Taxonomy (NCBI): domain Eukaryota; kingdom Metazoa; phylum Chordata; class Chondrichthyes; order Orectolobiformes; family Rhincodontidae; genus Rhincodon; species Rhincodon typus. The sequence goes on from NC_063355.1 coordinate 27,015,653, forward strand.
TCTCCAGTTTAGCATATGTTACCTACTAAATAGTGCTTAGACAATTTTGCTTTTAATTTGTTTATTACAGTAAAAGTCTTAACTTGAAATCTTGCGATGTGATCCTTTCAGTTACTGAAATATCTAAATTAAGAGCAGAACTAGACCATTCAAGTCCCTTAAGCCTGCTTTGCCATTCATGAAGATCATGGCTGTTCTCTTTACTCCACAATCCCACATATTCACAATAACAATTATTCACAATGATTAATGGGTGGCACGATGGTACGGTGGTTAGCAATACTGCTTCATAGTGCCAGGGACCTGGTTTCGATTCTGTCTGTGGAGTTTGCGTATTCTCCCGTGTCTGCATGGTTTCCTCTGGGTGCTCCGGTTTCCTCTCTCAGTCCAAAGATGTGCTGGTTAGGTGGATTGGCCATGCTAAATTGTCCTGTAGTGTCTAGGGATGTGCAGGCTAGGAGGATTAGCCATGGGACATGCAGGGTTACAGGGATAGGTAGGGGCCTGGGTCTGGATGGGATGCTCTTCAGAGGAGGGTTAGTGTAGACTCGATGGGCCTGCTTCCACACTGTTGGGATTCTATGTTTCTAACCATTCAAGCCCTTAACAAGAATTCATCCACCTATGTCTTAAAAGTATTCAAACAGTCTGCTTCCACCACCTTTAGAGGAAAGACTTAAATACTCATGGCTCTCCGAGTTGAAAACAATCTTCTCCATTTTGTCTTACTTGGGTGATTCTTTAAATAGTGAATCCTAGTTTTAGATGCCACTGAAAGAGGAAACATCTTTTCCACATTCACCCTGTGAAGACCTCTCAATATCTTGTAAATAGCTTCTTACTGTTCTAACCTCCAAATGATATAAGCCTAGCCTGTCCAATCTTTCGTCTTCAAACAATTTGTCCATTTCAGGTACTGGTGTTGTAAACCTTCTCTGACCTACTTCCAGTCCATTTATATCTCAATCTATATTACTGTGCAGACTCTTGAAATCCACATCACAACTTAATTTCCAATCTATCTAGATCAGCAACTTTAACCACTGTACCTTCAGTTCCATTATCCAAATTATTTACATAAATTGTAAAGGTTTTTTTAATTCATAAATGGAATAAGGGCATCACTGGCCAGGCAGCATTTATTGCCCATCCTAATTGCCCAGAGGGCAGTTCAGAGTCAACCACATTGCTGTGGTTCTGGAGTCACATGTAGGCCAGACCAGGTAAGGATGGCAGCTTCCTTCCCTAAAGGATATGAGTGAACGAGTTGGGTTTTTACACCAATCAGCAATGGATTCTTGGTCATCGTTAGATTCTTAATTCAAGATGTTTTTATTGAATTCAAATTCCACCATCTGCCATGGCAGGAATTGAACCCGGGTCCCCAGAACATCATCTGGGTCTCTGGATTAACAGTCCAGCAGTAATACCTCCAGGCCATCACTTTCCCTCAGCTTTGTCCTTTGGGGCACACCACTCTTTACATCTTGCTACTCTCTGCTCACTGTTAGCTAGTCAATCTTCTCTCCATGTCAGTATGTTATCCCCTATCCATGAGCTTCTATTTTCTGCAATAACCTTTGATGTGCCACCTAATCAAATGCCTTCTCGAAATCCAGGTACATCCAGTGGTTCTGTTTATCCACAGCACATTTTCCTCAAAGAAATCCAATCAATTGGATAAATATGACATCCCTTTCACAAAACTATGTTGACAAAACTATGCCTGATTAATTTGAACTTTTCAAAGTGCCCTGCTATCTAATAATAACGGCTTCTAACATCTTCCCTATGATAGATATTAAGCTAATTGGTCTGTGGTTTCTGAAATCTGAATACTTTTTAAATAATATGTTATGGGTTCAATAGGGATCTTAATAATATAGTCTTATCTGATGAAGGAATGGAATGATACATCTACTGAATTCCTAAAAGGGAGGGAACCGTCATTTAAGAGGCAAAAGCAGCCCTTTTTTATAAAGGAGGGGCTTGACCCAGACACCCTTGAATGGATTTCAGTTTCTGGCCACTGTGGAACGAAAGGAGTTGTAGGCTTGGTCCTCTTGCTCCAACTAGGGAAGCCATTGCTACCCAAGGTAGTACCACCACCCAATTCCTGCCAATCGCTGGAGTTGACATTTCACTGGCAACAAGAAGGGATGTTAGCCAACTTGTCGGCCCCTCCTTTCTTGACTTCATGCATCTTTGGAAGGATTGGCCAGCAGCCTTCCTGGCTAAGTTTGGGAGGAGGAATGGGGCAGATATAATGGGAAGCCTCATTTGCTGCTTTTCCCTTTTGCTCCACCACTCTCAAGCTTGAGTCGGTTGCATGACAGTAGAATAAATTCCATGACTCTCTGGCTTCATTCCATGATGACTACTGCATAGGAAAATAAACTGGAAACAATTGATGACAGTTAAAATAAATGTACATGTATAACCATTAAAATGGTCTATTTATTTTAATTTAAAATTGGATTGCTTTTGCTTTATGCTTCAATATTATATATGAACTTATATTGTGTGCTGAGCACTTTTATGATTAAAAGGTAGAATTTCATTCATTCCATTTTGCTTTTTCTGTGAGCTGCTGCATTGAATTTCCACAGTGGGAGATTTTGGAGAATTTGAGGGTTATACTTTCCTCAGGTTATTTGAGCATGAAGCTACATGCATGGATAAAAATTGTGAGTAATATTGATAGAAGGTGCTTACAGACAACACGTCATCAGTGCCGCTCTGAGAATTCCTACTCTTCCAAAAATGAATTCTTGTGCATTTGAGGAAAACGGGCTTTCAGTTTTACTTCTCTAGGAGGTCAGATCTTTATTTTGTGTGGCATTCCACGATTTCACAGCCAAGTCACGAAATATGGCATAAAGTTGGTCTCTGTCAGTTGCGCAGAAACACTTGTAGTGAAACAATTTTGTTTTAACCTAAACGAAATCCAACTTTCTTTTCCATTGATTGCTTTCGATTTTCAAATGTGTCTGCTTTACCTACAGAGAAAGGGCGGGAATGTACAAGTGGGCAAAGTCTTGTACTCTTTCTAGTTTTACATTTTCTATACCATAATGATACGCATTTGATTAGTGTAATTTGGTCAAAAGTAAGTACCACGAGGGACACCCACAATGCTGTTAAGGAAGGAGTTCCGGGATCTGGATACAATGACCCTGAAGATGATGTATTTCCAAGTCAACACGGCAGACGGTTTCTGATGGCACATAAGAGGTTGGTTGGCAATCCTGCAGAATGCAGTCTCATTCATGTTACATTGTAAAGGGATGACGATTTAGCGTACAAGACCTCCTCTTTTACCAGAGTTTGATGTTCTGAGAGACAGTTTAAACTGCAGCACTTGCCTGAATTAATTCAATCCAGATTATTTCATTGCAATAAAAAAAAAGAGCACACATAGCAGGAGAAAGTTGAGATGCATAGCGTGCAGTTGTGATGGATGTGATGCGGAAATGGTTGTCTGAAGAATTAATTTGCTTTTTGTCAACAACTATAGAAATAAGTATGTCAGAGTTGAGGTTTTGTTTCAACCTTCCTTTATAGAGTGGCATGGTGCACTGTATCTGTTGGGAGATATTTGGATAACTTCACACAGATTTAAGGAATTGTTTAGTTTCCTTGTCGGAAATAGTTGGGAATGCCAAGAAGCAGCATGGAGCTTCATACAGGACTGTCACAACTGACCCTGTGTCAGGTTGGTGGAGTTAGCTGAAGGGTGTCATATATTTCTTAAGGCTACACGTGTGAATTGTTAAAACCTAACGTACTAGTACTGGAAAAGCCAAGTGGTGAACTGGCTCTGGTCGCATGAGAAAAATCTCTAGCTATTTAATTGGCACATTTTTTTGAAAGATTCTTTCACAGAATATGGATACAATGCTTTCCTTTTCAATAAGGACAGCACTCCAGTCTGCTTTAAAAGTTTTTCTTTTCTGGTGCTGAGAGGTAGGAGCAAGAAATTCTGGAATTCAGCAGCAGTTGTACCACATCTGTACCAAGAAAAGATAGCTTTGGAAATTGTCCAAGTTTTGCATACGTACCCTTCAAGAATATTGTTATACATTCCACAATCCGAGGAGCCAATGCTGAGGAAATTTTAGAGAGAGGTCTAAAGGTCCGGGAATATGAACTGTGGAAGACTAACTTCTGCAACACTTGAGTTTTGGCTTTAGGATCCAGGTGCACACTCATCTGGGCACCAAGTAACACCCTGGTATTAGAATTTATGGTCTAGATTTCTATGTGATCATGGGACAGCATGGTTTCAGCATTTCTTTCTAAAAGGTGAAAAGGGGTTGCATTAGTTCAAAGCACAAGATTTCCAAGGAAGAATTGTTGAGGTGATTTCAATAAGAATATGATGGCACCCTCCTGCCTAGCAAACAATTTGAAGTGCACATGAAAAAGCAATAATACCGATTTGTAACAGTAAAAAATAGGTGCTCCTTCCAGTGAAGAGGATAATCTGACTTGTCTTTGTACAGTTATTAACTGCGGTCCTCTGCAGTTCTAGCCATTGTTATTATGTTCCTTGGTAATATTTACTTTGCACAATGATTTTTACAATATTGTAATCCACCACCACCTTCTTGAGAGCAACTAAGAATGAACAATAACTACTGGCTCAGTCAGCGATGCCCTTATTCCATGAATGAATTAAATAACATGAGATTTGTTGCTTTGCAATGCAACCAATTATATGACTTTTTGGAGACATAGTCTTCATGGAATTTTTTTCACCTTTTTATGCATGTACCTTAAAACCAGAGCCTGATCTGCATATCTCAGTAAGAATATTGAGACTTCTACTTGTCTAATTGTGCAGTGTACATTGGATCCATGATTACAAGATCGAGCTGGATAATGAAGACTAATGTGGTTATCATTGTTTATCCATCCAAAAAATATCTGTTGTCCCCTTATCACAATATCCAGATGCATCCTAAACAACTCTTAAGTGTTATCTTGCCTCCAATGTTTTATAAGGATGTAAAGATTTAAACTGAAGATTGCCTTCAGCATCATCCATTATGATAATATCACATGGACCCATGCAGAAAACAGCTTGGGATCTCGAAGGGGTAAAACCCATCATCTAAGTCCTCTTCGTAGTTTCTGTAATGATGTCTGTCACATCAATGTAACTTATATATTGTTGCTAACATGCGATACCTACATATTTTACAATAAAGGCCTTTTCTTGTTAAACTAGTGAGCAGTTTTCCTCTACCAAGACAAAGTGGGCTCTATAGATTGCTAATCTAAAAGACAGTGGTGATAGCCAGGATTCTCTCTACATTCCTCGGAGGTTCTCAACACACTGATTGGGTGATCGGCGTTAACATATTGAATCCTGACTTCGAAAGTCACTGTGACAACAGGCCGGATCGGTTAGTGCACCAATAAAGAAATTATAGAGAGTATTGGTGAACGCATGCCTACCAAGAGTGTGCAATAGTCAGACAGCCTGATACAAAATTGTGATCTGCAAACCATATTGTTTATACAACACAGTGGGATTCCGTTCAGCTGCCCCATGCTGGCAGTCCTGTAGGCCTGTAGGTTCCTTTGGATACAGCTTTAACAACCCTGTAGATGCAGATAATCAACAGCAGGCAGAGCTGCACTACTTCACTACAAGATTCAACAAAGCAGAATATACAGCCAATTGTAAAAGCATTTCAGACTTGATAGGAGATGCTCTGCAGCAGAAGGGTTAAGAACTTCCTGTAGTTGGAGTATTTTTCATTTTAGCATCGTTACAAATTGCATTGGGTGCCGGTGGTCTGTAGGAGCACTCCTGAGTCAGGGTTCACCTGGAGAATGAACAGGCATCAGAAACTCTGTGCATAACTTAAAATCCCAGGTGAGTAAGGGAAAAGTTTAAAAATGGAGCACAATTATAGGATAGGAAAGCTAGGTGTGAAGAAAAATACTTACAGCTCAGATCAAGCTTCACTGCTACGATAAGGCCAAGCAAGGGTGTACAAAGGCAACTCACACTCAGGATGTTGTAAAGCTAGAATTAAAGCAATGAAGGAACAAATTTGAAGCCTAAGCAGACAAGGTCTGATGCCACAAGAAATGAGAATTTATTAAGCATGCAGAAAAGATGGGATATCTTTGTCAAAACTGCAGTAAAAGTTGGAAATACTTATTGCAACCGCAGACAGCGTGAAACATTCAGGAAATGCCATGGAAAAACAAGAAATATTATTGGAGCCATGTGCAGCAGGAATCAGAAAGAAAATGTGATTAAGATGGAGGAATACAGCAGGCCAGGCAGCATCAGAGGAACAGGAGAGCTGACATTTCCACCCTTCTCCCGACCCGAAACATCGACTTTCCTGCTCCTCTGATGCTGTCTGGCCTGCTGTGTTCCTTCAGCTCCACACTGTGTTATCTCTGACTCCAGCATCTGCAGTTCTTGCTATCTCAGTGATTAAGATGAGCATTGTTATTAAAGCTGGTGGCAGCAGGATTCATTTGGTAATGCTGTCGAGGAAATGGGAATTATTTATTTAGTCTGAAAATAGCAGGATTCATTCAAAGGAACCAAGGAGATGGCAACCATCATTTATTTTAATTGCAGAGACAGGAACCTACTTGACTGGAAAAACAAGTGGCAAAACCCTTAAGTAGCAGCCCAGAGCAGCTGCATTACTATTATTGCAAGGAAACTTTTTAAAACCGCATTGGGAAGAAATGGCATCAGAGATTATATTGCCAGAAAAATTTAGTTTAGGAGATTGGCTAAATTAAACAGAGTCAGGCATCTTGGACAAAACAGTTCTTAAGATACACACCAGCTTCCAAAGTAGATACTAAATCTGAAGCTGAACAAATTAATTAACAAATCAATTATTGGGAGTATATTTAATGATGTTACGGCTTAACAAGATCTGAAAGAAGCAACAAATACTTTTGAAGAAACATAGAAAGCCTTTGACAATTATTTTAACTTCAGAATAAGTAACTTTTTGAAAGATCAAGTTTTAACAAGGGTTAAATATCCATGGGAATCCGTAGATGATTTCTTTGATGATCTCAACACATGAGTGGAGAAATGTGACTGGTGTTTTAAAGTTAGAACTCAGGAGAGACAGAATTGTTGTTGCAAATGCTGATGACTTATTCCAGTCTAATGAAGATTTAACTCTCAAGAAAGACACATTGATGATGAGTGAAGCCAAAATCTGGAAGCAGCACACAGGAATAGGTCAACCTTATCACCAGGAATCAGCAGAATCCATTCAGTTCAAAATGTACAAAAACACAAAAGATGTATATGAGAAACCAGCACAGTGATAGGTCAAATACCAAATACCAAAGGCCCTTGTGAGCACTGTAAATTAAGGAAACCCCACAGGCACGGGCAGTGCCCAACGACTAAAAAGAAGTGCTTGATCTATAAAACAATAGCCCACTTTCAGAAAATACATAGAACTAGCTGACAATTACAGAAATGCAAGAAGTCAAATAGCTAGCTGCACAAAGAGGTTAAGGTGATCCATACCTAGTATGTAGGCAAGACGCCTTTTATGTCATTGGTATCTCCCTAACTTCCAGGTTGATGTAGAGGCGAGTGTCATTATATTATTAGACAATTGACTGAAGGCAAAAAAATGCTGAAAATCACAGCAGGTCAGACAGCATCCATGGAGAGCTAACGTTTCAAGTCTAGATGACTCTTCATTAGAACTGGTGAAGTGTGGAGGGGGCAGCATTTATGCTATATTTGGGGTGAGTTATGTGGTAGTGGTAGCATATAGGGTGCTGGTGGAGAAAAGATGTTGATAGTTCAGATTAAGTGATCAGAATGTGTGAATGGCGGAATAAAGGTGTGTCTAACTACCAGACCTGGAAGAGAAGTCATTACCACTGGGGTGGGGGGAGGGGTGGGAACAACTAGTCAAAAGGCAATCAGATTTGTGCTTGTCATATGAGGAGTGGTTGAGGACTCTGAGTCTGTACTCAATGGAGTTTAGAAGAATGAGGGGGCATCTGATTGAAACTTACAGAATACTGAGAGACCTGGATAGAGTGGACATGGAGAAGATGTTTCCACTGGGAGGAGAGACTAGAAACTGAGGGCACAGCCACAGAATGAAGGAACGACCTTTTAGAACTGAAATGAGGAATTTCTTTAGCCAGAGGTGGTTAATCTACGGAACTCATTGCTGCAGAGGGCTGTAGAGGCCAAGTCATTGACAGTATTTAAGACAGACATAGATACATCCTTGATTAGTAAGTGGATCAAAGGATACTGACACTCTGGTGCCTGATTCTGTATGAGGCAGTACTACAGTCAAGGACTGTTCACATGTAAATAAAGAGTGACTTGGTGATGGGATACCAATCTCTGTAGAGTTATTTCACGTCCTATCATAAGCAACAGTGCAGACAAAACACATTCCAGTACAAAACACATTTCTTAATCCAGTATAAACAAACTCGATGGATTCTGTCTTCTGTTTGGGTTTTACCACGAGGTTAGGAAACCTTATGAAATCTATAAGACTATAAGATGTAGGGGTAGAATTAGGCCTTTTGGCCCATTGACTCTGTTCTGCCATTCAATCATGGCTGATATGCTTAGCAACCCCATTCTCCGGCCTTCTCCTCTAGTCTTTGATCCTCTAACTAATTAAGAGTGTATCTATCTCTGAGTTAAATATGACACAGTGATCTGTGATGAGGATTGCTCATTCCCTATCCATCACCCTACCTGTATGAAACTCTAGTATGTTAATACAAAGAACTTCTGGATTCCTGCCTAAATTTGCCCTTCACTAGTATGTCTCATTGACTCAGTATTGTGGCTTAATTTGAATTCATGCTTTGTATGTACCTTTTCTGTATTATTTTGTATTTTTAATATTTTCTATGAGATTCTCTCATCCATCTTTCACACCCGAAAAATTGTCTTTGCTTATCAATCAGCTTGCAATCTTATGGTTATCCTCTGAGCTGTGTCCAGGGATTGACCGACCATAAAGGAATGTGGCTGTGTATATTAATGCATGGCTTAAGCAGGTCTCGGAGACCGGTTCGCTGAGCACGTGCACTCTTCACACACCAATCAACCCAAACTTGCAGATTGCCATCCACTTTGGCTTCCCCTCCCACTCCCCTGACGACATGTCCATCCTTGGCCTCCTCCACTCTCAGAGCGAGGCCAAACATAAACTGGAGGAACAAAACCTCATATTTCGTCTTAGGAGCTTACAGCCTAATGGTTTGAATATTGACTTCACCAGCTTCAAAATCCCTCCACCCCCAACCTGTCCATCTTCCGACTCACCTATCCGCTCCACTGTTCCCACTGACCAATCACAATAGCCCCCTACCTGCACCCACCTATCTCCATCCCACATCCCCTCCCCCCCCACCTCTATTTGTTTCTGGGCTCCCCAGCCTTTCCCAGTCCTGATGAAGAGTTTCGGCCTGAAAGTTGACTTCCCTGCTCCTGGAGTGCCGTCTGACCTGCTGTGCTTTTCCAGTTCCATATTTATTAATTCCAGCTTCCAGCATCTGCAGTCCTTACTGTCTTTAAGCAGGTCTTCCTCCATTTTGTACTCTCTTTATCTACAGACTTTATCATTTTATAATTAATTAATTGTTGCAGTAACTAACATTGTCTTTGCTTTCTCTTACAGCAAAGATGCTATATAGTGATATGTAATTGGCTGCAAAATTTAATATAATTTGAACTCTGATTTGTTATTTTATACTCATTTGTAAATTACAGTTGGTCTAGCACAAATAAGAGAGCAAGCAAATTTATATAAATATATATATATCTTTAAGCTTCTTTTCTTACTGTAAGCTACTGTTAAGTCTTTATTATTAAGACCATTCTTTAATTGTTTAACTATACTGTAGATCAGATTAAACGTTTTTCTTAAATTTCCAAGTATGTTTATCAAAAGGTAAGATTTCTTCCAGATGTTTACAGATGGAGTAATAGCAACGTTGAAAATTTGCAGCTGTACTGCAATAAAGTGTTTCTGTGCACAATTATCTGGAACATTTGTAATTTTAAACATACTCTCAACTAGGAGGTGGCACTGAAGAGTGGAGACATTGTCCCAGTGGCAGCAGCACTGTGAAGGGGACTTGTGCCTGTCTTCCAGGCCTGTGGCCCATGGTGGAGCACTTAACAAGAAGAAATGTAAAGTTGGACACTTCCTTTATTTCTTAATTTTTCTGCCTTTATGTTTTGGTTTATTTTTCTGTGTTTTAAGATGGCGCTGGAGAAGTGGCGACACTATACGAAACCTTTCATTGTATTTTATAACAGGAAACATGCAACAATAAATCAAATCAAACTATGCTTTTTAAAGAAATGCTAATTTGTACGCTTTCTATTCACGTACTCTCTAGAACAGTTACATGTTTACAAAGGAGTTTATAGGATATACTGTACAAAAATAGGCCAGTCCGGGTTGGTCTATCTACTCCTCCCAATCCTCCTCCCATTTCTTTTCTTAATAAAAAGATGAATGAACATGTATGAAGTTAGTGCAAGTTAATAATGAAGGAAAAGTAGAAAATGCTGGAAACACTCAGCAGGTCCATCAGTATCTGTGGGAAAAAAAGTAACAGACTTAATGTTTCAGGTCTATCAATGTTCACAGAATAATGGATTGAGGAATGGCAGCTTTTCTGAAAAATACATGGAAGAGGAGAGCCAGCTTTCACAATACAAAGGGAAAGAGGAACACCCACATCCATGGAGGAGGATTCATCACCCCCAAAACATTCCAGGCGGCACAGTGGGTCAGTGGTTAGCACTGCTGCCTCACAGTGCCAGGGACCCGGTTTGGTTCCAGCCTTGGGTGCCTGTCTGTGTGGAGTTTGCACATTCTGCCTGGGTTCCCTTGGGCTGCGCCTATTTCCTCCCACAGTCCATGGGAAATGTGGGGTTACACACATAGGCGTAGGGGCTGTGTGATTATGGGTTGCTCTCCAGAGCTCAGTGTGGACTCAATGGGCTGAATAGCCTACTTCTGCACTGTAGGGATTCTATGATTCTATAACAATGTGTGGACGAGTGTGCAGTCATTCCCAGAACATTGTGGAGAGGTGTGTGCGGTCTTTCCCATTTATAGTGGGAGAGAAAAGCGTTGTGACAAAACTAACAGAATAAAAGAATAAGAACGACTTATAAAAAGAACGATGACACAGCATGCAGCACAAATGGAACTGAGTGTAGATACACGAACCACATAGACTGCAGCAGTTCAAGAGGATGACTCACTGCTGCCACCTGAAGGGCAATATATACAAGACTTGGTGACTATCCGATCCCAAAAATTAACTTTTAAAAAATGTTTGCACAGAGACAAATTTGCATGGCAGCATGTGATAGATATATTAACAGAAATGAAACATGCAAAAACGAGGTTTTAAAGTACAGATTGGTGCACTAATTATAATGTTATGTTGCAAATCATATTTTTATAACATTAGATTACTGTAATAGGTTGCATTTTAGGAAAGAAATGAAGCGCTAGCAATAGCATCATAAGGCTCACGGAATTGGAATTTTGACAATAAAATTGGACAAAATCTTTTTCTTCCTCTGCCATCCAATAACAATAAAAGCCAAGTTAGCAATTAATGTAATTTTAGCAAAATGACCTGAGTTGAGTTTAAGAAATGGTTACCATTATAGTGGAAACATTTATTAAGTGTGTTTTAGAGTCAGTAGCTGGATTTTCTCTACCGTCATCGGGCTCAAATGTGGGTCAGAAGCCCTACTGTGTGGGAAATGGTCACTAATTGTGAATTTTCCCTCGGGGACAGCCAATTCATAATCAGGGATGGCCTCTTGAGGCTGGAGAGCCAACCAGAGATCTGTCCACTTGAAAAGAGCAGCACATTGCAATGTAAGGTGAGTTGGTGCTTTCAGTGAACGTTCTCTTTCCAATAGCGCTGAATCTAAATCATGTTTTGTTTTCAGCTAGTTTGCTGGGGGTTTGGGAAGGGCGCACCCCTTTGCAAGGCTGTCTGTGGTTGGATGCTTCCCCCCCCCCCCTCCGCCCTGTTATAAATGGGTGGGAACATCCAGGCCTCCCTTCCAGTGGTAAGTGATTGTCTCCAGTGCAATCCACACTGCCTGTCTGAAAAATCCCGTTTTGTATCCCTTAATTGGCTTTGAACGACTTGGATCAGATTTGACATATACAGGGTGGGTAACACTGCACCCCCCGCCATTGTAAAAATGTCCCAGAGTGGTGGTGTGGAGCTGATGAAATAGCATCCCAGCTGGTGAACCCATATTTAGATGTGCCCTAACTCTGTTTCTAGCCAGCGTAGAGCCTAAAAATCAAGCCCAGTATTTCAGCAAATGCACGTTTCATTGTTGTGCCCCTTCTAAGACCTCTCCTGTATTTTGTAGTTTATTCATTATTTCTATTGTATGTAAATATATGTAACAGTTTCTAGCTTCTGTATTCTGCCCATGGAGGTCATATCAAAATAGAGACTCACATTTGTCACTGACTCTAGTTATCCGAACCGCTGTTTTTTGTTTAAATGATTAAACACTAGAAGAACGTAGATGCTGCATTTGCTGTTAATTAGACTTGACATCTTTCAGGATACATTTAGAACCAATGTTGCTGCCATTTGTCAATATCATCAGATTGTTTTGGTCAGGATACGGCTCAGGATGCTTTGGTCTGACTTTTTAAAAAAAAAATCTTTGCTTATTGCCCCACAGGAATTCTGACTAAGATCTGAAATTTTCAAGAAATTACAAGTGTGGACCTGGTATGTCCATGTGCTGGTCCATTTGACTGCTGATAAATACTCTGTGGTCATCAAAGTGTGCATTAGCAACTATGCTTGTGACTCACTGAGTTTCTCCATTGTGCAGTTACACTGTACAAAACCATACATTAGCTTATGTTGCGCCAGCCAATCTAGACAAAGCCAGTTAAGGAAGTCCTTGAATCTCCTCTAAGTTTTAAGGTTGTTGAGAACTAGCTAGATTTACAATCATCCAATGTGCAGACAGGTAGAAAGACAAGGTGTGAGACCATCTCAGCTCCAGGTGGAGAGTAGTGTACGCCAGGAATCTCCACAGGGCAGCCAGATTCAGTCTCTCAGATTGGTCCTTTCCATGGGAGGCTGGTCAGTTCTGAGACATGAGGAGCTAAATGTGTTGCTAGTGCTTACCATCTGGCTGCTGGCACTGAATCCACTGAGTGGGATGAGCCACCATTAGTATTTCTTAGCACAGGAACAGCCCAAATTGCTACCTTGATCTCTATCCAATAACACACCTTGGAAGTGAACAGGAGAGCAAAATTGATGTTTGCTGTCTTGCCCCCATCTTATTCCCAGATAGCAATCGATGTAAATGGGCATCTAGTTAAGATGCAGGGATACTTGACACCATAGCATCATACCACCCAATAGACAAGAAGATTTGTGAAGCAAACTGTTGGGGAAAATGTCCTCTAACGTGATTTCAATTATTGAAGAGACCAGACAACAGGCCAGACCAGGAAATTCTTTATTGGGTTTGTAATCTGATGACATTTTAATATTGCAATTATAACAGAATAAACAATGTCAAGAATTAATCGGAATTGGTTAAAATAAACTTAAATCTTTTGAAGCACCCTTCAAGTAATAAATGAAAGATCATTCCAAACACAAATCAGAGTAAGCTTAATTGATTTTAATGAGTCTGGTTCATGCTTGTGACCAGCTCCCACGCTGTAGAAAGCTTCCAAAATATCCCTTTCATAGTGCACCTGTTTGCTTACAAAGCTGAAGAGACTGGCACACGCCAAGGTTTTGGTCAATATGTTTCTCATATTTAAGTCTGCAGTTAAAGTCACATGCCAACATGCATTTGTAATTATCATGTTACAGTGATGGAATTCTACCAAGAATTGTGAAGATAAATCGCAGCATTTGGTCTCGATACTGCACCTATCAAAGCTTGAGTTACTTTCTTCTTCTAAATTGCATTGTTTAGACTCTCTCGGGAAGTCAACCAGGACATCACAGCACTTAGATCTTGTGAAAAGCTTGTGTAATTTGTTCTCCCAGTGCAGGCTTTACATCCTGGCTTTTTACGTACCTAAATTAACTAAAATAAGTTTTCAAGATAATTTCTACCATATGTATCATCTCAGGAGAAAAGATGATTCATTTGTTCAGTGTAATATTAGCTCAATCAGAGTACTTCTTGAGACAGCTTTAACCCTTTACGTCCCCAATATACTAATTCCGTTCTCCAAAGCATTAGCCGGCAGTTATCCAATACGTATTGGACATTACTGCACGTGGCCTGTTCTGTATTTGGTGAAGTTTGTTTCGTAAATTCCTATTTGCTGCAACCAATAAAGCAAAGCTTCCCACTCAACAAACTGCAAGCAATGAGTCCACATGAAATGTCCTGAAACTTCATTTCCTCAGAATAACACCAACTATATCTTCTCCATTATGACAGCTACTGTTTTCTTCCCTCTTAGATAATGTTTTATGTCTGTTTTTTTAAAATATGCACATTTTTAGTCTAAGGCTTAGATTTTGTCAGATTCTTCTTGCATTCACTCTTTCAACTCTAGGTCTTTTACTTTTGAGATTTGATTTGAAGCTGGCTAGTGTTCAATTTGGAATTCCTATTTCTACTAATTTGCTTTAATTTGGATCCTTGGGTAGTGGATTCTGCCTCATTAAAAATACAGGAACAAAATTGCTTGGACAGTCAAGGACTTGTACTTTTTATAGTACCTTATGGCATAGTGTCTTACAGCACAAATGGAGGCCATTTAGCCCAATGTGCTCATGCGTTCTTCTTGAAAGATCTGTCCAATTAGTCCCATTTCCCCGTTCATTCCTATAACCCTCATTTTTTTTTTCTTTTCAGCACATCTACAGTTGCCTGTTGCAAATTATCACTGAGTTTGCTTCTGCAACCCTCAGTGCATTCCAGTTCATTACACTTCAACTAAAATATCTCCTCCACCTTCCTTCTGTCTTTTCTTTCCAAAATCTCTCTATTGTTTCTATTTCTCCATATAATTAATTACTTCTGTAGTTTGCATTGGAGAACACAGCCACCATTTTGAACATTAAAAGCAATCAGATGAACAGCCAATTGTGGGAGAAATGTTGTCTGGAACACCAGTAGCATTCCCTGAAAATCATTCTGAATAGTGTTAGGACAGTTTTGTGTTAATACACAGGGCCATGTTCTTTACGGACAGAAAAAGACATATGTACGCACGCTGTGCCTGATTCAACTCATCAAAATGGGTAACAACCATTCACTGGTTCATTTCTCAAGCCTTGACCAATTATAGTTAACCCATCTAGTTTAAGATTTTAACAAAGGCTGGCAGTCAACTATTAGTCATCATTAACTGGCACATTCACCATGGCAATGCCTCTAACAGTGAGAGGTTCCTTGACAACAGTACAGCACTCTCCTGTATAAATGTTGGCCTTCACTTATGTTGACATTCCTGTGAAGAGCAGGTTGAATGACTTCAACGAAAATGCTTTTTTTTTCAGCAATACTCAAGTTCTCTACTATCAAATAATGATATTTATCTTTCTCACCCATTCATGTAAATGTATTCAAAACAATAACAGCATGGCTCTGTTGGTCACTGGCTTGATTCAAATTCAGATCATGCAGATGAAATTTGTAAGACAACTTCTGTTATGAAGCACGCAATTGAACATCCAAGGCATCAGCTCTGTAAGCTGACATTCAAATTTTCAACCTAATTTGTCCGTTTGTTAAAGCTTTACTTGGTAAAGTAACTTCTCACCAAGATCTGATATGAACCAATCAAATCCATTAAAATACCCAATTGGAAGGTGCTGGATTTCATCAGATCAGTTGCAGGTTAAAACAGAACTAGGAGATAGCAAGAACTGCAGATGCTGGAGTCAGACTCTAACACAGTGTGGAGCTGGAGGAACACAGCAGGTCAGGCAGCATCAGAGGAGCAGGAAAGTTGACGTTTCAGGTCTGGACCCTTCTTCATAACTGTTCTGAAGAAGGATCCCAACCCGAAACGTCGACTTTCCTGCTCCTCTGATGCTGCCTGATCTGCTGTGTTCCTCCAGTTCCACACTGTGGGTAGAACTGGTTGTTTTTTATTCAGTTTGTCAGTTGTGCATAACTATGTGTTTAAAAATCTTTAAAATGAGTCAATGGTTTCTGTGATTTGTGGTTACAGACATGTGTGTTGAGCACTGTATGGAACTTAAGAGCAGCTATTGAAAGCTTTATACTTTTCTCAGTCAAAGCTCTTTGGGGCTTTCCTAATTTTTCTCTTATGTCAGAATTTATTTTGCTCAGGACTGGCAGCAGCTCCTCCTTTTAGATAACATCCAGTATTTGTTAGTGTAAATGAACTTCTTAGTTTTATTGCGTATTACTGCTGTTTCATTGATGGAATTACTGGGCTTTGTGGGATAGAGCGATATGCTTTACTTAATTAAATATCTTACTGTGTACTTAGCTGTGATTTGTTTACAATCACTGACTTGGTTAACTGTGAACTGCAGTACCCAGTTATGTTCTGTGACTTAACTGTATCCACACACACACAGAAAACGTCTCTGTTCCAACAGAATAACTGGAAATTTGGCCAATTTTTGTTCACACCTTTGTTAAAATGATTATTTTCATTTTCAAAGGGATAGTACATGTTATAGATTATTGGAACAAACAAGTGGTTAATATGCTATTTATATGGAAACTTTAGTGAGGCCGCATTTGGAATATTGTGTGCAGTTCTGGTCACCACACTACCAGAAGGATGTGAATGCTTTGGAGAGGGTGCAGAGAAGATTTACCAGGATGTTCCCAGGTCTGAAGGGTTTTGGGTATGAAGAGAGATTGGATAAACTTGGATTGTTTTCACTGAAAAGACAGAGGCTGAGGGGCAACTTGATAGAGGTCTACAAAATTACGAGAGGCATAGATAGGGTGGATAGTCAGAGGCTTTTTCCCAGAGTGGAAAGGTCAACTACAAGAGGGCACAAGTTCAAGGTGAGGGGTGATGCTTAGAGGAGAAATGCAGGGGCAATCTTTTCACACAGAGGGTGGTGGAGATGGTGGAAGCAGGCACATGAGTAATGTTTAAGACATATCTTGAAAGACACATGAATGTGAGGTGAACAGAAGGATAGAAATAATGTATGGGCAATATTTAGCAGGTCTAAATAAGGGATAACAAGGTGTAGAGCTGGATGAACACAGCAGGCCAAGCAGAATCAGATGAGCAGGAAAGCTGACGTTTCGGGTCTGGACCCTTCTTCAGAAATGATTGAAGAAGGGTCCAGACCTGAAATGTCAGCTTTCCTGCTCCTCTGATGCTGCTTGGCCTGCTGTGTTCATCCAGCTCTACACCTTGTTATCTCAGATTTTCCAGCATCGGCAGTTCCCACTATCTCAGGTCTAAATAAGGGTTAGGATTTGGTGCAGCCTTGGTGGACCGAAGGGCCTGTTCCTGTGCTGTATTGTCCTTTGTTGTTTTGTTCTCTTTGTTTTAATGGGTAAGCAATAACCCATTGATTGCAATGTTACCTGTAAAATGACACTGCCCATACTACCACTTTAACTTTCATAGCTAAGCTAACTCTGTAACCTTTCCAGAAGAAATTAGTCGTGGTTTAGAAAGTCTGAATCATAGAATATCCAAAATAAATCAGATCTCCTGTGGCATGGCCTAGATTCCCTCAGAAACTGATGCATGATTTATTTCCTCACTTGTCTTCGGTGATTTCTGTATTAACCTTCACTACAAACTGCGGTTTTATGTTGATTAGACATTGGGTTTAACCAGAGCTTAAGTTATGATCTGTACATTTATGTCTGCAGTTTTAGGGAATTCAGTCATCTTCATGTGTCGGCTATTTTTCAGCTGTCAGCTTTTACTAGTGTTCGAGTTTGGCATGTGTGCACAGCCTTGGCTGTGCTGGTCAAGCAACATCTGAGTTACATGTGATTGTCTGCGGCTGAAATACTGTTCTTTCCTCCGTTACAGCTGTCCATGCACTCATCCCTGTAAGCTGGCAACAATGCTTGGTCTGTAATCACACACTCGCACACACACACTCGCACAGACACGCACACGGCACACTCACAAATGCATATATGTACACGCAGAAGCCATGCACACACACAATGCACACAAATACACACACACACTCACACTGGCACACATTCTCACACACACACACATGCACACACACAACCCTTAAGCTATTGCTTTTCGATTTGCAAAAAGAGCCAAATGAGTAAGAAGAACCACTGCCATTTTGTCTGAGATCACTGATGATGTAAAATTCAATGGCATC
Source organism: Rhincodon typus (assembly GCF_021869965.1). Lineage (NCBI taxonomy): Eukaryota > Metazoa > Chordata > Chondrichthyes > Orectolobiformes > Rhincodontidae > Rhincodon > Rhincodon typus. The sequence goes on from NC_063355.1 coordinate 27,034,022, forward strand.
ACAAGGTTTCTGATGACAATGGAACATCACAATACACAGTAGATCCTAAGAATCTGTATAATCTGGTCTGCTGAATGAAAAACAATAGAACCAAAGGTGTTTGGAAGCCATGCTGGCATTCACTCTCTGAAAATCAGATAGAATTGTACTCACATTAAGAAAGGTAATTTGCTGTACAGTAACACATTGCCCTAAATGTGAGTGAAAATTGAGAACTAAAGTGAACCAATGATGCAGTGAGAGAGAGGCATGGAAAGAATAAATGAAAGAATGTGACATGAGGAAAGAATGGCAGAGGGATAAAGGCAGAAGGTAAGGATAGTTGAATGAGAATGATTAGGACTAAGCAATTGAAAGAGAGAAACCAGAAGAGGCTATAAGAAGTTAAATTGTAGAAGGGTTACAGCATAGCAGGAGGGCATCCCACCCAGAGGTTATGCTATCTCTACAACAAGAACGAGTCAGCCAGTCCTACTTGCCTGCCTTTTCCTCCTAGCCTTTCAAAATTTTCCCCTTATCTTCTTATCTCATACATTTTTGGTAGTCACAACTGAATCTGGTTCCACCGTCCTTTTAGACAGTGCACTTCAAGTTTTTCATCACGTCACCTTTGATTCTTTTGCCAATCTTGCATCATCTAGTTATTGAGTGTGCTGCCCATGGGAACAGTTTCGTTCGATCTACTCCATTTAGATCACTCATGATTTTGCAGCTTTTTCCACCTTCTCGGCTCTAAGGAGAACAGTCCCAGCTTCTCCAATCTATCCTCTTAACAGAAGTCCCTCAGCCCTGGAAGAGGTTGGTGGAGAGGGAACGAGGAAGGGATACAGCTGAGAGAAGGAGCAAATAAGACAGGCAAAAATTGGGAGTGAAAGAATGAAATAGTTGGAGTAATGAGAACAGCTGAAAGAAGGATTAAGAGAACAGAATGGAAGAATGGCATAGTGAGAAATATAGAATGTTAGAGAGATGGTATGTGAGAGTGGGAATAACAGCAGGGCGAGTGATGTTGCAATCCACATTTTAAATTCATGGGCCTGGATAAAAACTGCCTTTATTCTGAACACATGTGGGAGGTGTAGGAACAAAGCCCAAAATGTAACAGCATCAATAAGGTTTTTCCAAAATTACTTGGAAGTATATTTTCATTACCATGTGATTAGTGCTGCGCTAACTAGTTTATTATGCTTAAGGCTTGCAGCACTGTTTTGGCATTCAGTTTCTTTTCTAAATTGCAAGCTTCAAAAGGCAGGCCTCGTAGATCTGGCAGTTCAATGTAGGATTGCTGAATTGTAATTTCTGTACTTTTGATGATGTGTTATCCTGGGCCCCATCTGCTTCTTGGAGCGAGCGATTAGATAGAACCTGAGGGAGATTTGGCACAGTTTGAAAAAGAGCAGCAAATCCTTCCAGGTACACGTCCAATATTCTTCCATCGACCAAGATCAGATCAATGGATCATTCATTTAATTGCTGTTTAGTGCAGACAAAATGGCTGCCAGGTTTGTTAAAAAGTAACAATGTGATTCACAAAGTAATTTATCAAATTTTAATAGCTTTGGGAAAATTTTCTAACCAATGATATTTAGCATGAAGAGTTATTTTAAAAACGTTAATACCCAGTTTAAAATAATGGCTTGAGGGCTTTCATCAAATAGCTGTTTAAAAGTTTGCATTTATAAAGTGCTCTGTAAGTTCCTATCTATAAATTTGATGCATTATGGTGCAGGCATATGCAAGATCAAATTGCTTCTTGCAGCTGTTCCTCATGAGTTATTAGGTTTAGCGATGCTTAGAGGTTTCCCTGTTAAGCCAGCATTCCTTCAGGTATTTAAAAACTGCAATCATATCTGGTGAAAAATACAACATCAGCTTTGGGTGAAATTTCCCCTCAGTGTATGGTGAGGGCAATGTCAAGATAGTTGGGCAAGTACATCAAAAATGAAAAATCAAAACCTTAAAATCGAGAAAGAATTTTGCAAGTTTCCCCTTGAGCTTTTAATTGCAACTACAGAATCTTTCTATTGAGCATCAACTATCTTATTTCCCTGCATTTGCATCTTATTATTCATCCAACTTTCCCTATTTATATGCCACTTCCAATTCTACTTTCCTTCCCTGAGTACCAGATATATTCCCGATGTGAAAGTTAGAATGGGTATCAAGCAGATGCATTTCATTGGTTGCTTGGCCTGGAGACCATGCAGTTGTGTATACAAGAGCCAGTTATATAATTCACGAGAGAAACAACGGGGACAACTGCCTGAAAAAAGATGCTCTGAGTTATGGCAGACTGTGCACCATGAACCTGACCAGACAACACATTTTAACTGAATAAAAAACCTAAAGAACTGTGGATGCTGGAAATCAGAAACAAAAACAGAAATTGCTGGAAAATTTCAGCAGATCTGACAGCATCTGTGCAGAGAAGTCAGAGTTAACATTTTGCATCCAGTGACCCTTCTTCAGAACGGACATTTTAGCTGAAAATGGGGAAATTTAACTCTTTGTTTTGAATTTGATCCTCATTGAATCTTCATAATTCAATCTTATATTAACACATTTTAAAATCACTTTAAGTTGCCATTCATAACCATACATTAGGCTGCTTTCCTTGCGATAGTGCTTATAGACAGAATTGTATTTTGGGACATTTCACTGCACTGATGTAAGTTGATAGTTTCTTCCTTGCTTTGGTGTAAAACATCAATTGAGAAAAACTGATGAAACTACAGATGTGAATACATTATGAGCACAGCTCATGAAAGTCATTTTTGTAACAAAACTTCACTGTTAAATTTGTGCTAGGTATTTATGCTCTTCAGATTTTGCAGAAATACATCAGGTTTCGATTAAAGCTATTGTTATCAGCTGCTTTGGTGCTCTTGCATAGCTGACTGCCCAGCCATGTCATTTAGTTTTTGTTTAGTCCCAGGTACTACCTGTTAGAGGCAGCATGTAATCTACTAAGGGATGTTGAGCAAAAAGTCTTTGGTGGATTTTATGACAAAGTTGAAGAAAAACAAAAGTATTGCAAAAATGTTAGCATTTTGCCATCGAGGGAACAGGTACTGGGAGTGAGATTCCCTATTCCGTAGTAATAGCATATGTAGCTGCGTATACCATTGTGAGGGAATGTGCAAACAGTGAGCATTATGCAGAATGATACAAGCACCTGCAATTCATGCATAGCACCCAATGTTTCACAGTAGGCCTCTGAAAATCCAAATTGATATCATTTTAAATAGGTTTCAAAGATACCATTAAATGAAACTGATAACTTTTTTGAAAATTTAGTTGACAAAGTATAAATTAATAGATTTTTCTAATCAGCTGCATATTTGATTGTGTTCTGGACTGGTTTTTATTTTAGAATAATTTCAACAGAATTGGAAACTTCAGTTAGTTCTGGAATTTCACAACGGATGATATATAATTGAAAGCACTTAAAACCAGGAATACATAATTACATAAAACTAACAAATGATCAGTTTTGAGGCTGATACCATGATTTGTTGACATGATGTAAACACAAGGAACCGTATTTAATGGGTAAACTCTAATGCTGTAAGGTGCTGTAAGATTGTATGATAATGGATAGCTTTCAAATTAACTGACTAGTTTTAGCTAGATCCTCTGATCTATATGACTAAGATGAACTATGTTTGCCATTATCCAGTGAACATGTTTTTAAAAAACTTGGCAAATTTAAATTAGCAGGTTTAACACCACGCAATGACGCCATGTCACGCCAAAGTGTTTAATGAATCCATATGGTGTAAATAGGCCAGCAGTTTTCCCAGAATACTGTCTCAAGTTAATTTTGATATTCACGACATGAAGGTTTCTACCTGCAGGCTGTTATCGATTTTCGTTCAGCATTCTTTTTAATTGTTTAGTTTAAGCTGTCGACACCGGCTGTAAAATGATGGCAGCCGGAACATTTTAAGCAGACATGCCTTTGTTAAGTCTTTGTATCTGCCCAGCTCATGTGAATTATGGTGTGTGCTGTCCAGGGCTCCCTCTGATTCATGCACTGATTTTCTGCTGTTACTTTTTGTCTTCACACGTCAATAAGAGGTTCATATTACATTACTGGGAAATAATCTTAACTTGCTAAAGTTATGAATTTGAGGCGTTACCATTGCACATTTGTGATTCAGATGAGGATGGGGGGCACTGCAGGTCACACTCTGCAGAGTCAGTCACTGGCTCAGCCTGATTAATCTAGGGACCCCCCCCCCCCCCCCCCCCCCCCCCTCCAAATCTTCATGTTCCTTTCTTCCTTGCCTTCTCTGTCGATCCATCAGTGTTGAGCTTCCACACCTCCCCACCCAAGATTCTAATATATATCTTCAGCTCCTAACACTACCCCTTGTTCCCAGGCCTTACAGCTTAGCCATGCCACCCATTGTGATGTGCTGTGCCCTTTTGAAAGCAGAGTGGTGGTGACCATCGATGATGTCCCCTGCCTCCTGCAGTAATCTCTGTACTCCAACACGCTGTCGTGTCTCATCTTTCAGTGTTCATCTCCCCTGTCTCAAATTGTCCCTTTTGCATTCCAACATGCTGCCTTCAATGGACTTCCCCAACTTCCCACCACAGATAACCCACTTGACTTTCAGTGGATAGACCCCCAGGACTGACTGTCATGAGACCCTGGTCAGACAGAAGGGCCTTTGATCTGACCAAGGACTACTCCCCTTAGACTTTGAGACATGGCAAACCATGTGCATTGTGTCAGTCATGTAAGCTGTGGGCACATAGTGTAGGTGTGACATTGATGTAGCATGGGGACATCCATGTCCACATCCTTGACTGATCACTTCGGACAACGTGTCAAGCTGCCAAGCTTAGCATCTAGACTAAATGCCAAGTTAGGACAGAATGATTGTGAGCCGTAAGTTTTGCATGAGGTGTCAATGTGCAGAAAACTAAGGCAAGGCTAAGGCAGAGTTGCTGTGAGCATCCAAGTGCCTGAGCAAGCGAAGAGCGTTGAGGTGCACTGTGCTCAGAATGAGGTGAGTGCCTGCACTGGCATGGCAGTAGCATTACATGAGAAGTTGTCAGTGCAATCCAAAGTGCAGTGTTAAGTAGATAACAGCGTTCGAAGTGAGTCAGAGATGTGTTGATGTGGTGATGCAGGTCGGTGTCTGCATGGCTGGGGTTGTCAGGGAATTGCAGGCAGCTACTACACATGGAGTGTGCCCTGAGGTTTTGGGGACTGCTTGCTGCGATCGAGGCCCACAGGAACAAGCAGTGACATGGAGCCACCAGGTACTGTCTCCGACTGTCCCATTGGTAATTGTCACTGTGTCGTCTCTCTCTGCCACATGGAAGAATAGCAAACTGTATGTAAATGAGGTGAGAATAAATCATGCAATGTCCGGTGTTCAGTGGTTAGCACTGCTGCCTCACAGCGCCCTTGACCCAGGTTTGATTCCAGGCTCGGGGAACTGGTTGTGTGGAGTTTGCATGTTCTCTCCGTGTCTGTGTGGGATTCCTCCAGGTGCTCTGGTTTTCTCCCACAGTCCAAAGATGTGCAGGGTAGGTGGGTTGGCCGTGCTAAATTCCCCTGTAGTGTTCAGGGATGGGTGGATTAAGCCATGAGAAAAGCAGGGTTATGGGGATTGGGTGGGATGCTCTTTGGAGGGTCAGTGTGAACTCAGTGGGCCAAGTGGCCTGCTTCCACATGGTAGGGATTCTATGATTTCTAGTACATGCAAATGGTCTCATCGCTCACTAGTGAGATTCCTGCTTCACTGTTCACACCCTTTATCTCAACATCGAGAATCTCATTTTCCCCAATTTGCCATATTTTCCAACTGACTTGCCATTGCCCTCATCATACAGGGGCTGGGAAAATTCAGCTCAGACTTCTGAAGGAGAACTTGTAATTGCCTTTTGATTGTACACAGGCCAAATCATTGTCAAATCTAGACTGTTGAGATAACTGGTCCATACTCTATCCAAATGTTGAATATACATTTATTAATGCTAAGGCAGTAATGTCCTATTTACAGTTCGGGGTTTTGCAATTGAGATTCATGGCGCCTGGTCTGCCATAGCTAAGTGTAGCATTTTTCCCTCAATTTCTCTCTCCACCTCATTAATAATACAACCTGGCTCCTTAGGCTCTCATGGAAGGACACAGCAGGAGAGGTGGAAATGCTCACCGCATGCCCGGACCTTTCTGGCCTCCCTGCTGTTGGTGTCACAGTTAAAGCCCAGTTACAGACCACTGTGAGCCAGGAATTGGCCCCTCACTCTGTGGTGCTCAAGTGTTATCATTGAAAATATGGCCCAGAGGAAACAGAAAGCTCACGGTCCGCTTCATGGACACGGACCTGGAGGTGTTGGTGGATGAGATGGTGGAAGGAGGGCGGTCCTTTCTCTTGCAGACCACCACAGGTGACCACACCATGACACCAAGGCAGCCTGGACCCAAATTGCATTCCAAGGTCAGTGCAGCATCCCAGGTGAAACACACTGCACAGCATTGAAGGAAGAAAGTTAATGATCTCCTACCTTCCACATGGTTAAATGCTAGCATCTTCTCTCTGCTCCCTCACACTCACAGAGGCAGGACTGACTCTAACTCTGTCACTGCACACACCTCCCACCATGGCTCATGCGCTATAACTCTCACTGTTGATGTATCATGTCCACCTAATGGCTGTCACCCATCTCATCCTCTGAATCCCTGCCTGCCCACTGTGCTTCCTACCCATTCACTGGGACCCCTCTCCACCTCACCTGCTCATCCACTAACAGTTCTTCCATCATTCTCAATCCCGCCTTTTGTCTCACCCTTCCTGCACTGAGGTCTCAACAGCATCCTGACTGACCCACCTGTAATCCCTGGAGGACTGACCAGGGCCCAATCTCCAGACTGTAAGGACACAGATTCCCAGTCTGTGGTAGTGTCGCCATGGACTAGAACAGGATAAGCCCATTAACTAATTGTGACACTACCTCCTGACTGACTGGCTGATTGTAGTCCACCTTCACCCTGTTAAGGGTTGCTCCTCTTTGATGTACAGACATAGCCATTTGATTGATGTAGAGTCTTTGCTATGTAAACTGCTGGTACATGCTATAGATCTGATGTTGACAGAGCAACATGTCCATCCCATGGACTGTTCAGGGCTCCAAATTGTCATAAGCTGCCTGCCTCTACCTTTGAAGTTAAAAAACCACTCAGGCTCAGAGACTGGCAAACGGTAACTGAGCAGTAAAGACCTTGTTGCTAAGAAAGCAATGTGACCCACACAGAGGCTGGCAGTCGGTAAGTCAGTGAGGTGCACTAAGATCACAGCGTGATGTGGTCTGGGGCTAGCAGCCTCCAAATGCATGCAATATGAGTGAGCACCAAGAAAGCAAGCTAAGATCCATAAGATGTGTCCGGTGTAGATACATGAGATTCTATATGTCCCTGCCTGCCAAATGGATGAGGACATCGTTGGCTAGGCCAGCATTTATTACCCGTCCCTAATTGTCCAGAGGGCAATTAAAACTCATCCACATTGTTCTGGGTCTGGAGTCACATGTAGGCCAGACCAAGTAAGGACAACAGCATCCCTCCCTAAAGGGCATTAGTCAACCAGATGAGTTTTTACAATAGTTGACAATTGTGTCATCATTAGGCTCTTAATTCCAGATTCTTATTGAATTCAAATTCCACCATCTGCCGCAGTGAGATTCGAACCCGGGTCCCCAGAACATTAGCTGGGTCTCTGGATTAACAGTCCAGCAGTAATACGACTAAATCATCACCTGTTCATGTCACCTCCCCACGCAGGTCATTGAGGCATACAAAAGGTAAAATGTAGAAAGAAGCCATTCAGCCCATCGTATGTGCATCAGCTCCAAAGGGTAGAAGGGCTGAAGTGGTGTGTGACTTGGTTAGCCATGGCTAATTTACCTTGATAAAAGGTTGAGGTGGTGATGGCCATGTGGTATGGAGAGGCATCCCGTGTACACAAGCAGTTGGACAAAAGCTGGGACAAGTACATGGAGAGCTGCCCTCACCACATAGCGACCCTGATTTACATGGCAGGAATTTGCACCACTTAGTCTCTCAGACAAGGAGAGGAGAATTGAGAATGGTAAATAAACAAGGTGCATTAGAGTTTCAATGAGATGCAGATACATGGAAATAAATTGGTTGCTGTTTAATGGGATGATTTTGGAATTGCCATTTCAGGCTGAAGTAGAAAATCACAAAGATCTTTTTTGACATCAAAATTCTGATTCATTCATTCACTTCATAATTTCCCACCTTGTTCATGTGCACCAGGGAGGGGGAACTTTCCATCCCAGGTTTTGATTATTATTGCAAAACAATCTGAGGGAAACTTTTGAAAATAATCTCATGTTTGATGACAGAATTCAAGTTGTTGCTAATTTGTGAAGTGACTAAGGATTTCCGATGCATCAAGAAAAAGTTTGCACCAAATAATTATGTCAGCTTTATTCCTGAAATTAAAACTACTAAAGTTGGTAGCACAAGTTGATAAAAATGTTACTGGCATTATTTTCAGGATAAAAATCAATGTGTAAGCAGTGTTGTGCTTCTCGCACCAACTGTGAGATTTTCTGAATAAAGCAACAGGCAGCAACGTATGTCCTGAAGGGAAAAGGTTATTTATGTTACTAGACTATGAAATTACTTGGCCATAAAATCTACGTAAATGTTATGAGTGAATGGTAATCAGCTTAATAACCTGAGTAAAGTTGGGGAGCCCTGCATAATTTCCAGGCCAATATCATTAGACTGTACAAAAAGGTAATCCCAGAAAAATGTGGTTACCATAGAAAATAATGAGGGAGGGAAACTAGTACTTAATTTAATTTATTATTTTAGCTACAATCTTATCGTCTAGTTATTTTTTGCTTCTTTTGCCAGGCCTGTACTTGTGTGCTATGAGGATAGAATGTCCTCTCTCTAGCTCTCCAGTTTTGATCCAGGTGGCAGGGAGTATTTAAACAACCTAAGCCAATGTGCCCTCCCTTTTCCCATCTCTTCTCATTGTCTTCCCAGGGAACTCTCACTGAAACGGATATGAGCCAGAGATCTTTCAGTCATCAACACTGAAATGTGGATGAGCAGTATCACTCATAACTTTATTACATTTAATTTTTTTGTGGATGCATGAAAACATAAAACTGTACCAAGGAGTAATAGTCTGGAAATTCTGCAGATGGTCTCCTGCTGTAGTTTTGGCGGAAGACTGGCCAAACTCTCAGGAAAATGGTATAAATGGCTATTTTTAGCTGTTTACGTTGTTTCTCCAGAGATTCTGTCGTCAAAATTACAGCAAGAGGTGAGGGAAACCACCCCCCACCCAACACTGGGGCCAAATAGTCTTTGCCTCTATCAAAACATGGAGCGACTTATTAAAAGTGATTACAATACTGTCAACTACAAAATGGTGATGAGACTGTTTCTTGCGTTGACTCCTTCAAGATTCTGTTTCATTTGTTTCAAGAAACTTCATTGCATTGACATTTGTAGAATTACTTAAATGGCTATGGCTGGTAAAACCGTTTCAGGCTTTCACCACTGATGCAGAATTCCTACATTTTGGTACTCAGCATGTTGGAATATTGAAATGAATTTACTTCTGTTCTACTTTGGATGCTCTGTCGGTAAGTTACAGGTTATCAGCTAGTTGGCAGTTATTTCTCAGCCTGCAAGGTGAGTGTTACCTTTTAAATTAAAGCTCTGTGATAATAGGTAAATATGTTACACAGTTTATTAAATGAAATGAATTAGACAGCATGGAACTTTGGTTCCTGCTTTACTTCTTGTGGTGAAAGCAGCTAGACATTCCTCCTGCAGGAAGGTTGTTTTCATCCTTATTAAATATTTGAAGGAGATAAGTGTTGCTGATATTGGGAATGGGGCGAAATGGATTGCTATTTGAAAGAACCAGTACAGACTCAGTAGGCAGAGTGGCCTCTCTCTGTGCTGTACAGTTTAGTGATTCTATGATGAGGCCTTCATTACAGCGTTTGATATCGGGATAGTTTTCAGCTAGTTGCAGGCCCTTAACTGCAGCAAAGATGGAATTTTTCTCTGTACCCAATGTTGGTATGCATTACAGTTCATTTGGGGGACCGACTCGCTATGGCAGCGTGCACTTTTTACATGCATGTTGCAGCCTGGCGTTATGGATATTGGTGGTAGTGGGTCCAAGCATTGTTTCTGTCATATCTCTCCCATGCTCACTGTCTGCTATGGGCATGGGGTTGGAAGAATTTGCAGGTTGATCTGCCCAGCCTGTTTGGCTGCACTCTGAACACCCACTTTTTGTCCATCAAGCCTGGAAGTAGGACTCAAACTCAAGCACCCAACTCAGAGGCAGGGATGCTACCTACAGCACCGTAAGCTCTCCTCCTGTTCCACTATGTTATTTTAAACCTCCGAGTGCCGTGATATAGCTTTGTAAGCAGGTTCAGAGAGTTGGCTTAAAGATCAGTCATGAGTTTATCAAATAGGCAGAACAGACATGAGGACTGGATAGCCTACTCCTGTTTCTAGTTACGAGATATTTCCAGCACTGCTATCTTGTGAATTGGGTCACCCATTGAAAGGCACCCAGCCAGTCTTGTAGCCATTGTGTTGGTTAAGCTTTCACTCATTGGTGACCCCACGGTATTGTTGGCAGAGAACTCAATTACGGTGCTTCCACTGAAGATCAAGGGTTGGTGGTTGGCTTTTCTCCTCTTCAAGTTATTTATTAACTTGTGATAAGGCAGTATCCGAGCCACCAATCACCTGTCAGGCTAATACACTAACAATATACTGTTTCATTTCTGTAGGAGTTGTGAATGTAATTGAACACAGTGCCACTATCAGCAAACAGCTCCACTCTTGACCTGCTGACAGAGAGAAGGCAATTATTAAAGTAACTAAGGATGATTGGGCTGATGGCATATCCCAAAGGAGCCCTTGCTGTTTTACATTGTGCCACGTACAACTTAAGGCACTGTAGAGTTTTCTCTTTGATCCCTATTGACTTCAGTGTTACCAGAGCTCCTGGGTGCCATACATTGTTGAATGCTTCATTGATGCTGAGGGTATCTGCTACTCCTGTGTTGTGCTTTATAGTGTATTCAAACTTACAAACATATGGTTTAGAAGCACTGCATCCCTAGACAATGTGTCAGGTCTGGGATCAATTAATAGCAGGGCCAAGGTAAATTCCACTGGGATTTAATTTTTCAAAAAAAACCCACAAGTCTATTTTGTTCTTATAGGGTCATAGAGTTGTACACCACGGAAACAGACCCTTTGGTCTAATTCGTCCATGCCGACCAGATATCCTATATTAATCTAGTTCCATTTGCCTCTAAACCCTTCCTATTCATGTACCCATCCAGATGCCTTTTGAATGTTATAATTGTACCTGTCTCCACCACTTCCTCTGACAGCTCATTGCATAAACACACCACCCTCTGCGTGAAAAATTTGCCCCTCAGGTCCCTTTTAAATCTTTCTCCTCTCATCTTAAATCTATGTCCTCTAATTTTGGTCTCCCCTATCCTGGGAAAAAGGTCTTGGCTATTCACCCTATCCATGCCCCTCATAGCTTTACAATCCTCTATAAGGTCAGCCCCCTTAGCCTCTGACACTCCAGGGGAAATAGCCCCAGCCTATTCACCCTCTCCCCGTAGCTCAAACATCCTCAAATCTCCTCTGAACCCTTCCAAATTTAAAAGGAATCAACATTCGTTATTTCAAAACAGCTGATTTAGCAAACCTGGAGTCATCTGATTTTGATCTCCCCCACCATTAAATTAGAAATGACCTCCCTCTATGCAAATTTTCATTAAAACATAGGAGCAGAAGTAGGCCATTCAGCCCATCAAGTCTGCTTTGCCGTTCAATGAGATCATAGCCGGTCAGGCCATCCTGAACCCCACTTTAATGCAAAACCGCTGATTCCCTTACTAATTAAAAATTTATCTATCTCAGCCTTGAGGATACTTAATGGCCCAAGCTTTCCATCTCTTCGCAGTTAAGGAAATCCTGACATCCACCATTCTCTGATAATAGAAATTCCTCCTCATCTCTGTCATAAATGGGCAATCCCATACTCATGAGATTATGCCGCATAGTACTAGACTGTCATACATGAGGAAACAGCTTTTCAGCATCTACCCTATCAATCATTCTAATACTCTTATATGTTTCGATAAGGTCTGCTCTCATTCTTCTAACCTTCAAATAGTAAAGGCCCAAATGTACTCACTCTCTCCCCATAAGAAAATCAACAAGTAAACTGTTTCTGGACTGCCTCTGATGCCATTATATTTTTCCTTTGATGAGGGGACTAAATATCTTCACAGTATGCTTTGTATAATTTTAGTAAGACATTTCCATTTTTATACTTCATTCCCTTTCAAATAAAGGGCCAACATTACATGTGCCTTTCCTATTACCCACTGAATTTGATGCTAGCATTTTGTGACTTGTGGATCCCTAAATCTCTCTGTTCTATAGCTTTCTGCAGTCTTTCCCCATTTGAATAACATTCAGCTCCTCTATTCTTCCTGTTAAAGTGCTTAACCTCATATTTTCCCACATTATATCCTGTTTTGCTTTGTGTGCTACATGCATTCAAGTAAAGAGCCATTAATTTTGCCTTGAAACCATTCTTTCTAACTTTGGCCCTGTTTGCTACTTTTTTTTGATGATTGTTCACTCTGCCCCTTTCTGTCTCACTCTGGATATCATTATCCAAAAAGCTGTTTTACTATGCTACGATACTCTTTTCCTTTATAAGCCTTCACATCCACTTACCAGAACCCCCCAAGTATTTTATGATTTGCCAAAATTCACATGTATTTTAGGAGGCTTTAGTTTTGGGTAGTGAATTTTCTAGCCTCCCATTCAATGTACAGAACAATTTGAACAACATGGAAAGTTTTGGAAGAATGTTACAGCCAGAAGCATTGCAGATGTGAAAGTGCCAGTAAAAGGTGCCATGAGTATAGGTTTTTAAGAAATTCCTGTTGAATGTGATGTGCAAAATAACCAAATATATTCTGTGCATGTTTACAACAACAATGTAGGTTTGTAAAGCACCTTTGCTGTAATAAAATGTCCCAAAGCACTTCACAGAATATTATGAAACAATTGAAGCCAAGCCAACAAAGATATTAGATCTGATGATCAAAAGCTAAATCAAAGAGGGAGTTTTTAGAAGTGTCAGGAAGAAAGACCAAAATGTATGGAGGGTGGGAATTCCAAATCTAAAACCAAGACAATTTAAGTGTACTTCAGGGGGAACAGGGGTATAGGGGAATGGGACTTGGTGCAAGTTAAGGCACAGGCAACAAAGGTTTGGATGACTTCAGGTTTATGGAAGGGAGATTGTAGTGAAGTAACTAGAAGTAGATTGGAATTGTCTGGAGTTAACAAAGTAATGAATGAGGGCTTCGGCAACAGATGAGCTGAGATGGAGTGATTTGGGCAATGATACGGAGGTGCAACTATGTTTGGAAGTTCATCTCAGGGCAAAAGTGACACTTAGTTTATTAAAGGCCTGGTTTATCCTCGGACAGTCACCAAGGAAAGGTAAAGAAATGGTAGCTTTGAAATCAACGTTGGTCACAGTCTTCCCAACATCTAATTGACCTTTGATTAATAAGGTGTGGAGCACCAACTGGGTGCTTATTTTGGTACCAACAAGGCACTTGTGGATATTGCCAAAGGAAGCTAATGGAAGGGTAGAAGAACTTTGAAGAATTTTGAACTGGTGCAAAGAGAGAGCATGAAAGCAATGCAATCATTTGCTGTTTTCTTTCCATTTCTCCATAAAAGAGTATTGTATCAATTTTTGATATGTCTTCTGAGCAAGGTCCTGTTGACTTCACACAGGGCTATTCAGTAGGTTCCCAGCATGATAATGTAATCATTAAAGTGCTGAAATATATTATGGTAATAAAGTTCTGTTGAATCTATTGATAATATCATTCTTGATATCCAGTCTGGTTTTATAGCTATCCATTTCCGTCTTATGACATGGGCATTGACTAGACGACTGTTTCATTGGGGAAGTAGACTATTGGCCAGGAAACATGTCCAAACACTCAAAATATTTATTAAAGTAAAGAAATATAGTTTTCTTTTCTATGAAAGCCATGGGAGTTTATACCTTAAACATATATTTTCTTTGGCCCAAGGCAAATTTTTGCAATAATGATACAGTGCTTGCATCCAAATCTTTGTCTCCTGGGAAAACTACTATGGAACTAGACTCTATAGAATCATCTCAGCCCGTTTTACATTTTCCAGCACTTAGCTCCATCTGCTGCATGAAATCAGGAAAGCTGCTCCTGTTTGACCCTGACATGAATTCACCGTGGGATTGGGAACAGGCTGGAGTCACCTTTTCTCCAAAGCTTTTATCTCACTTCTAGATATTTTCTCAGGATTTCCTGAGAATATCTGACACACAGTGCTCCAGTTGTTTTCCATCTAGCAGACGTATGCGAAGAAATGCACACTAATTGGAGCGTGTTTGCATTTGTGCTTCCAGAAGTAATTTAGACTATATTTTGCCAATGGTTTACTGAATTTTCTCAGGGGTGATTTATGCATCATAAGGAATTAGATTGGAGCCATGCAGTGAGGAATGCAAGACATCCCATATTTGAATTTCTTCTGTATATTGTTGGATGCTACAGATCATGTGGATTCAAATAGTCAATAATTCTGATGTAAATTCTCAAGATGTCCTTGGAATTTCTTATACAGGAATGTAATGTTGGGTGAGTAAAATTAATGAATTGCGTTCATTACAAACTCCTGAAGAAGTTGTTTTGATTGAAATCACTTGATATTGAAATGAAGATTTGTTCAAAAACTGGACAGTAATTTGATGAGTCAGATTAGTTTTGAAATATTGAATTGAATGATTAAATTAGCTTTATTGTCATATGTACTCAAATGAAAAGTTCACAAGTCACCGCTAATGGTGTCATCTTAGGTACAAGGTACCCAGGTACAGATCCTTCAGTACAAGTTCTTTGGAAAAAAAATAAGAAAATAAAGAAATAAAATGTCCCGCATTATATATCGTAGGAATACATTAGAAAATAGAGAAATACAAATTTCAGAGTAACTGTCCTTCCAACCCAGTCCACACCAGTACCTAGCCTCTAGTCTGCACCAGGCCTTGACTCCAGATCGCACCAGTCTGCACCTCGAGGCCAGGAGACTGCTCTGGAATCAACTCGAGGCCAGAACTCCACTCTGAGGATGAGAGACCACCATGTGCCACTGAAAGACCGCCACGCCAGGCCGACAGGCCATCACGCCAGGCCGACAGGCCACCAAACCAGGCCAGGAGACTGCTACGCCAGGCCGGGAGTTCGAAGAATAAGAACTGAAAATTTTCATGGTGTATGCATTTTGCACTTTAAACTATTGACATTGAGTTTCTGTAACCTAATGAGAATCTGATGTTGTCAGAACCTCTTGTTATAACCAACTATTAAACAAAAAAGTGTTTAATTTCATGAGAAAGGAGTTGGCACATTAGGGATGCTTTCAGTTTTCTCCATGCTGTGCTTTTTTTGAGGGATTTTCACATACTTTCCCATCGTTAACTGACTGCGCTCTAATAAACTTGGGGTTTGGCTTCTTTCTATGGTATCTGTGTTCAATTAATGTGTTTTTGTCTGATCCTAAGACAGTAGGTGCTCTGATTCATTTTGAACATTGGCTAAAATATACATCTTTTCTTAATGCAGTCAACTTAAAACATGTTTGCAAGCAGGAGGTTTGTCGTTATAATTATTTTTTGTGTGTTTCTACATGTCACTGTAAAGTTTTGCCTTCATCCCTGTTGGTTGGATAATTGTTTTGGGGCTGGATAACTGATGAGAAGGTTTTGAAGATGAATTATGTAGCACTTTTAAAATAATAGTGTTTTACGTTAGGCAAGTTGTGATATGTAAATCTGGTCTTCCTACTGCACAGATATCAGAAATTATGCCCAAAGGTGTTTGCAGTGTCCAAATGTGTGATAACCTCCTTGCTCAGAACATTACAAGCACCATCCCTTGACTGGCAATATTGAGGCACTTTCTTTAACAATGACCTATCCAAATTCCTAGATTATTTCAGCTAACTGAGTGCTTTAATGAGACTACTTTAATGTTGTTCTAAATTCAATGTGGAAAATGTTATCAATATTATTCCCTTGTGAAATCAACATTGCCAAAGTGAATTACAAAATTCTAAATTAAGGTATACATTAATGCGTTCAACGTTTTGATCACTTTATTGTTTACTTACTGATAAAGTAGTATTTATCTTTGAAACAGATTTTCACTTGGTCTGAAAGTTCGATATCAATTCTACACTGTAATTACATTCTAAATTTGCTGTTGGAGTTGTACAATTACTTTTAAATCAATCCACACCTGTTACATTTGTATGTTGCCTTCAACCCAGAAAAATAGCCCAAGCCAAAGAAGCATAAGTTCAAAAGAAGCAGAGATATGCAGAGGAGATATTAGGAGAGACTACAAAATTTGACAGTGAATTGGAATTTACAAAAGAAGGCATAGCGATGTAGGGGTCAGGGAGGGAGTTCATGAGAGCAGGACCTAAAAGTTAAAGTTGGGGGATGGAAGAGGATGGATGTAGATGTGCAAGAGAAAGGAGCAGAATTCAAAGAGAATTAAAAAGCAGGCAAAATAAATGCAACTTTAAATACCCCAATAAAAATACATCAAAATTCCTCAGGGATATTTTGTTGAAGGGACGTTTAAATAATTTACTGTTGTGTTTAATGTATATGGTAAAATACTTCTTAAAAAAAGTTAATCAGCTTTGGGTTCCTATTTCACTGATTAAATCAGCAATTGAATAGCTGAAGTAACTTTCCATTCAATCAGAAGAATCAGCTCTTGATGTAATTTAGGCATTAAAAAGAATCATAAAAGATTCTAAAACCCTCAAAAGACTCTACAAAGAATATTGCATGCTGAATGCAAATTTATTTTATGACGAAGGGGAAGGAAAGCTACTTTGAACAAGATGCCAGTTTGTTTCAAATATCATGTGGCTACTTAGCCCTTAAATTCTTTGTGTTACTTGGAAAATTACGGAAAAAAAAATACAACTATTCCTGGAGGGAGTCTAGCAATAAAGGACTTTGGCACAATGAGTGTTCCATTCTCTGTTTACCGCAACTGAAATTTCTGTTTTAAACCTCCCTTTTGCTGGTGTCCAGATGGGGAAATCCTTTTCACTGTCTACATTTCAGATCTAATAAAGATTAAGAGAAGATACAAAGAGAATGAAGTTGAGCTCTAGATGCCGGGGTAGGATAGAATGCTGAGTTGTATATTAAAAATTGTAAATGAGAAATTTACCTTCTCAGTTTACCTCCCTTTCTTGCCTCATATCGTCGTGTAGCTTCACAGGACTGGACAGCTATGACAACAATACTTACAAGATATTATTGAATCTGTCTCCACCATCTCTTCAGGAACTGAATTCATTATAACTTGCCACATGAAAAGTTTCCTTAAGTTACTCCGGATTCTTTTGCTAATCACACCAATTCTGTCACATTTCTTTCATTATGCGATCAAAACAGCTCATATTTTTGAACACTCTTTTTGTCAAATTTCTTCTCAGCCATCTCCCTTCTAAGTCTCTCCAAAAGACTGAAGTCTCTCATTCTTGATATTGCCTTTCAAGAAAATCTACTTTTGATCTTATCAAAGAACTTGTTGAGATTCCATGTCGTCAAGATTGTCTTCTTAATTCAATGTGCACCAGAAAGATTGGAACTAGGTTCCTCCCTGCGCAACAAATAGTAAAGATACATTTGGTGTAGTTTTGTTTTATGGGATGTGGGCAATACTGAGTAAGTCAGCATTTATTGTCCATCCCTCATAGGAGAAGGTGGTAGTGAGCTGCCTTCCCAAACTACCACAGTTGTTGGGGTATAAGGACACCATAGTGCTGTTAGGAAATAAAAAAATGAAAGAACTGCGGATGCTGTAAATCAGGAAACAAAACAGAAATTGCTGGAAAAGCTCAGCAGGTCTGGCAGCATCTGTGAAGGAAAAACAGAGTTAACGTTTCAGATTCAGTGACCCTTCCTCAGAAGGGAGGAGTCGAGTTCCAAAATTATGACCTAAGAACGAACACCAATATAGTTCCAACTTTGTGACTTGGTTGGGAACTTGCAATGGTGCTATTCTGGGGCATTTACTGCCCTTGACTTTCTAGGTGGAAATAATGTTATAAATTTTACAGAGAAAAAATACTTTAAAAATCAAATTGGGCAGTTTCAAAAACAAATCTTCAAGTGCAAGTTAAATAAAAAATGTTGCCCCCAGTATAGAGAGAGAATGGCGCAAGGTATATGCCACAGTTAAAACAATGATGGTGAAAGACCCGAAGGAACAAATTGTAAACTTTATTTCTTTGATAAAACTTTGCAGTGGTGATCTGAACATCATGTGGTTGATGCACCATAATCAATTACGATAGGAACTGAATCAGAATTTTTCCACGGTGGAAGAAACACTGTCAATTTTTGATTACATGTGACCAATGCTTTCTAAATAAAAATAGAATTTAAAATCTGAGTTTTGTTAGTCAAAATGAAAATATCTCCAATTATAACAGTACTTTACTAATGTACTTTTTTTTGCCTCTAAATATTACTGATTTAGTGCTGAAACTTCAGGTCTGTCAAAGTTTCAGAAGTTAGCCCTTATGTTCTGCAGAAGGGTCACTGGGCCAGAACCATTAACTCTGCTTTCTCTCCACAGACGCTGCCACACCTGCTGAGTTTTCCCAGCAGTTTTTGATTTTGTTTCTGATTCCCAGAATCCACTGTTCTTTGTTTTTTTTTGTTTTGAAATTAGTCATTGCTTTATTGATGTTAGATATGGTGGAGTGATGCTAAGGGCATCCTTAGAAGCTGGATGAGAGTGCCAAAGAGGTGATCTTCAATTAAATGATCCTCCTGTTCTGATGCTTTGCCTGATAAGTTTGTCAGGCCCAGAAGTCTCCCTGCTAAAGGAAAGATGTCGTTAAAATTGAAAGGGTTCAGAAAAGATTTACAAGCATGTTGCTGGTACTGGAAGGTTTGAGTTATAGGGAGAAGCTGAATAGGCTGGGGCAATTTTGCGTGGACCATCAGAGGCAGAGGGGTAACCTTACAGAGATTTGTAAAATTATGAGGGGCACGGATGGGGTGTATAGCCAAGGTCTTTTTCCCAGGGTGGGGGAGACCAAAACTGGAGGGCATAGGTTTAAGGTGAGAGGGAAGAGATTTAAAAGGGACCTGAGGGGCAACTTTTTAATGCAGAAGGTGCTGCATGCATCGAATGAGCTGCCAGAGGAAGTGGTGGAGGTGGGTAAATTATAACATTTAAAAGGCATCTGGATGGATATATGAATAGGAAGGGTTTAGAGGGATATGAACCAAATGCTGGCAAATGGTCCTGGACCAATTTAGGATATCTGGTCGGTGAGGACAGGTTGGACCAAAGGGTCTGTTTCTGTGCTGTACATCTCTATAACTCTATAAGTAGAAAGCTTAGCTAAGTTGCATCATGAAAACATGTACAGTCTGTATACTTCTCTTGAATACCTTCTTAAGAACAGGAGTGATCAAGTGGCAGTATGATTCTCATCCTTCATTATACGAACAAAGTGTATTTATAATCTGAGAAAATTCCTTTTCTTATTTGCAAAAGAAACCTTCCAGCATTATGAAGGGAAAATAAGGCATGGTGTTTAATACCATCTGTATTGTGGGGACTTAATTGTGTCCACAATTATCACGGTTCTTCCATTTATCTGAAGAAGATTCAAGTCTGGTTCTGTTCAGAAAACCTGCAGATGACAGGGGCCTCTCATTCACACAGATTGTCTGTTAAAAACAAGCATAATTTCCCTTTTTGGCACAATTTCTACATTACAATCACAGAAGGATTAAAGAAAGGCGCACTATCACGTGAATTATAGCGAAACAAAGTTGAAACTTTATGCTGACAATGCAAAATTCTCAGTATTACGTACAAGATATAATGAGGATCAATAATTTCCAAGCTATGTCTCACCATTAATATGAAAGGACAGGGATTGTGCACTTTTCTGCCGAATGGTTATTACTCTGCAACTCTATCCCCTCAACAAAGGAATTACCAGCTGCTAAATCTTTTGGTCCACACAGACAATATTGTTTTATGGGAATGTAACTGTTACTAGATGTCACTTTGGTTTAATTTGGAGCAGTATCAGAGCCATATAATTGATGCTAATTATGAAGCACAAAATCTCTAACTTAGTTTGTGTTAAGTGGAAGCATTGAGGTGAAGAGCTGGTACAGCAATAGCTTGTCTGCACCAGATCGAGAAATAGAACGTCAGTGTTGTAGAAACTGCACAGTGGCTGTGTTTGGTCAGTCAGCTGTGAACTAGTAGCTTGTTTAATCACCTTTTTTCACTTCCACTATGGTTCCACTTAGAGCTGGTACCTGAATGGTTCATAGACACTCTACATACATGCACAGCTGGATGTCTCACTCAGACTAAATATAAATTGCAGATGTGCTTCTGTAGCTGTGTTGTTTCAGTATTGAATGAATAGTTTACAGGGCTTTTGGGCTCAAATACCTAGCTTCAGAGAGTTGTGATTTTCTTTAGAATAAACTTTTTCTGAATTGATTTTGTCTTTAGCAACTCCAGTATAACAGCCTCATGACAATTTTCAAATGTTTCTCTGACCGCAGCTCCCCCAACTGAATATTTAATTTCTTTCAACCCCGACATCTTTCTATCCAACCCCCTCGTTTGGAGTCTCATGCTAAGATTGCCTGTTTTGGGATGTTGTGCTGCCAGTGGTTCTTAATTCTTTAAATGATGGAGAATGGTGATTAATTTCCCAGAAGGTAGCTGGATTAGCCATTCCACAAGCATGACAAAGTCTCATCTCCTAGTGATGGATGAATTTCATTGGTAATTGATTGATTGGTCCAGTCAGTGGAGCAAGGGAAGTATGTTAAGGTGCCTATTCTAACTTTGACAGACCAGAGAGTCTAACAGCTTTAAAGGTGTTTTGCCTGATTAAATCCCCATGAAGTACCTTGACATGTTTATGCTAAAGGCACTATGTAAATGCAAGTTCTTATTTATTTTATATAAAATATATAAATATACATATATATATGTAGCTCAAACCTGTTTAAATTCCAAGATTAAAATGTGAAGTACAATCTGAGAAAAACAGCGACTGATACCCAAATAATAGAAAAACACAAAAAACTAAAAGATATAATAAAAGAAGATAGGAGAATTTGCATTTATTGCGGTCTTTAATATTTAACAGAACACTTTTTGTAAAAGCTATACTGATTGTCAGTGTAGTGTTTCAGTGGAAAATTACACATTTTAGTCCCATTTCTGAGATTAAGTTCACAACAGTATTCCAGTAACCTTTGGGTATTGCCAAGTCAAAATCGCCATAATTTCTACATTACAATCACAGAAGGACCAAAGAAAGGTGCGGTGTCACATGAATTATAGAGAAACAAAGTTGAAACTTTATGCTGACAATGCAAAATTCTCAGTATTACATACAGATCATGAGAACAAAGAGGGTCGTTTGGGTCACTCTTGTATTGAAATTTCAGACGGCAGAAAAATGGGAAGGTCAGATGTTACAGCAGAGCTCCCCATATGGCTGTGGGAGCTTGTGAGGAGACAAATAGCTTACCAGCTAGTTCTATCCCAATATCTGTATCTTCCACTGCTTTCCAAGCCCTGAGGCAGATGCATGCCTGTTTTTGCTAATGTTGTTTTTGTTTTTATTGGAAAGGGTACATTGTGGCACACCATCAAAGTATTGTCTACTAGGCTGGTGATTGTGACTTGTCACATTCCAGTCATTTTTACAGGTAACGTATGTTCCGAGATATTTTTCTGGCATTCTCTTAATTCAGGGCTGGCTGAGAGTATTTTATTGACAAACTCTTCTGGTATCAAGTCTTCCAATTTGCAAGCCAGGTTAAAGGTATTTATAGTTGTGCTGCAATCAATGTTGACTGTTCACATACTTTTACCTTCCCCTATATATATATATTTATATACATACATACACATATATATATGTATATCTATATGTATGTATGTATATAAATATATATATAAATACATATGCATTTGTTTACCTTTTGAAGAGTAGACCTTATGTACTTGATTTCTTTTACCATTCCATGATGCCATATTAACAACATTATTTCACAATCTTGATTATTTCAGACTGAGGTGTAATCTGGGAGTCCACTTTAACTTAATCCTTTACTTCAGGAAACTGTTGAGATCAAGTGAAGCACTGCTTTTAAATTCCATTGAAGTCTGTATTGGGGCAGGGCACAACCACCAATTTACCACCTGGAACCCTGTGGGTTTTCTGGTGTGAAATTTATGGTAACATTTATCCAGCTTGCTGAAGTTTCATATTTAAAAAACACTTTCAAGCATACTTATTTTGGCAACACTCATGGAAGGAGAAACTTCATATGTGAAGTGCTTGATAATAATCCTCCCTGTATTTTCTCCCAGGAATTAGTCTTGCTACTACTCTTCTGGGTAGGCATAATTAAGGACAGCCTAAAACCTGCTTCAGTTTAGATCTTTAAGTGTAATTTTCATAAAGTCAACAAGCTACAAGTGTCAACTAGATGACCGAGTGTTTCTGACCATCTTGGGGGGGGTGCAGTTTGTTGCAAAATTGGTTAGCTTAGACACCGAACTGACTGCCGCTGAACAGAGGGGATGTATTGGGAATGGGGTGGGGAGGGGCGTGGGCAGAAAGTGGAAGGTCTAGGGGAGGCAAGGCAAAGGAGATGGTGGCAAGCCCAGTTTTGCAGAGGCCAGTCAGTATGGTTGAGAACCTTCTTCTGATTCCACATGATGATTTTATATATATTATATGTATAAATAGAAAAGATATTTCCCCCACTCATGTAGGCTTCCAGCAGTTCATTTAAGGACCACTGGGTGGATTGTTCCAAATTTGGCTGAAAATGGGCCTATGTTCTAAAGCAACCAGTGGGCTAGTTCATATCAGATTCCTGAGGCTTACCATATGTTTGGATTGGGTACTGTGACACTTGGGTGTTGTTGGCCTTCAATTCATTATCCACCACAGTATGGGTAGGCCTTGAACACACATCAGAAACTCAATTAGTGCATAGAAGTCAGTTTCATCCAAGGCCAATTTTTCTCCTAAAAATAAAAATCTTTCCTTCCTTGCAGCTTTTTCAGGCAGTTGTGTATGGCTGTGGAATTAAAATTGTGATTCTGGTAATGCCATTAAGCTCATTTATTATCTCAATAATGACAATATCGAGTTATTTAGAAAATTGCATTTAATTTCAAGGGGGTGTACTGATGTTGTTTTAAAAGTAGTAGTTTTGAGAAAGCTATATAAATATGTAGTGTAATTTAATTTAATTAAAATAACTTTAAAAAGTCTTACCATTTTAAAAGGGAGACACTTAGATGTTTATAGATAACACAGTGTGAAGCTGGAGGAACACAGCAGGCCAGGCAGCATCCGAGGAGCAGGACAGTTGATGTTTTGGGTCGGGACGCTTCTTCAGAAGAAGGCCTTTCTGAAGAAGGGTCCCAGCCTGAAAGGTCAACTTTCCTGCTCCTCTGATGCTGCCTGGCCTGCTGTGTTCCTCTGACTGCAGCATCTGCAGTCCCTATTATCTCTGACTTGGATGCTTATACCTGTCTCTTGTTTTATTTTAGAGACTGGAAATTTCCTGGAAGCTTTGGATGGTCGGCAGGTCTCGCACGTTCGCAGATTGAATACAAAAACTGGAGACCTTTCAAGTAAGAATTTAACACAACATGTGGTTGGTAGTAATGTACCCTACTAGATTGGTTTGGGGACTGCGCCAGATGGTTTGCTTTCTGTATTGGGTGGAAGGGAATGGCTATTAATTATAGATAATGCCGTTGTAGTTATGTTGTTGTATGGTCCTGACCTAAGGTATGTTGTGGAGATAATAGACTGGATTTTTCAGTCAATGATGAATCATCACAGCTCACCATTGTCCTTGAAGAAAGTTGCGACAAATGTCCAATGATCTCTGTGGAACATGTTTCTCCCGTCCTGATACTGGCTAGATCCTTGGCACCAGGCTTCCAACAACAGTAATATCATCAAGGAGGGTAAGCAGCCAATCATATTGAAGTATTCTCATAAACAGCAAACTAGGAAGACCACTGAATTCTTTCACAGTTAAATTTTACAGGTTGTAAAATAAACATGCTCACGGGATTAACATAAAAGTGAATAGAAATCATAAATGTTCCAGAAATGTGAAATTTCTTAGCATAAGGGAAAAATGTAGCATTCAAAAAATATTAAACTTTTAAAGCCAGTGAGACTGTTCTTTGAAATTGCACACTTAGTACTTTGTTAAACATGCAATTACGCCTCATTTAACATAATGCAATTTTTTCAAGGGTTTTTTTTCATTGATACCAAGAACAGAAGAACAGAAGGTTTTTTTTTCTTCAGTGGTTTCTAAATGACAAACAGGAATATCTGATCAGTATATCTTCTGTAGAAGAGTGGAATCGCTGACTTTTGGATTTCCGCATGTAATTGCATATGAATAGAGTCCAGAAGTTGTTGTCACTTCTCAAGGAGTAAAGACAGTGAACACTGATGGTATCTATCTAGGCCAGTATAGTTATGTTGCGTGATCATTATAGAGTGCTATGAACTAGAGGTAAAATAACTCTTCGAATGAAATCTGAAAATTTCAGACTGAAGGCGTACGGTGTGTTAGGTTTTATTGGTAGAGGGATTGAGTTTCGGAGCCATGGGGTCATGTTGCAGCTGTACAAAACTCTGGTGCGGCCGCACTTAAGAGTATTGCGTACAGTTCTGGTCACCGCATTATAGGAAGGATGTGGAAGCATTGGAAGAGGTGCAGAGGAGATTTACCAGGATGTTGTCTGGTATGGAGGGAAGGTCTTATGAGGAAAGGCTGAGGGACTTGAGGCTGTTTTTGTTAGAGAGAAGAAGGTTAAGAGGTGACTTAATAGAGACATACAAGATGATCAGAGGATTAGATAGGGTGGACAGTGAGAGCCTTTTTCCTTGGATGGTGATGGCTAGCACGAGGGGACATAGCTTTAAATTGAAGGATGATAGATATAGGACAGATGTCAGAGGTAGGTTCTTTACTCAGAGAGTAGTAAGGGCGTGGAATGCCCTGCCTGCAAAAGTAGTAGACTCGCCAACTTTAAGGGCATTTAAATGGTCATTGGATAAACATATGGATGATAATGGAATAGTGTAGGTTAGATAGGCTTCAGATTGGTTTCACAGGTCGGCGCAACATCGAGGGCCGAAGGGCCTGTACTGCGCTGTAATGTTCTATGTTCTATCTTGTCAGTGAATTTACTGGAAGTCATTATCCAGGGGAAATAATTTACGTAACATGGAAAGAAGAGCATAACTCAAGATTAAAGATCATTTTATAAAGAGTTGGAACAGTCGCATAAGATTTACTTTCTATTATTGATGCCCAGCATCATGTTACAAAAGTGCACAGTTTGATGCAGAATAGAGTTTTGTATACCATGTTGAAGTATATATCACTATAGCACACTGCCGCTGCATTAGAGAAGCTTTTCTTGTGCCCACTCTCTAGGCAAATACCATGATCTTTCTTAATTAAATTGACAATTTGTATCTACTTAGGAGCAACGAAAACCTGTGTGGCATCTTTAGGATAGTGAATGTTATAAATAGATTTGTGAAGCAGTGGATTAGACAGAGTAAAAATAAGAAGAAAGTATTATGGCAGAGTTAGGTTTTGAGGGGTTCTGAGATGCGGAGAGATCTGGACCGGCAGCAAGATTATGAAATATAATTTCAGAGGAAGAAATAAAAATGAACCATAATCTGGAATAGAAGGTAGATGCCAAAGCATTGAGATGGGGGTCTCACAGGAATATGTTGTCATAATACTCAGAGAACTTTCCTTTGTAGGAGGGATGATGAATTTTGAAACTACATTGTTTAAGTTGTCATGTAGTACTCTAACTCTGAACACATTGGAAAACCTGCAGCAAGGGCTCACCATAAGTAAGATGTTAAAAATGTACGGAAAGATTCAAAATGTGTTTAGTGACTCGAATACATTTTTCAACTTCTGAAACAAAAAGAAGGTAAGAGTTGCCATAGACTAACCATATGATGGGGCTGCTTCAAGAAAGGCGACAGGAGATGGTTTAACCTGAGGGTCACCACAACTCAGCGAGGGGAGAGGTTGGGAAGGAGAGTCCTTCATGATAACCTCAGCTGGTGTGGAATTGGCATCACTCTGCATCACAAACCAGCCATCCAACCAACTCGCACACATTATTGACAAGACAGTAAAGAGACATAAAAGTGAGATGCAACAACTAAACACGTCCCCGATTTGACTTTTGGTCAGAGTTTCTTTTTGAACAATTTGAGCAAGGAATACTGTTAAAGATTTTCAGTTGGCCTTAGCATCTTCAGAAGAGAACAAACCACGTCGGGTTACAACTCCAGGTCACTATGCAGTGATCTCAGTTTGAAATAAATGGATGGTTGGGTTGTGTGAATTGTGTGTGGTGTTGTGCTTGTCTGTTGTGATGGCCTGTGGTGTGTGTGTGTGAGTTGTGTGTTTATAAACTGGGTAGAATACATTTGGACTGAGCTATTAAGTCCCAACATTCAGTAGGTTATTGCTCATGTAGGCCAAGCAACATGATACCAAAAGCCTTGGGCTGTACAAGTACAACCTATTTAAATTTTTACCAGTAGAAATTGTGATATTTTAACTTTGCGTTGAAGTAGCTTACCATATTGTGTAACACAAGTACTATAAGAGCTTTCCATTACTTACCACACATTTATCTACAACAATAAAACTGACAGTGTAATCCATATGTTGAAACATGATAGTGCTTTGACCTATTTATACAGTGCTGGAAATAATGCCATGAGATTTTCAAACACAGACTGAATCATCAGTACTGTTTTCATAGGGATACCATTTATTAGAAATATGCACAGGTATTTCTCACATTTCCAGCTGTTTTACTGCTGTCACAGTTCAGTTACATAAATCTCACAAGTAACGGGCAGTGTCCCATTTAAATTTTTCGAAGTATCTTCTGGAACACACAATTCTTGACAAGTGTGAGGACAGAATTTAATTTGTTGCAGACCAGTTTAGAAAGGAATACTGCATCCTCTGCATCCTGGGTCGGGAGAAGATATGTAATTTGACAGAAGGTAGCACCAAAGAAAATTCATTTTTTCAAATTAAAAACATAATTAAAGCCTTTGCTTTTATACCCTTAACTAGTACCATTATGATTTATCCTGTTCGCGCTATCCATTTAAATTCTTGAGAAGTATAAATGTATGCTCTCATTACCGTTCACAACTGATGCAGTTCAGCAGATGAACTGAAGAAAAGAAAAATACTGTAACACCAGACAACAACAGTATTATTTAGTGGAGAAAAATAGCTGATGTGACTTTACTGTTAAACAACTGCAAGAATTTTGTGGCCCGAGATTTCAATACTAGGAGCATATGTTTATCCAACAACTTGCAGCAACTTCTACTGTAAGTAGAACTAAGTTGTTATTCAAATCAGGAGAACAATCCATTTATAAAATGCATTATTGTATGTCACAATATCTCCTATAATGCTTCATACCCAAGGTGATTTTCTTCTAAAATGCATTCACTGCTGTTCTATAGCAGCCAGTCTTGCTAACAGAAATGTTGATGAATAACCAGATAATTGGATTTGGGGTGGTGTCAATTGATAGATGATGTTACAGTTTAGTTTGTTCTTATCTTATAATGTCATTCATCCCAGTATTGTAAATAAGCAAGACAAGTGAGTAATAAAATTATAAATCTACAACACATGGCTCGGCTTCACAAAGATATAACACTGTATAGGGTCATAAATTTCTTGAAGTTTAGTTCCAGTAGAGATATTTTCCATGTTTCATGAGTTATGGCAGATGGAATGTAAGGCTGTCTCCCATAGGATAAGCTCAGAATTTGTGTGTGGGATCCTTTTTATTTTAAGTACGCGAAAAAAGATATATTAGAGTTACTTTACAAAGCATACACTTAATATTTTGTATCATTAGATAGTATTTAATTATTTTACACTATTTACCCAATAATTACCTCAGAATTACTTCTGAAAATTGTGTAGTTTGTTCAGAAGTTGGCCTCATATCACAATTTAAAGCCATAATTTACTTTTAACCTAAGAGTTGAAGATGCAAGCTAGCAAGGGAGGAAAAGTTTCCCTCTGTTGATGATAATGTACAGCTCTTCTTGTAGCAGTTGTTCGTGCTGTTCTCCCTACTGATTGATAGCTGCAGATAATCAATTGTTCCTCCATTGTAAATGAAGAGGTCATACACAGGGTGAGTAAAAATCTGTAACAGTTTTCCACTTTGAGAGACATATATCATTTAGTATAGTTCCCAGCTGGTGCAGGTTAGATTTTGTGTTGATGTCAGGTACACTATCGTAGTACTGTTTTGTTGCCTACAAAAGAGCCTTCAGTTTGATAAATAAGTTACTCGCTAGGAAAAGAAGATTCTATAAACTATGTTTGAAGTGGAAAATGAACTTCTGTATCAGGTATAACCACCAAAGATCTCAGCAGTGACTATTTGAGCTTCTAGCAATATTGTGTTTCTTGCTTATTAGCAATTATTTAAACAGAAAACCTTTCTTCGTTTCACCAAGTGCCTTTCCTTCCTAATGCTAGATGTATCCTTTACAAGAGTAGCAAATGCCTCCACTGCTGAGTACATTGCCTACCAGTCAAAATCTGCTTTCCCGTTCATGTGCTGCGTTTTCTTTTGGCAGTTTGTTGCTTTTGTCGGAGTCTACCCTTGGTGACTTAGCAACCAGGATATTCTTGCTGTGCATGGTATCCTTTTCCTCGTTCTCCAGGTCTCTTATGAACCTATACGAACCAGATTTTGACACAAGGTTGAATAATTATTCCACATAGTAGGTCTGACCTCTGATTCTTGTTTCAGTTTTTGACAGATAAAACTGAAGAGAAGGAACAACCTTTATCTATTCTTTTGAGCAAGCATCATGTTTTAGGTACAGTTTCCTCTAATGGTTTGCAGTAACTGTTTTCTAAGCTGTAATAGTGCATATGTGCCCAGCAGAGAACTTTGTTCAAAATGGTTACCTTGACATTAAAAGTAAATACATTAAAATGATGATCACAACAATGAGGAAATATGAACAAAAGCTGCAATATGTCTAATGCAGCAATTCATAAACCATGATTTTTAAAATGTAATCATGGGTGTAATCTGAATCTGTAATATGTTTATAATTTTGCTGCGTTACCTATCACAAGGTTTTGATTATAATACTGAGTTGCATCTAATATTGGAGCAGTAATTTTTTTCTCTACTGTTTTGAAGCATGAAATAATAATGTCTGCATTTAATGGTCACTTTTGCTTTCTGTGGAAATGGGCTGCTGCATTTGACTAGACTGTAATTTTCTTTGGCATATTCTGAGGAAATGAAAAACGCTATATAAATGAGAACATTTTTACTTTTCAACACCCCATGAATGGAAATACTTCCTTCTAAAGCAATTATGTCAAGTTTACTGCATGCTAAATTTAGCTATATTATACTTCGCTCTCAATATTTTCTGCTAGGCAATTGATCTGAGTTAGCATTTTCCACAGCCTCATCTGCCTAAGGAATATTAACACTGGGCTGCTCCCTATTGTGTTATGTCTTGTGGTCAGTATGTCAGTATACCTTTAAAGACATGTTCATTATATCATCACTGCACCATAGCATGTGACATCAAGATATAAAGTTCATGTACTCCACCTTACCTTGGATCACTTGAAGCATGGCGTGCTGCTAGAAACATTTTCCTCTGTTATAACCAATCAGCCACGTATGTGCCTGTGAATGTAATAACTATAAATAATAGCCAGCTGTAATAAATATTGGTTAGATCTTGCAATACCATGTTATCCATGCCTAGTTTCTTATGTTCTGAAGAATAATATAAGCATTGCCACATCATGTAAAAATGCCCAATTGGAGGCAAGACTGACATCATCTACTGCCCTAATCTGAATTCCAAGAATGTCTTTTCCCTTTCTCTTCACTCAGTGTCCAGCTCAGAGACTATCCATGGTTGGCTTTTTCTCCTCTTTGACCTAGCTAAGCATGACCCCCACCCATGGCCCCAAGGAAGCCCAAACCAATGTTTTGTTTGTATGTTCCAGCGGATGCCGGACTAGTCCAGTATATGGCCTCATGTATCCAATATAACCTTCTGCCCAATGCAGCCTGCCCTTAGAGCCATGAGGTGACTTGCTGTGCTAGAAGAGACGGCAGGAATTAAATTCAGACAGATAACTTCCAGCTTTTTCCAGTCAGGAAATCATTCAGAAACAATGGAAAGGCAGATGGTCCAGAAGCCAGCCACTAAGACCATAGCTGGTGAAAGATCAACTGCTGAAAGGGCCCTCTTGTGGTGCAGTGGTACTCCCGGTCCAGGTTCATGTTCAACACGCTCACAAGGTGTGTTAATAACATCTATGGACAGGTTGATTAGAAAAACAGTTTAATTTTAAAGAAATAAAAATTGAAAGATCAGTTGCTGAAAAGATGAAAATTGACATATTGAACTTTGGGAATTGCATTCAATATTTCCAGTGATTTTTGTGTGAAAATTGCAATCAATGGTTTTGTTTATAAATGATTTTTATTCTTAGATGTTACATTTTACATATTGATTCTTAAAACCCTGGAGCCCTACACTGTCTCTGTACAGTTAGATTTAAATGTGCTGAACATGTACTGCACTTGATCATATTTTTTCTGTTGAATGAGTCATTAGACCGACGTTCCATTTGCCCTTGTCGTTGAACAGAGAAGGTACCGTAGCATTATTTTAGCTAAAAGTGCAGTAAATGTTCAGCATACTTAAGGAGCAAATATTAGACTACATGAGTAATTGTTAACTTGACTATTTTAGATGTATGGGTGGTAGAAAATGAAACTTGAATTATCCCAGACTATTTGTATAATTCTCAACACAGCCAACATTGTGGAATTGGCAAAGAGTTGGGAACACTCTGTCTCCTTTGACCTCCAAGCAGGAAAGGGTGGTTAATGCAATAAAGTGGGAAAAAGGATCCTTCCAGTGCATGGCACAGGGTCAAAAGCTTATTGTGTCTTAATAGCTGTTAAAGGAATTCAATCCTCATTAATGTTGGTGACTGGAAAAACATCCAAATTATTTGAGCTGTTACATTCTAACATTCATAGTTTGGAAACCATTCTCCGGGGTCTTCCAGAAACTTGAGAGCATAAAAATCAAGACTAAAGCTCCAATGCAATACCAAGGGAAATGCTGTCCTGTTGTGGGTGCCATCTTTTGGATGAGACATTAGACCGAGGTTCCGTTTGCCCTTGTGGTTGAACAGAAAAGACACCATGGCAACATTTTGAAGGAAAGCTGGGGGTATTATTCCAGGCAATCTGGCCAATATTTATTCGTCATGACTAAAAATTGATTACCTGGTTATTCATAATATTGCTTGTGTGGAAAATTGCCGTGTGCAAATTAGCTATGGCATTTCCTACATTACAACAGTGACTACGCTTGGCTGTTACGTGCTTGGAGATATCTGATGGTCAGGATAAGTGTTATGCAAATGCAGATCTTTCTTTCCTCAGACCTAATTGTAACATAACTGGATTTTGTTGCAGTTGACCTGGTAAAAGGTATAACACCACAAGTTAACATATTAATTCCATAGGGGATTGGTCAATTAACAAGTTAACTCACAACAGTCAAAAATAATCGCATATTGATGAAAGGATTCAACTATGAGCTGTGGAACAGCGACTGAGGATGTGCGATAATGCTCTCAGCAAGGACTAACAAGGCAAGGGATTATACCATAAATGGTAAGTCCCTGTAAAGCATTAAAGATCAGAGCGGCCTCGGTATGCATACCCAGAGATCCCAAAATGTAGCAGCGTAGGTAGTTAAGGTGGTTCAGAAGGCATATGGGATATTTGGCTTTATTAGCCAAGTCATATAAAACTCTGAAGTACTACGTATGATTCTGGTCACTGCATTCCAAGAAGGATTGCATGAGAGAGGGTGCAGAGGAGACTGACTAGGATGCTGCTGGGTTTGGAGGGTCTGAGCTATGAAGAAAGATTAATAGACTGGATTGTTTTCCTTGGAGCAGTGAAGATTCAAAAAGGACCTGATGGCAGTGAATAACATAATGAGGAGCGTGGATAGGAAGATACTTTTCCATTAGTAAAGGGGTCAGTAACCGGGGGGATAGATTTGAGGTGAGAGGTGGAAGGCTAGGACGAGAGTTGAGGAGAATCTTTTTCATTCAGATTGGCGGGAATCTGCAACACATTGCCTAAGTGGATGGTTTAGTCAGAAATTCTCTTAACATTTAAATAGGAATTAGATACTCACTTGCATGGCCAAAAACTGGGAAATGGGATTGGTGTTGTCATATCTTTGTAGGCTGGCATAGCAATGATGGACGGATGGCTTCCGTCTATGCTATGAATCCAACATGTTGGACAATTAGGTTTCCAAATGTCTGATATAATTGCATAGATTTTACAGAAATTTGCATGTTTTCTGAGTTGTGAGATCATTTCTCACAATTAATAGCAACCTGCGGTTATAAGGCAACTTTAACTTAGTGCTTCTGTGAAGGTTCTTTTCCATCAGACCAAAATGGATGCCCAGTTAAAGAAGGAGAAATTGGGAGAGGAAACCAAAAGCTTGGTTGAAACAAGGAGGCTTCGAACGGGAGGAGGAGTGAGTTAGGGAGGGTGTTCGAGGGAATGAAGTCTAGACAATGAATACATGGCCACTAATGATGGGGCAAAAAGATGGGGAGGTACACAGAAAGCCAGTGTTGGAGGAACATAGAATTCTGAATGATTTGTAGATAAAGATAGAAATACTGAAGCTCTGAAGAGATTTAAACATAAGGATGAGAATTCAAATGTTCAGGAGCCTATGTAGCAAAGAAGGGGTGGATAAATGAGTGTAATGTGGCACAGGATAGGGTACAGGCAGCAAAGTTTTGCATGAGCTGAAGATTTTGGGGTTCAGAAGCTGGACAAGAAGATATTAAATACTCAAGTTTGCAGGTAACTAAAGACAAAGATGAGAGTTTCAGCAATGGATGAGCAGACAAAGGGACAGATGGGGGGTGGTCAAGGTGGAAGAAGGCACCTTGGTGATGGTGAGGATAGAGCATGGAAGCTCCATCATGGGTTAAGTATGATGATGAACAGTGTGTTTTGATGCAAATACTGGCTGTGGATGGAGTTAGAATCACTGGTGAAGTTATGCATATTGTGCCAAAATCACATAATAAGCCATTCACAGCAACTTGGCAATGTTTTACTTTGCACATATTACCAACTGAAGTTTTCTACATCTGCATTTTAATATGGGCCTTTCTAATATTCTGGTAGGAAGTTTTAGTTGAGCACTCTGTGTTCAACCTTTAATGAAGTGAATGATGACCAAGTGTATAACAAGCGGATACTGAACTGCTTTTATTGAGTTATAACAAATTAATAATCAATTGCTGCTGGATATTTTGAAGGGGCAACATGATTTCACAGAAAATCACTACTGTTCATTTTTTTCACTCAATATTCTTGAACTCTTAACAGCTGAAAAAGTGGTTAACAGTATTTGGACTGGATCCCTGGATGCATTTTCAGCTTCTGTGGTTCACTGTCAAAGGAAACTGTGCAAACTAAATTTGTCTACAAGTCCTTGACCTGAGCAAGACTTTGGCACTAACAGGGAGTTATGGACCAATTAGAGGAAAGCAATTTATGAAACACTTTGACCTTGATGCACTGAGGTTTCCTCAGTGTTGCATTGTCAGTGGGCCCACACTCCAGAGAAAGGAAAGGGAGTCATGTAGATAACTGGACTTTTTACTTACTGTTTATTTTGTGGTCTAATGTTTTGTTCCCATTATTGCTTCTTCTAGCTGTACCCTAGTTCCTCAAACCTTGTTTGTTAATGAGTCATCTGATGCATGTCCAATGAGAGCGGCTGTATATGCTGCAATGTTCAGCCAGTACCAACTGCAACTGTCTTTGCTGCAGACAACACCTCTTAGGCACAACACAACTGTGAGCTTAAAGGGACAACACAACTGTGAGCTTAAAAGGATGTGTGGAGCTCTGTTCCTTGGGTGGCTCATTCAAAAAAATGGTGAATCTATGGAATTCACTGCCACAGAAGGCTGTGGAGGCCAGGTCATTGAGTACATTTCAGACTGAGATAGATGGGTTCTTGATTATCAAGGGGATCAAGGGTTACAGGGAGAAAGCGGGAGAATGGAGTTGAGGAACTTATCAGCCATGATTGAATGGCGGAGCAGACTCAATGGGCCAAATGGCCTAATTTCTGCTCCTATGTCTTATGGTTTTATGGTCTTACTAAATGCGTGACGGAGCAGGCAGCTGCTTTGGCAATCTCTTACTGTTATAAGAAAAGGGTTCTACAGTAATTGAAGAAAAGGCCCAGACGTTTTAATGGATAGCGTAGGAGCTTCTGAAATGTGTGTTTGCACCAATCTGGGAGTACGCTACATTCAGCTGCAAAAGCCAAAGGAGCACCAGACTACCTGCTGGAGATAATCTAATAAAACCTGCCTCAATGCACTCAGGAATCCAATTGTTGGCCCGGCATGGTTTTGAGTTACATTCTTGCAGGGAAATTATACGTCTTTGAATCCATTTCCCACTAACGCAAGTGGTGTTGCATGGGCAACTTTGACTTGAGGTTTATGTTTGGTTAAATAGTTAGCTATATAGCTCCAACTGACCTCTGGTAAGCATTTTCATTCAGATTCCCAATTTTTGCATTTAGGCAGTCAAATCCATTTTCTTTAGCATCTCTAGAACCACGGCAAGCAGCAAAGAAACAATATCAAAGCAGCCATGAGCTGATACAAAGGAGGCTACTTTTTAAATTTACTCTTTCATATGCTGTGGGCACCACTGGCAAGGTTCAACTAAAAGACTGGCTAAGGTAATTTTAAGGAGGTGGTTAAACGTCAACCACATAAGTGCTGTGGGTTTGCAGTCACATGTAGGCCAGACTGGGTAAGGATGGCAGATTTCCCCTCTGTAAAGAATATTAGTGAGCCAGATGGGTTTTTATTACAATTGATGGTAGTTTAATGCTCACCATTACTGATGGTAGCTTTATGTTCCACATTTATTGAATTGATATTCCACCAGCTGCTGTTCTGGGAGTTGAATCCATGACTCCAAACCTCTAGATTTTTAACCCAGTAACATCATTACTCTGCCATCATTACCCTTACCAACTACATTGACATTTGCCTGGTAGTGGTAGAAAGCTAGGAACACTGGTGGAGTAAAGATATTTTCACAAAGATCATTTAAATGGAGTCAGGTATAAAAGAAACACCATAAAAGATAGTAGAATATTAGCTGAAAACAAAATAGTTAGTATACAAAGAGGAGGATGTTTTGCTGCTAAGCTCTGGTTAGACCACATCTGGAATGTCGTGTGGAGTTCTGGGAAATGCACCTTTGAAAGAATATATTGGCCTTGGAAGGAATCCAGTGCAGATTTACCAGAAAAAAAAGGCTCAAAAGGGTTAGATTATGAGAGGAGCTTACGTAAAGAAGGTTTGCATTCGTAGTTTGAGGTTGTTAGCATTTGACAGGCTAAATAGAAATAATCATTTTCTGCAGATGGGGCAAATCTAACACAAGGGAACATCAAAATCAGAGCTAGGCCATTCAGGAGAGAAGTTTAGAAATACTCCTCACCAAGTGTGAGAATGTGCTTTATCAAAAAAAGAATAGATACTCGCTCAGTTAAAAATTTTATATCTCGGATGAAATCATTCACCCCATAGATTTATATATATGTGTGCGTGTGTATATGTGCGTATGTGTGTGTGCGCATGAGAGATAGAGAGAGCGGAGAAACTACACCATGTACTTAGCAACTTTCAACACATTATCGATGACAATGATCACTTTGCAACGAGCTTCCCTGCGCCTCCACTTCTCGTCTTCAAACAAACAGCAAACCTTAAACAGACCATTGTTCGCAGCAAACTATCCAGCCTTCAGGACAACATCAACCACAACACCATACAACCCTGCCATGGTAACCATGGATACCAACATCTCACGTGGGAGCACCACCCAGCATGTGCATGGCAGATACTCATGTGACTCGGCCAACGTTGTCTGTCTCATACGCTGCAGGCAAGGATGCCCCAAGGCATGGTATATTGGCGAGACCATGCTGACGCTATGACAGTAGACAAATGGACACCGTGCCACAATCACCAGACAGGGGTGTTCCTTTCCAGCCGGGGAACACTTCAGCGGCCAAGGGCATTCAGCCTCCGATCTTCAGGTAAGCGTCCTCTAAGACAGACTTCAAGATACACAATAACGCAAAATCACTGAGCAGAGGCTGATAGCCAAGTTCCGTACTCATGAGGACAGCCTCAACCGGGATTTTGGGTTCTTGTCGCACGACAGGTGCCCCCACCACACTATATACTCTCACATATACACGCACACACTCTCACACAAAACTACTTGTACACACATACACGCAGACTCACGCAGACCCTCTCTCACACCCACACTCTCACATATACACACACATGCACACGCATGACACACATATACACACGCACGCACACACACTCTCTGTCTCACACTCTCTCTCTCAGACACACACACTCTGTCTCCCTCTCTATCTCTCTCTCACACATATACTCTCTCTCTCTCACACACACACACTCTCTCACACACACACACACTCACATACACACTCTCTCTCACACACACATTCTCTCTCTCTATCTCTCACACACACACATTCTGTCTCTCACACACACACCCTCTTTCTCTCTCTCACACACACTCTCTTTCTGTCACTCTCTCTCACTCACACACACACTCTCTCTCCGTCTCACTCACACACACACACACACACACACACACTCTCTCTCTCTCACTCTCTCTCACACACACGCACATACTTACATATAGATCTATGGGGTGAATTGCTTCATCCAAGATGTTTGTGTATTTGCCGATACATTCTGGTATTATTGCTGGACTGTTAATCCAGAGACCCAGATAATTTTCTGGGGACCCAGGTTCGAATCTCACCACAGCAGATGGTGGAATTTGAATTTAATAAAAATATCTGGAATTAAGAGTCTCATGCTGACCATGAAGACATTGCTGATTGTTGGAAAAAACTCATCTGGTTCATTAATGCCCTTTAGGGAAGGAAACTGCGATCCTTACCTGGTCTGGCCTACATGGGACTCCAGACCCACAGCAATGTGGTTGACTCTCAACTGCTGTCTGGGAAATTAGGGATGGGCAATAAATGCTGCCTGGTCAGTGACACCCTCATCCCGTGAATGAATAAAAAAAGTTCTATTTTGTTCAGAAAAAAAACTAGCCTGACTCCAGGTTAAAAGACAGACAGATTCTAAACAAGGCCTCACACCTAAAATGCTTTGTCTGACCTGAGATGTCACCTCATGTATACACTGATAAAACCTTTAATTATCTTGGGGAAATGACTTGAAAGAAATTCTGCGATTTGCATTTTAATCAATAGAAATCTGTGACTACTTTCTAACTGATTAAAGATTCAACAGGAAGCGGTCAGTGAGCCATCTTTAGAATTGCTACCTTTCTGCTTATAAATTCTATATCGGTATACCTCCTCTTCCGCACTACACCTGAGAAAGGAGCAGAGCTCCGAAAGCAGTGTTTTCAAATAAACCTATTGGACTGTGTCCTGGTGTCATGTGATTTTTGACCTTGTCGACCCCACCGGCACCTCCACATCATGAGTACTTCTGGGGTTCAGTCTTATATTGTAAATCCCAAATTCTCTTCCCTTTTCAAAATTATCAGGAGCATTTTAGTCCTTATTTCCACTAGGTTCAGTTCTCCTCAGTTAGATGACCACACAACTCACTGTGCTGTGCCAAGCTGTGACCTACATTACTTTCCATATTCATGTGAGTCATAAATGTGCCATGGAAATGGAAAATGACTGTGACCATACGTGAAGTGAGTGAATTGTTTTATTTCTGTCTGAACATGCAAGCTGTACTTGTGAGCAATGTGAGGCCTCCAAGAGGACTTTGCATTAGTTAGCCACTTGCACAGTACAGGTTGAAGACATCTGTAATCATAGTACCCTGCATTTGAAATGCAGGCAAGGTCCCATCTGTTTGGGATACAGATCCTGGTCACAAGCAGTCTTGACCATTCGTTGGTTATTGCAAATAAGAGTTAGTCCTCACTGTAAAGGAGAAGTATTCATAGGTGACCTTAGAGCTTCCAGTCACTAATGTTGAGTCAGAGTTTGTTTGGGTTATCAAAGGATCCATGTGTTCCCAGCAAAGAGGGGAGGCAGGTTCCGCACAATCATGTGGAATTAAGGATCAGCGGCAAGTGGGCAATTTCTGCCTCAGGAGATCCAGGCAGCTGTGTTTTTTGTGCCACTGCCAAATTCCTAGGACACTGTGAACACATTGAAATGCCTTACGATGGCATGGCTCTGTGATGATGCAAATACTGTGTGACCAGTGGCAGGAGTCTGGGCGGGGGAAGGTGGAGGGGAAGGGGAGTTGAATAGAGGAGCTCATGTGATTATATCTCCTGGGATAAGTCCAGCCAGTGTAGGCAATTTAGGGCAGAGGTTGCTGTCTTGCAATTGGTTTCAGGTTTTTTTCCTTACTGTCCTATATCCTACTTTGGCACTTGAATATTTCCATGATAATAAAGGAAGGAGAGTATTTTATTGGAAATTGCAGCATATTAATGCAAAGAGTGCACCAATTTTCTGGAATGTTTAAACCGAGAAGATCGAGGAAACTCCTGTGTACGGCAGAAATCTCTTACAAGTGGTGGCTGCTTCATACTAGTTTGCTCTGGCCTTTTAAAGGCTACTTAAGTGGTTGACCCAGAGAGCAGTTAGTTCCACATATTGTTAATAAATATGTTTAAACCCTGTTTACATTAAACATCACTGTGATAACATCACAACAGCTCTGTTTACATTGTTGAAAGCTGAGCTGATGTCTGCATTTCAGATGGTGCAAGACAACCGAGCCTAACAAATTGGAGACTTTGGACCGGATTTTCAGCACCAAGGCAGATTGCTGAAGTTGGGAAATTTCTGAAGGCAGGTCCAGCTCTATTATATAGAAGTAGGCCATCCAGCCCATCGAGCCTGTTCTGCCATTCAGTGCAATCATGGCTGATCTATGGTGTAACTCCATAAACCTGCCTTTGGCCCATATCTCTTATGCTCAGCAACAAAAAAATTCTATCTCCGATTTAAAATTAGCAACAGCATCCACTGCCTTTTGTGGAAGAGAGTTCCAAACGTCGACCACCCTTTGATTGTAGAAGTACTTCCTGATATCTCTCCTAAACAGTCTGGTTCTAATTTTCAGGCTATACCCTGTAGTTCTAGAATCTCCAATCAGTGGAAGTAGTTTATTTTTATCTCCCCTGTTTTTTTCTGTTAAATGTCTTGAAGACTTCGATCGGATCATCCCTTAACCTTCTAAATTCTACAGCAGACAGGCCTAATTTACATAATGTCTCTGCATAATTTACCTCCTGAAGCCCAAATATCAAAGGGCTTTCACAGAACTCTTCAAAGAGCACTCTCACAATGCCTATACTGGGGAGATAGAGTTATGGAATATGGCCTACTGTCTCCAGATGAAGTCTGGAGGCCAAGAGGTGAGTGAATCCAAGGCATGCTGGTTAGAAGGCCAGTCATGGCACTCTGAGACTTTAACCCTGTTTATAAAAAAAAGCTGTTATGCCTTCTAACTCTCACTCATCCACTCCCATGTACCCACTAAGCTACCCTATTCCTATGTCACCTCATGTCCCCACGCCCATTCTATTCTACAAAAAAACCTTTTCCCACTCCATGCTGCCTCATACTCATGCCACCCATGCTTATCATGCCACCTCGATGACCACTTGCCCATATCCACAATGGGTAAACTTGAGCAGCCATTCACAGATTTAACAAAAACTTCCAGAATTTAACAGCATTCTCACATGCAAACACTTGCTTCAGGAAAGTTCGTCTTATTCATGAGACCCATTTAAAAAGTTTTAAATGCCCTCAAGTAATCCACCTGTTGTAAAAGCAAACCTCTATTTACTGGCCAGATCAAAGACAGCTAATCCTTTAATAGCCTCTTAAAAATAACACGCAAAATGAGATTTCAGCCTCCTATTGACTTATGTGCTTTTGAATCTTTTGAAATCAGCCAAGTGTTCATATTGGCCTCAGTTACAATAATACTCCTTGGAAAATGTCAATGATGAAGTCAATTGAAAATGCAGAAGCAGATGACTATAGATTTCTCTATACTGCACTGGAAGACTGGTTAATCAGTGCAGTCTAGGTTGTGTTTTTTGTGTATACTGATAGTCATAGTCTACTTTTCTATTCCATTATTTATACAGCTGGGAATTT
This sequence comes from Rhincodon typus, assembly GCF_021869965.1. NCBI lineage: Eukaryota > Metazoa > Chordata > Chondrichthyes > Orectolobiformes > Rhincodontidae > Rhincodon > Rhincodon typus. Next base: position 27,074,748 of record NC_063355.1, read on the forward strand.
GGATAGCTTCAACTGCCCTTCAAGTCTGTTTATATCTCCTTTCCAAATTTGTGACTCCCATAACATCCACACTAGATTTTAAGGCCCTTTGAATAGTAAAAATGATGTCTGTTTAGACTCAGCAGTATTTTAAAATGGTTTGTCGGGTCTGTTCATGCCCCAGCTCCTTTTGTTACTGGTGAAAATTATATTGGTCAGAAATAGGGATGGAAATCCATGTCTGAGTCCTGTTTAATATGTTTGAAAATCTCCAGAGTCATCCAGCTCCACAAAAAAATTTCTCTTTGTGCCCTAATAAATTACAGACTTTTGCAAATTTTGGTTGAAAGCAATCTAAGGGTGAATTTTTTTCCAGGATGAAGAATTAGCATTTAGAGAATGCTTTTAACATAGAGAAATATTTCAAGGTACTTTCAGAAGCGCAATCAGACAATTGAATGACAAGGCAAAGAGGAAGTTTTTAGTATGGATGTCTCAAGGTTAGTTTCCAGTGATAATCTCTACTTATGCTACTTCCTTCCCTGGCTATTGTCTTACGTTGAACCAGACTGATGCCCGATTTTGACTCCTATTTGAGCTTTTCTCTCATTATCCTCTCCATCACAAAGACCATTTTCCAATATTGTCTGTCTTTTCTTCTGTGTACCTACTGCTAAATCCCTCACCTATGCCTTTGACTTCTGTAGAATTCCTCCCCCCTCCCCCGACCTGCCCCCGCCTCATGCCCAATTTTGAGCTTCATTCAAACTCCAGCCACCATAATGATCCCAGCTGATGGTAATACTGGACAAGTCAAATCCCAGATTGTAACCTATCTTGATAGACCATTTTTACTTTTACAATTTAGCTACCAAGGTAATCAATCACTGAACATAATCAAAAGAGGCTGCCAATGCATTTTCAACAAAACAAATTAAAGTTTATTGCACACAAAAGGTAAAATTATACACAAATTATTTTACCCTCTATAAGAACCATGAAAAACTGTCTGATTACAAATATCAGAAATAAAGATTCAACCCTTTTACACTCAAACATATAGTTACTTGACCGTCAGTGAAGGATCATTTTGTTTGTCCTTTGGAAAAATAAGTAAAATAAAAAAAAATCGACCTGTTCAGAGATATTATTACATACCTCTGGAACAGATGGGGCAGGGACCTTACCACTGTATGACAAGAGCCCACCCCCATCCCCATTTCCCCTTTAAAGTTCCTTGTTTGTTTGACGCAGCTGCACTTGACTTCTTTCCAGCAAATGTCTCCATTCACCTAATGCGATCCTCTTCAGGTAATGTCTCTTCGTGAGACCCTTAAACTGCTAACCCTGTTCACTCATTTCTTAACATGGATTCCATAAATTCCTCTTCAGTAGACTTCTGCTTATGGAGCTTACTCACATTGAACCACTCAGGACTTCTTTTCTCAGACTGATAACGTGCTGCTCTTGCAGGCATTTATCTCTCTGGATGACCTGCTTCTGTCAGCCATAAGCCTGCACACTCACTGACCTTCTGCGTGCTTTTGTCTTTTCCAAAATAACTCTTTTCTGTCTTCCTGCGTCATAGGACAACTTGTTGTTAGCCAACACCCCTCTTCCCCTCTTCTACTCTTTGTTTTTCTAATTCTTTCTATTCGCTTTAAGGGTTCTTTTTTAAAGCTTCACTTGAATGCATATGAACAAGTTTCCACAGACCCTGACACCACACACAGAACTCAAAAACAGAATTAAGTCTTTCTCTTCTTAACCCACACAATAGAAAATCACAAATCAAACTTAAAGCTATCCATAGTTCTGTCCACTTTAGAGCCCTTCTTTCAAAAAATAGCAATAATATATCACGAACCTTCATCACACTGGTTATATCAAATCCTGCGCAAGGTTCCACTCACCCATCTCCCTGGTACTCACTGATCTCTATTGGTCCTCAAGTGGTTCACATTCAAAATTCTGATCCTCCTTCATGATTTTATCCCACTTTATCTATGTGACCCCTCTCCTATAAAGACTGTTGGGGTCAAATCAATTTAAATTATTAAAGGGAAGATGGATAGGTGCTGTAAGGCATATGGAACCAAGCTGAGTAGAGTTAAGATACAGATTAACCATGATCTAATGGAATGGCAGTGCAAGATCAAGGCACTGAAAGCCCGTCTCCTGTCTCTGCGTTCCTTAGTATATTCCTAATATACACAAAGTATTACTGGCATGACATCTAGTTATCAATGTGAGATGAGCTGCAAAATAAACATAGCTTCAACCCAACCATCCTCTCCTGCCAATGACGATGAACCATTTGCCTTCTGCTTAACTCAATGGAACATATTTCATCTTCTGGGAAAGTTGTCCATGATCACCCAAGGTAATCAAACAAAACTCCAGAACATCAATTGGAACCAACTACAGACAGCACACAGTAACCTTTCAAGGAACCCAGAGAGCGAAATATTTTTCAGCTCTTGGACCCCTAATGAGATTTTTCTTCCCTGTCAAGGTTAACTGTGCCAATTCCCGTTTTGACTTTTTCCTGTAAAAACACCAAAAGTTAATTTTATTGTTGATTTTCTTTCTCAGTACACTAAACCATACTGAGACAAAGCCCTTTACACATGTCTGAAAGTAATTTGAAGTGGATCATTGCTATTGTTTTCTCAACCAATAGGATGCAATTTAGTTTAAAATCAACTGCCAAAAATATCATAAAATAATATGAAAACCAGGTGCAGAGTCCCATGATTCCAACAATGTGGCTGTTCACTTCAACAGCCTGTTTACAAGATCATTTGTTCTGTTGGAAATCTGACTCATTATTTTTGTTGTGTGACCACCATTAGTTTCAATTTAACTTGCACCATGTTTTTTTTCCAAGTATCCATTAGGAATAGTGCCATCAAGTAGAGCATTGTTTTCTCATAAGCTGCTTTTTAAAATATATTTTCATCGGATGTGCGTGTCACTTGTATGGCCAGTATTAGTTGTCTGTTCCTAATTGCCTTTGAACTGAGTGACTTGCCTGGCCATTACAGAGGGCAGTTAAGAGTCAGCCAGTTGCTGCAAGTCTAAAGTAATTCCAGATATTTTAATTGAATTTAACATTTGACAGCTGCCGTAATGGGATTTGAACCATTGGCCACACTGCATGAGCCTGGGCCCTCAGGATTACTCGTTGAATGGCTGTACCACTGGCCTCCTATGTCCCCTCTCATGGGGTCCTCATTTCCCATACCCTTCCCCCACCCCGACACACCTTGTAAGCTGATTATGAGTAAATCTAAAACAGGAAGGAACAGGATGAGCATGGGAATGGGAAGCTAGGAGGAATCAGGACAATTGGGAATGGAACCAAGGGAGAAAAAGTCCAAGAGGAGGGAGTCCTGTTGAGGGATTGGGATAAGAAAAGGAAAAGACTGAGAAACAAACCCGGCGTAATAAATACATAGCAATGATTGTGACAACAGGATCTCTTAATATTCAATTAAAACAAAAAAAAATTCAAGATTTAAAATCTTAGTTAGAGGATTCACCTCTTGACAGACTGACTAAAGTAGCCATTCCATTTATTGTAAACAATCCCTGAGAGATATAAATCTGAAACCAACATTTTTAGCCAGCCTAAACTAAGATTTGTTCCATATAAGATAGTAAATAATTACATCCTTTGGAATAACATGATTAAATGTAACTAGGACATGAGTAACTTCATTAAACTGTTTACTTGAAAAGCTTCACTAAGCTTATTGTTTATGCTTTTGCTTGGAGCTTGATTATCTTTGTTAGCTTAAGCAAGATCTTGGAGGGTGAGCAAATCCAATCTGCTCATTATGTCAAATGCCTCAGTCATATTTGACCAGATCACAGAAAATATTATCCCTCCCACTGTAATTTCTAATGGCCTCTTGCTATATGATGTTTTAGTTTGTATATGTCTGAAAAATGTTCTAATGCATTAGTTTAATGAATTTGAATGATTTTTCAAGTAAACCTTTAAATTAAGATTGTTAGTTTTTACTGGACAGATGCTTTAAACTGAGACAAGCATGAACAGATGAGCACAATCCTATTTATACTATTGGAGGAACAGAACACAAACAAATTGTGAAACAGCTTTTCTATTCATCCAAGAAAGCACATGTCCAAGAGAACACTTTTCTAAAAGGAAAACGATTTAATTTTGAATTGTTACTCAGTTTGCATGAATGGCTGACTGTGTTTCTATGTATTCAGCCTAGTCTTTGAAACTCTACTTACATCATCTCTCTCATCTATCATAACAATTCAAATTAATTACAGTTCTGTCAGTTACATAATAAGAAATATATCAGCTAAAAGTATTATCTGACCCTGCCCACTGAAGTTGGGAGACTAGTAAATAGACTTAAAGAATTATACAGCACTAAGTGAGCCCCTTCGGTCCAAAGCATCCATGCCAACCAGACATCCCAATCTGACCTCGTCCAAATTTGCGAGCATGTAGCCCATATCTGTCTAAACCCTTCCTATTCATGTACCCATCCAAATGCCTTTTAAATGTTATAATTGTACCCACCTCCACCACTTCGTCTGGCAGCTTGTTCCATACACCATCACCCTCTGCGTGAAAAAGTTATCCTAAGGTCCTTCTTAAACCTTCCCCCCTCACCTTAATGCCCTCTAGTTTTGGACTCCTCCTTCCTCAGAAGAAGACCTTGGCTATTCACCCTATCCTTGCCTCTAATGATTTTATAAACCTCTGTAAGGTCACCCCTCAGCCCCCCACACTCCAGGGAAAATAACTTCAGTCTATTTAGCCTCTCCATATTATGCAAACCCTCCAGTCCCTGCAACATCCTTGTAAATGTTTTCTGCACCCTCTCAAGTTTAACAACATCCTTCCTAGAAAGAAAGATTAGAATTTTATGCAGTACTCTTAACAGTGGCTTCACCAATGTCCTGTACAGCCGCAACATGATGTCCCGACTCCTATACTCAACGCACTGATCAATGAACCAAGCGTGCCAAATGCCTTCTTCACCATTCTGTCTGTCTGCAACTCCACTTTCAAGGAACTATGCACCTGCATCCTTAGGTCTCTTTGTTCTGTAACACTCCCCAGGACCCTACCATTAACTGTATAAGTCCTGCCCTGGTTTGCCTTACCAAAATGCAACACTTCACATTTTTCTAAATTAACCTTCATCTGCCACTCCTCAGCACATTGGCCCATCTGATCAAGGTCCCATTATACTCTGAGGTGACCTTCTGCACAGTCCACTATTCCATCTATTTTGCTGTCATCTGCAAAATTACTAACCGTGCCTTCTATATTCACATCCAAACCATTCCTATAAATGATGAAAAGCAATGGACCCAACACCGATCCTTATAGCATATCGCTGATCACAGGCCTCCAGTCCAAAAAGCAATCCCCTACCACCACCCTCTGTCTCCTATCTTCGAGCCAATTGTCTGACTCCTCTGGATCCCATGTGATCTAATTTTATGAATCAGTCTTACCATGTGGAACCTTTGCTTTGCTAAAGTCCATATAGATAACGTCTACTGCTCTGCCTTCTTCATTCTTCTTTGTCACCTCTTCAACAAATTCAATCAAATTAGTGAGACACAGCTTGCCATGCACAAAGCCGTGTTGATTATGTTGGCTGCTTTCCCGAGGCAGTCGTAGTGTGGAAGGAGTCAATGGAAGAAAGGATGGTTTTCATGATGGAATGGGCTGTGTTCACAACTCTCTGTAGTTTCTCGTGGTCTTGGGCAGAGCAGTTGCCATACCAACCTATGATGCATCCTGATAGGATGCTTTCTGTGGTGCATCTATAAAATTTGGTAAGAGTCATTGTGGACATGCCAAATTGCCTTAGCCTTCTGAGGAAGTAGAGACATTGGTATGCTTTCCTGACTGTAGCATCAATGTGGATGGACCAGGATGGATTATTGGTGATAGTTGCTAGGAGCTTGAAGCTCTTGACCACCTCCACCTCAGCACCATTGGTACAGATAGGAACGTGTCCTCTACTCTTCTTCCTGAGGTCAATGCTAACTCCTTCATTCTGCTGACATTGAGAGATTGTTGTCTTCGCACTATGTCACTAAGCTGTCTATCTCCTAATTTAGCGTGGAATAGAAGAAAGGTTTTTCAAAGAAATGACAAAACAAAAAAAATCAGTAAGGAAATTCATAAGGGCAAGGGAAAAGCAGAATCTGGTACAACTATACATAATGCCGCATTGCACCCTGAAGTTTTGCACTGTCCCAACTTTTCCTCATTGTTCACTCAATTTGGCAAAAGGATGTGGACAGTGTTTTCTTTGTTAACTTGAGTTTTGTGATTACAACGTAATAGATATTAATCCCAATTGTTGTGATTATTGATAAAATCTAAATTTTATGACACTTATTTTAAGTCACCCAAAATGCAATTAGCAACTTTTATAACTATCATGCAATTGTACCAGGCTGGGGTACTAAAAGGGATGGGGGATGCAATTGATGGAGTGTACTTTGAATTGTGATCTCCTACAGTTAGAATGCTAACTTTCTGAACTGAAATGTTCTACTCTCTGAAAGTCCACACTGTGTGTGCCTTTATGTAAAGAATTATTTCCCAAGTGGACGATTTATTGGGCCTCTGTCCTCAGGAATCTTCCTCTTTTGTGAACTCTCATAATACTAACCCAGTGACTGGATGGCTTGAGATTAACAAACCCTATCATTTGCCACATTTGTAGAGGTATTAGTCCATCACAGAAACCCTGCTGCTCCCTCACAAAATTCCTGGCTCTGTTCTTGTTCATCTAGAACGACTTTCATTTCTAATGAAAGGTTGCTGACCAGGCACGTTAACTCTATTACCCTCTCCACAGATGCTGCCTAACCTGCTGAGTGTTTCCAGTGTTTGCTGTTTTTAAATGAGAATAGATATTTTGGCAGCATCTGCGTAGCAATATGTCTGGATCTTTCGACTGGGGAGGAAGAAGAGAAACAGACAGAGACCTTAAACAGAAAGTTTACTGCTGCACTTAAAATGTACAGCTGCTGCAATCTGGAATCTTTCACCTGCATGCTGTGAACATGAACAACTCTTTTGATGTTTTAGTGAATGACTGCACAAAATTGCCTTAAGCATAATGTGTTCCCAGATGGCATTTTCTGCAATATCGGCTAATATTAAAAAATTACATCAGAGCAAAAATTAATTATGTTTCCTGAAGAGGAGAAAAAGTGCGCAAGACAGTTATTGTTATCAAAGAAAAATAACTATATAAGCAATGTAGATTGGTCAGTATCTTGCATTGGTTAAAATGCAATAACTGCATTGAATAATTAATTATAGGTGGCTGGTTGGTGCAATTAATTTAACCTTTTCTACTTCAATAAAGTGAAAGTGATTTCTCCGTCTTGATTATTAGATCAGTAGCATCCACTCTTTATTAGTCACCCAATTCAAATGATCTGATAATTCAGATTTTCTTACTCCAAAAATAATTTTAGATTAATAACAGTTGATTAATGAGCGTTCATTGTGGCCAATATCCGCAACAAAATATGGCTTCCTTTTAAAGTATTGATTTACCATGCACTTAGAAGAAAACTTAATTTAGTTTTGACATTGTCTGGCTTCCAGTAACATATCTGTGACACATTTGACCATGTGTATCATAATAATGTTCAGAATTTTAGTTGCTTCAACTGTATAAGATATGAATCTTATTAAGCAGAATGCCCTGCTGCATTTGATAATTATTATGTTCGTGAAATTCTCCTTTTCAGTGACCATCCTTAAATTTACTTAGAAAGGGCTAGACATGAGACCAACAGACTAGTTTATGTACAACACATTATTGGCTATTACCTGGTCTTTTAATTAAATGTTGTAGTTTTTGCACTTTCCTTCCTTTTGAGTGCTGATGTAGGCACTGGTTTACAGCAGAGCGTATTGCTAGTATTATTGAGACTGATCAGGTGAAACCACAAAAAGGAACACAACAGCAGGAATAAACCACTTAGCGCTTTGAGACTGTTCTATCATTCAAAGAAAGTGTTGCTGGTTGATGACTAATCTCTATATCTGTCTTTGCCCTCATCTCTTTCGTCTGAAAACAAAAACCTGCCAATCTCAGATTTAAAATTTACAATGGATTTCACATCAATTGCTGTCTGCAGAAGATTGCTGCAAATCTTTCACTCCTAAAAGATCTGCCTACAATTTAATGAATTAATAAGATAACAAGATCTCTTTATAAAACTGATGCAAATACTTATTTGGGAAAACCAGTGGTTATCCCTCACTAATTTGGAGAAGTACATTCAATGGTTCTGTAGATGAACTCTTACATAATTGATCTGACACAGCTAAGGAAATGGTGGCACATGTGTTTTTTTCAAAGAGTATGCTTTTCTGGGTCAGTACAGTTCTATAGTGTTTCCTTTCATATTTCAGTGTTAGTAATGGTGCTTTACCAAATTGGGGAATGTTTTTGCAGCTACTTACATGAACACTCATCCAGGAGTGACATTTTGTTTAAATTAGATGTACTGTTGCAAGTTGTGTAGCATTACTTTCCATTGTGTTTACACTGAGATTCAGTATTGGAGCAGAATTTCAATCAGCAGTGTTGGCCTCAGTTACTGATTCTCTTGTATGGCAGTGGTTGCAACCTACGCACCTTTTTTTCACAATTCCATCTTCAATTTGCTAAAAGTCAACAATTTACACATGGTTTAGTCTGTCTATAGTTTACACTGCAAAGCATCCAAATTTGCCCTGGCATATAAACTTCCCATGGGTTGGTTGGCTGTTGGCAGGCACTTTTTCAGGATGTGTCATTTGGCTGAGTTTCAATGCTAAGTATAGGTATAATTCTGCTTCCTTATTGACCTTCAGCTGACAATGTTAACATGCCATAACTCTGTCCTTTATTGCACTTTACTCTTCCAAGTAGATCCTAAGAAATAAGTAGATTTGATTAGGGGCTATTTACATGATACCTGTGGGGATGACTTGTTCCTTGAGTTACTTAATCTGAGGACACATTTGCCATGGTCACATCCATTTCTGAGACTGGGAGATGGACTTTTCTTGTTCTCTGTGTCTCCTTTTGAGGCGCAAATAGAAAATAATGAGCTATGAAGTAGGGCATCCAATTTCTCCCCATAATAAGAGTCTTTGGGACCAACAGGTAAACTTCCCATCAAAATATTTCAATTTTTTTTACAGATAAATGCTGCTAACATGACATAAATCGGATGTCAACATGATTTTCTGCCCTTCACATCCATTCTTTTGCTCCTAAACTAGAGATAATAAGTGATGTCAGTTCCTTTTTTCAAATGAGAAATATTTAAAAAGCCCAGCCAGGGGTATAAGACACCACTGAAGATCATTTTGTTTTGCATGGAAAATAGTCTGAATGCTGCTGAAAAGAGAACAAATTGTGGAGGCTTTTTAATCTTGCACTCATCAGGACAAATGCAAGAATGCCAAATTTCAAACAATATCAACAGTTTACATCAGTGGAGAAAGAGGTGTTAAATAAAAACCAAAAAAACTGCAGATACTGAAAATCAGAAACAAAAACAGAAATTGCTGGCAAAGCTCAGTAGGTCTGGCAGCCTCTATGGAGAGAAACCAGAGTTACCGTTTCGGTCAAGTCACCCTTCCTCAGAAAAAGGTGCTGACTAATTGGCAAGTTGACTGTATTTTGTCGAGGCATTAACCTGCATAAGCTGCCCAAGCTCCCAGGTATTTCAAAAAGGTGCAAGGTTGTATCATATTCCTTTTATTTGCCCAGAATGAGCCATATTACAAACTAAAAGGATTTATCTTAAATTCTGAGTGCACTAATAACTATACTAGCAACCAGTTTAATAGCATCAATCACGCTTATAATGTGATTAATCTACCTTGCTAGAATTGACATACATCACACATAGGAACACATTCTCTGCCAGTAAAGGGAGTATGGTCAAGCATTGCACTTTATCTGAATGATCCGGTAGCTGGAGAACCCAAAGCCATCACCACCACCACATCACATCACCCCCCCTCCCCACCCCAACCCCATTGGCTTGGGTGCCCCCATGGATAAAGCGATCAAAAGTCAAATTACCAACAAGCCTTTTCACCTATAGTATGAATTGTTGAATTTGAAATTTAACTTTCTTGTGTTTCCTGTTAAGTACAAGATGCAATGCTTTGGCAATGTGTCTCTCTTTTCAACAGTGTTCTAATTTGTTATTCATTTACACACACATTCTGTGTAGGCAGTTTTGTAAGAAGAATGTTAGTAGTCCATTGTTGGAGGTAGTCTAGACACTTTGCTTTTCGAGGGTCTCTTCAAGACTTTTTTTATAATTTGTACCCTTAAAGCTGGAGAATCAGAAGGTAATCAGCATACTGCTAAACAAGGCTGTTAGAAGAGAAATATTCATACCTGTCTTTACCTAACTGAGCATATTGGCCAAAAATTATTTCCTGCAGTCCAGTCACCAAAGTTCCTCCATGTTATTCTGTTCCTTTAGCTCAGGAAATATATTCCTTTAATTTCCTGCAGATAGACATTAGATTTTCCATCCTTTTATGGGTTTTAAGTTGCCTCACTCTTTCTTGCTCCTGCACTGTTCTCAAAACTGTAAATGAAGACTACATGGAAAGGATGACTGGTTCAGTCATTAACTGGGCTGTTATTCTTGTGCTGCACACTGATCAATCAGTTTTATAGTCAGAATCAACCTGTTGGAGTCCACTGCCCGTATAATGATTTCTGGGCTATCTAAAGGTTTTTATAGATATTTTTCATCCAGTACAAGCATCTTCTGGTTAAAATATTATGGCATCCTAAAAGCCATCAATAGGACAAACCTCTGTAATACATTTGTTTCACTGTCTTGCCAACGCCTCAGTTAAATTTCCTCATCATATTTAACCTGTGTGTTAGCATTTACATAGGTTTTTAAGCAAGGTGTGCATTCTGATGCAAAGCTCTTTCTCCAGAACACATCTTGGTCAAATTGATAATAAGAAGCTATTGGTATTTCCTAGCAATTGTTCTGAATTCCAAAATATCAATGTAAACTAGAATGGCATCATCTTTGGATCTGATCCAAGAAAGGTTTTGTATTGTCATTCTGAATTAATTTTTATCATCAAAGTAAAAAGACTTTATTCAAGACTTTTTAGACATTACTTTGAACAGACATTGGTCTGAATAGATGAAAAGTAAGTTGAGCTGTTTCCTGGCATATCACTTGTTTGATGATAAAAATGAAAACATATGAAAAATAGTCTATATCATTCGTGACAGGAAATGTGAACTGAGCTATATAGCTGAAGTCCTTTTGTAAAATGTTGCTTTGTATTCTGTCTTCCAAACAATTAATTTGGCAATAATATTTTCAAGCAATGATAGTATTTGCATGACTTACAAAATAAATTCTGAATTGTGAATAAAGTACAAGGGATATTGTCTGATATAAATCTTAATACACTAATTTAATTCATCGACTACTTTGCAATCTTATGTTACTACATTTTCTGCAAACTGTTACATTTAAAGAGATTGTCATTGGCGAGAAAATCTCATTCAGTTTCAATTACTTACCCTCTATCCCACACAGTTTCAGGGAAATTCATTAAAGATATTTAAGTCTCTCCTACGTAATAGGAAACTTGAGATTTATCTTTTCAATGACAGCCTGCTGGGGAGCTGCCATGTTGAGCTTGAACACTGGAAAAGAGCTGCTGGGTTGATTTATTATCTGCTTGATTAAACAGCCATGCAAAATCGCACACACACACTACCACACCCTCACCAGTGGTTTGAGCTCATGTTTTGTATGAAAACTGCAACACTTTATTTAAAGTTTTTTTAAAAAGTTTGATTCCAGTCATAGCTGCAAGAACTCACCCAGTTTCAATTTGACCTGGAGTCTGGGTGACCTGGAAATTTTCTGGATCAACCTTCTTTTTAAGTGGGAATTATTGAAAGCCACAAGCTTAAAAATTCTTTAAAAGGCTCGGACATAAAGATTTTATACGTGAATTCGATACAATCTGGTCAATTCACCTTTCTAATTGATTGCAAGTTAAGGCAGCTACAACTTCTTGCACTAATAAAACGCTTCCCATTTTGGGCCTAGTGAATGTTACATGCTGAAATCTGTACCTTCGAATACATAGTGAATATTTGGTTTTCTTCATAATCACGATAAAAGTGAGGTAACAGTTGCATCAGTAACTGAAAGAAAATACTTCACCTGCAACCTACTATTATTGAATATTTGCCCAATAACATCCTTCAACATTCTGAAACGTTAAGTGTATTATTATTGCACACATAAAATAAAATAATCTCCAATTATTAGTGGGCAACTGAGTGGAGTTCAAAAAATACTGAATTCCTATACATGTGACATTATTATTAAAATTTGTTACCAAGTGAATCATTCTTAAGAAGGTCAGGCTGACATCTCTCTGAACAATCTGCTTTTAATAAGCAGCAGATGAATGCAATATTTGAAGAAATGTTTCTGACCTGTAAACCAGTATTTATGTTGGAAGAGCAGGATTTCTTTGTTCTGTATCTATTGTAATTGTCGGGATCTGAAACAGAAAACAAAATAATTGGAGGTATATGGTCAAATGCAACTTGGAAGATTATCAAATGTCCTTTAGGAACGGAGACAAAACTTATTCCTTTTTCATATTAGATGACTGATATTATTTATACCAAAAAGAAGTAAATGATTTGAGTCACCCTGCTGCCGTAATTTGCAGTGTTAACTGTGTGTAGTGCTAATGGTTGTATCCAAACAATGGTAATATTAGGCAACACTGTGCCAAATTCTGTCGGAATCTGCTAACGATTTACATTTAATTGAAAGAATCATCAGCAATGTTGGACACGAATAGATTCTAAAGTAATCTGAACTGATCTGCAGTTGCTGCAATTTGTTCATCTCCAATGAATTGAACTGTTTTCCAAGTAAATTTGGTTCAGATGTTTGAGCACAAAAGACTCCAATGGAAATTGTAAGGCAAGGTATTTCAAATGTGAAACATGGATTCAGGTGTTCAAGAGAGGAGAGTAGGTTTCCAGTTTGTAAATTCAGAGCTGGATTTGCACAGCTGTGAGATTTGTTGTGTCTGTTTAAAGGCATCGTGTGTGCCTTGGGACTAGTAGCTGGAGAATGGGATGCTGCTTGATTAGCTCTTTGTCCACCAGTAATTGAGCTTTACATTTGAATGCTTGCTTATATTCTAGAGTGAACACTTGGCCCAGATCTTATGGTTACTGTCGGAATTTATCTGACCAATTGGAATCTTATTAAAGATTGCCCACTGTGACCATGGCAAGTCTGACCTAACCTGGATGGTTCCATCATTTTTAAAAAAAGGCTAGGAATCCACTCAGCGCAGGATCAGTGTTGGAGGACAAGGAAAGTACCCTTTTTTATGGCAGTAGCTGTTGTATTCCAGTAAGTAAAATGTTTGAAGGTCATAAAGCCACTTTGAAAACTAGTGAAAAAAAGGTGGGTGTGTAAGGTGAGTTGGTGGAGAGAGTAGGGAGGCATGTGAGCGATGGGATAAAGTGCCAGCTGTGAGGGTAACTTGGCAGAGGGTGAGAGGGTAAGCTGCTCGGTGGCTGCATCCACTGGATGGCAGGTGGGTGAGGGTGTAGGGTGGCAGATGGGAGAGGATATAGGGTGCCTAGTGGATGACAGGGTAATATGGGCAGGGAAGTGGGTGAGAAGATGGGGTAGGTCATGTGTCTCTGTAAACATGAGGGTGGGGATTGGAGAAGTGGTATCTGGGGAAGGGGTAGAGGCTGGATGTCTTTGCTGAGGAGTGAGGGCCATGTGTTTAAGAGGTAGTGGGGTGGCTGTCCAGGGTGGGTGTTGGGGTGTTCGATATCTGTCATTAGAGCGAGGGGTGCCAGCTATCCATGAAAACAGGAGGAAGGTATTGGGGTTGTGGAATCAATGTTAGTGATGAGGTGGGTGGGGGTCAGCTTTCTAGTTGAAACAGACTTCTGATCTAGTAAGCCAGTCTGAACCTTCCGAAGTTTCTGCCTCTGTCTTAGAGTTGGGGGCTTGGTCGCAGGGATCCAGATATTGGGTAGTGGCATCTTGGAAGTTTAAACTTTCTGGGTTAATCCTGCAGAGTTAGTGCAATAGAAATTCCAAGAGTCTCTGATATGAGCCTTTCAGGTACATCTGGTGTCTGACTATGTGGAGACTAGAAGATTTGGACCAAATTAAATATCAGGAGATAGCCAGAGTTGCAATGAAACCAAAAATCACCATCACTAATAAACAACTTGGCATGGGCTCTATAACACTGAAAAACAACTCAATGTATCTTCCCTAGTGTCTCTGGTTAAAGCAATGAGGAGCTAATCCACACAGAATCAGTAGGGTTTGAACATTTAATCCCCACATCAGCTAACCTCAGTCAGATTTGTAGGAGTGTTGATTCAGTTCAACTTTGGTCTGGAGGATGTTAGAGGTGGTGGTCCGGACCAGTGTTCTCTCATGGCTGCACACCCAATCCTGTAGTTTTCAAGCAAACTGAGCACATGACAGTCCCTTTAAGCGACTGCACAAAAACAAAACTTGCAAATACAAGAACAAGGAACAAGAATAGGCCAGTCGGCCCTTCTCGCCTGCTCTGCCATTAAATAAGATCATTGCTGCCATGATTTTAACCTCAACTCTACATTCCTGCCTAGCCCCCATAATCTCTCATCCCCTGTAGTAATCAGGAGTCTACCTACCTCTGTCTTAACCATTTCAGCTTAATAGGCCTGTGCACTTAAATGAACTGACCGTGCACAGCAAAGAAATATAGAGGGGATGTTGGTCCTGACTTCATTATTCTGAATACTATCCAGGAATCCCCAATCAGAAGTTTGCATTTGGCTACATTACATCATGATCATGTTTGGCTGTGAGCCTTTAAGCTTGGCTATTCTCCTCTTATTGTGCTAAGTAGATGGTAAGTATATAAAATATACATTTTATATATAACATACATTATATGTGTGTTTATATTTATATATATATATATATATATTTATATATATATATATATAAACTGTGAGGAGGACAGTATAGAACTTCACATTGGTTAAGTGGACAGATAGGGTGGCAGATGATGTTCAATGTAGAGAAATGTGACGCAATGCATTTTGATAGGAAGAGTATGGACAAACAATATAAAATCACAGGTACAATACTTAAGAGAAAGCAGGAGCCGAGGGACCTTAGTATATACGTGCATAAATCATTGAAAATGGCAGGACAGGTAGAGAGAGTTGTTAATAAAGTACGCAGTATCCTGCGCTTTAATAATATGGCAATATTGTACAAGAGCAAGAAGGTTATACTGAACTTATACAAGACGCTGGTTAGACCTCAGTCAGTGTATTGTGTTCAGTTCTGGATGCCACACTGTGGGGGCGTGGCCTTACTAAGGTTTGATACAAATTCGGCATAACTTCACAACTTTTCAGTGATAACTCCCTAGAAATAAATCTTGATGCTTGGTTTTCTTTTGTCGCAGCCTTATTAACTTTTGGCATGACCTTCAGTGATAAGTGTGTTTGTACTCTCAGGTCTTTTTCATCCTCTGTGCCATTTTGATTCTTCCTTTACAAGTAATATGTTATCTCCTTATTTTTTATTAGATTATAATAGCTCATAATGATCTAACTTAAAATCTATTTGCCAATTATATGCTCATGTAGCACATTTATTAATGAGCTTCTGCAATTTGTTATCGATCTCTGTGTTGAATGCCCCTTCCAATTTGACATCATCTGCAGCATTAGAAATGATGCTTTTT
The DNA here is from genome assembly GCF_021869965.1 of Rhincodon typus. Taxonomy (NCBI): domain Eukaryota; kingdom Metazoa; phylum Chordata; class Chondrichthyes; order Orectolobiformes; family Rhincodontidae; genus Rhincodon; species Rhincodon typus. The sequence goes on from NC_063355.1 coordinate 27,090,586, forward strand.
ATTTCAAAGTCCAAATCATTAATCTACATTATGAATAATAATAGTCCTGGCCATCATGGGACCAAATTCCCACTTTTGTGCTCTGGATGATTAGCTTTTGCCCATACCCTCTGCTATTTGTCTTTCAGTCAGCCAGCCATTCATTCTGTCACTTGTCCCTGACTCCACATGCTCTGATGCTGTTCTTTGGTCTATTATGTGACATTTTATCAAAGACCTTTTGAAACTCTAGATATATTTATAATAACTGCAATTCCCTTACCTCCACATTTTATTATCACTTCAAACAATTCAATGTACTTTGTCAAGCAAGACTTTCCTCTTTGAAATCCATGTTGACTCTGTGTTATTACTTTTGATTTCTAGGCGTTTCGGTCTGAGATATGTTAAACTTTAAGGGCACACATCTTAAATTGCAGTCAATTATTACTGCCTCGACAGGACAGTCATGTATTGGTCTCAAGACTTGTAAATCAGTTGCAAACAGTCAGATGCATACACTTAACAATTAACAGTACTTGTATCTAGTCTAATCTTCAAATAAATTACCCAAAAAACTGGGCTGTATTCAGTTCTTCAACCAGTTTGGGGGCTGATTCCCATTGCTATCACTAGATCCCAGTCTATAATCCGTGGCCCAGTTTGATCTAGTTGGATGATGCATGGCCAAGATGTTAGAGTACCTCAGTGCGTCTTGATATGGAACAGAAAACTGACCAGTTGATATTCTTTAGGACAAACATCTGTGTAGGTTGTTGAGTGAAGTTAAGATCAATCACAGTCTTGCTGGATTTGGAACTGAATAGCCTGCCAGAACTCCTTTACTTGCATGTAAAGAGCACTTGGGAGACAAGCATAAGGGACCTGGCCATCTTTAAACATCAGCAAGGAGTCAGTGCCTTCAAAGAAGGGGAGGTATACTGGGAGAAATGCAAGAAGACAAATTGCATGATTGTCTGAAAATAGTAAGATGAAGAAGAGAATTGCAGCTGTTCAGAAGATAACAATGAAATTTCTGTTGCGAGTTTTAAACTGGCACATTTCCCCATGTGTCTGATTCAGTACCAGTGTGAATCTGCCTCAGAGTTGGATCTCATTATGTTCAATAACTCAACTTTTCATTCAGAACTCGGAAATTGGATTTACACTGAAAGATTGAGATCAAAATCTAAGTTGAATCTAACATCTGCCACCAAAAGCAGGCTGAAAACAAATTTTCCATTGTTGTCCATGAAGATCTTGAACTAAAGGAATGTTTGTATTCAGTAGGAAAAAGAAAAGAGAGAAGGAATTTGCAACTCCGAATGCTCAGTGTAAAAATTGACTGTGTGGTGTCTAAGTGGGCATACAGGCTGTAAAGGTACAAATTTCTGTTGTTGTTTTAGGCTCAAATATCTGATCTCAGCAAAGGTCAAAATAGCAGATCTGCAGTTGGACACTAAGGATGTATCCAAACCACTTTCAGCTGCTGATCAATGTTTGCTCTGAGCTGCATGGTCACACAACAACCCCACACAGTTTCACTGCAGACAGCACAGAGGAATTCGAAGGGTGCACACATTTAAACAAATCATGTGTACTACTAAAAAAAAATTAGTAGGTATGGTGCCCATGGTTGAATAACCTCACAGTCCAGACTTAGTCAGCCAAAGGACCATCTGAGCAAAGTGTGAATGCACTCATGACATCTGTAGAACCACACATCAACATTGTCTTTAGCAAAGAAAGGGAAGAATAAAACCAATATGAAGCAAGGAACAGAAACAGAAGTTGTTGGAAAAGCTCAACAGGTCTGGCAGCATCTGTGAAGAAAAAATCAGAATTAACGTTTCGTGTCCGGCGACCCTTCCTCAGAACTCAAGAAGCAAGATTTTTCATGAACTATAAAATTCTTGTGTATATATATTAGCAATTTATTTTATTAAAATTAACAATAAGCTTTTTAAAAGTCCCTTCTGGAACGTGTCTTAGGAATTCCAGTGCAACCTTTGGGTGAAGAATTTAGTAATCACAGAAATGGAACCTTTGGAAAAGATGGAATACTTAAAACCAATGGAATAGCATTAGAGCACAAAGTGCTCATGATTTATTCTGAAAGGAAGTATCCATTTCAGAAAGCAGAGATCAAATAGATTCACTGTTGAAGGCCCCAGGTAACTTTCACTTCACTGTTTTGTCTATTCTGCGGAGAGAACTAAACTTAAGCATACTGGTCTTTTCCTAAGTTTTCACGACTCACCTTTTAATTGAATCTCGCACGAAGTCAGACTAAGGCAGTATTTATTAAAAGGTCATGAACTTGTTGAGACTTATGCATGTTTGTTGCTCACTGAATCTGTTGAGTTAGCTGCACCTTATCAGTCCTTAATTGAGCCACTAGTTAAGACAATGTGTTTATTAAGCAACTAGCAGATTGCCAGTCAATTTTAGATTCGTAACCACGTCCTGATCTATGTAAATCAATTATGAAGAAGTTAAATCAGGCACTATGCGCTCCTGAAGTCTAGACCTTGCATTACTAGGCAGGATAATGGTGAGTCCGTCACTACAGTATAGCACTTGACATTTTCCCACCCTCCTTTAAAAACCATTTAAATGCAAAAGGATTCAAAGAAGTAAAGACAAGATGATTCATGGCACTTCAGATTTTAATGCTCCAGCAACTACATGCATTTTTCCAGGGAAGAGAAAACATGATACAGCTCTTTAAAATCATGAAAGCTAGAGACAAGATTGAAGCAAGCAAATTATTTAACCTCAACTCTGAACACAGGGCTGGAGAAAATACATACAAATGTTAGTGCCCCAAGCAATGTAAGAATGTATTTCTTCCTAGAGGATAGTGGGCAGCGGAACAGAATTTGCAGACAAAGTAGTTAATCCTGGGTAAACTGACATCTTTAAGTTGGGAGTTGGAACAGTACATGTTGAGAAGGGGGCCAAAATATTCAGCAAATTGCCTGATCTTGTCTCAAAGGAGGAAGGTCGAGCAACCATCAATGTTCTTTAACATTGGAGATCAACCTGCTTTTAAAGGTCAAATAAATCAGTCACACATTCCAAATGGGATGTGCTTTATAGGCTGGATAACATTTTCCTCTTTCTGGATTTCCTCATGTTCTTATTGTTATCGCCACTGGGTTTTGTTTTAATTTGGCCTCGGTGTGTAGATGATGTTGGCAAGTGCACATCTATTGCCCATCTTTACAGCAGTTAAATAGATTTTGGGCAAAGCCAAAGGAAACAATCATCAGCAATTTGGCATGGGGACAGAGTCACGGATTAACCAGACCAAGCAGAGGTGACAGATATCTTTATCTGAAAGGCGATAAGTGAACAGTGTTGGATTGTTTGTAGCGAAGTAGCAGCTTTCATGGTTATTTATTTTGTTAGTTTCTCACAAATGACCGGATGAATTATTGGTGTAATATTAAGAAGGAACTATGGTCCAGAGTCTCTACTTCATCATGCTTTTCTATCTCTAGCCAAGGGGAAGATGCACAGGAGTAATCTGCCGGAAGCAATGTATTAAAGTAAGGATTATTTGGAAGTCAATCTTTATTGCAAGTTCTAATAACGGAAAATAATTCATTATCGGGCTTGATGTATAACTGAAAGAAATAACATTCCAGTATTTATGAACCAATTGTAAGTTTATAGTAAATCTTAAGCACTAACCTTGCATGTTTTATTCCATGAGGAATGGAAGAGTGAAAATCAGAGGAAATTTGTGCTCCCAGTCAAAGTGCTTAATCGTGATATAAAATGATTTAATCTTTTCATTCTCACATTTCCTCTGATAGATTGCAGGAAGTCATTAATGTGCTCTTTAAATCAGTGTTGAGAATGCAGCATTTTTAAGTTGACTGAACTGTTTACCGTAACTGAACTTGAACTTGCCTTGCTGCTGCTTCCTCTGTTTCAATTAAGCTGTTGGCTCATCTACACTCAGCTGGCTCCTGTTGGAGGGAAACATGGCAAATTGTTCGCTCGTTTGTATAACAAGTGATAAGATGTTGCATTTTGATCCTGGTGTATGTGCCTGATTAGAGAGAAAATTAAATTAGTCAATCTTGTTGCGTGCATGTAACGTTTACTACGAAAACACTACACCCACCTTTGTGGCATAAATCATGTAGCAATGTATCGTTTAATTTCCCTACTTCTTAGCTGAAGTAGAACTTTAGTAGAACTTTCAGCTTCCCCAGTAGCCCAGTTGGTTAAAATACTCCATGGAATAGAATTAAAGTAGTACAGAACAGATCAAGCACTACATTAGTTTTGATTTCACAGGAAAAATCTGTCGTGTAACTGCCTATATTCATTGTTGTTGCTCTGTGGGAGTCCAGGCCAATTTTATGACTGACAGCAATTTCTCTGCACAGTTAAATGTGGAAACCCAGAGACTGCTATCAATAATTCAGCACTTCCCCACAGGGTGTGCTGTTGAAGTCACCCTAGATTGCAATCAAATAGGAATTACTGAACTGACAAAAACTAGAGCACAATCGAAATACTGCAGATGCTGGAAATCCAAAATAAAAGCAGGTTCTGAAGTGAGGTCCTTGCTGTGCGATCATACTGGGATAAGTATTAAACTGTCATCCTGCAATCCTTTACGAGAAACATTAACTCTATGTCTCTCCCCACAGATGTTGCTGGAGTAGCACCAGCATTTTCTGTTTTTGGTGAAAACTAGCACTCCTAGACTCAGGCTCACTGTAAACACCCATGAAAAGTACCTTTTTGAATGAGGTGAACTGGATTTTCAATAGCAAACTAAGTTGTTCTTTTTACTGTTAAACGTTCACATTTTCAAAATAAGTATCTTTAAAATGTGTCTTTGTGATATGTTGACTTCGAGCTTAATCCCTTGCAATGGCTCAATATATCTCAATCGCTGCGAAAACAAAGAATAGACGTCAAAATTTCAGCGTTTTTCACTTCCTTGTTTCTTGTCTGTGAGAGTACCTCCATATGATTGGCTGTTTACCCTGCTTAATGACATCACCATTGCTGGAAAACAAGAGATCTCCTTGCCTCAGTGACAAACTGAGAGTTGGCAAAGTGGAAAATTCATGAAGATTCTTAGATCTTTGTGGGCACCCTTCCTCAAGGTCAGCAGTGGGCATCTTCAATTCACTGGTTGATGCAAAGCCTGTGCCATAAATTGATCCCTGTTCTTTACTCGGAAAAGTATTTGCAATCTTCACTCATATGTGCCTTGTATATGATAATGATAAGGGATCACTAAAAAAAATTCATAAATTTGCTTTAGATTTGCAGTTTTGAAATGATGTTTCAAGTGTAATTTAAAACAAGATAAAATTGTAACTCAAAGTATTCTTCATGACCGCATAGCAAAGCATAACTTATATTGTTTATTCTTAGAATAATCCAGCTCCTATGTTTGTTGCTTCCTTTATTTAAAAAAACTCTTCCAATTCTGATAGAAAAGCCTTTGTTTTACAGATTGCTTAAACTGCAGTAAAATTTCCCAGCTGACTGACCGTTTGGGGACACTGGAGGCCAAGGTACACTTGAGCAGATTCTAATTGATCTGTGCAGTTTTTATTAAATTCCTGGATGTGTTCATTTATAGTCCGCGATTATTTGGCCCAACTAGTCTGCTTGTGTTAATACTCCATTTCATCTACCTCATCTCAGCTTTTTGAAATATCATTCTACTCACTTATCTTTCATGTATGCCTCCGAGTTGCATTTGTAAGCATCAAAGCAGTTTGTTTCAACTACATTCTTAGCTAGCAAGCCCAATACTCTAACCACTTTCTGAATAAACGAAATTCTCATTTCCCTTTTAGGGTGGCTCAGTGGCTAGCACTGCTACCTCAGAGCACCAGGGACCCGAGTTTGATTCCAGCCTCGAGTGATTGTCTGTGTGGAGTTGGCACATTCTCCCAGCATCTGCATAGGTTTCCTCCTGGTGCTCTGGTTTCCTCCCACAGTACATAGATGTGCAGGCTGGGTGGATTGGCCATGCTAAATTGCCCGTAGTGTTCAGGGATGTGTAGATTAGGCGCATTAGCCATGGGAAATGCAGGGTTACAGGGATAGGGTAAGGGGATGGGTCTGGGTGGGATGCTCTTGAGAGGGTCAGTGTGGACTTGTTGGGCTGAATGGCCTGTTTCTGTAGGGATCCTAACATGAGTTCATTAGAACTGTGATAACAAGGTGTAGAGCTGGATGAACACAGCAAGCCAAACAGCATCAGAGGAGCAGGAAAGCTGACGTTTCGGGTCTAGACCCTTCTTCAGAAATGGGGCCATGTGTTCCTGATAGCTGTAATCTCTCAGTTCAAGTTTTTATAAACCTTTGTTGTTCTATACTTTTTTTAAACACAGTATGGAGATGATAACTCTGCACAGTGCACTATATCAAAATGGAAACTCTGTACAGTTCTCTTAAAGCAAGACAGGAATGCTGTGCAATGTTCTGTACTGAGACGAGAATGCTGTGCAGTGCTGTTGGTATCGTGCTATATAGTGTCCCTTCTAAATGTTTCTGCTCACAGAGGCCAGCAGGGATCATTGAACTCTTTGTCCTTGCACCACAGGTGGCTTTACTGGCAGCTGCAGAGCCAGTCAGCTCTCTAGTGACAAACCACGGACACCTGATGCTTAAAGGAGCACCTGAAGATACGATTAAAATCCGAGGTGCTCCAGCTGTGCGAGGCTTGCCTGGAGCCCGGGGCCCAAAAGGTCAGTTATTCAAAAACATAGTCATATTTTCTTTTATAAGTGACAATAATATAGATCTTGCGAGCTTGATCTCCCACATTCTTCATTCAGATGAACTGTTTTCAAGATAGTAATTTATTGAACAAACCTCTCTAATCCTACTCTGCACTGAATCAGTGAGAGAACAATTTGGAGATAACCTTTAGATGCTAATATCACTTCCTGTTTTAGCTGACAGCAGGTTATACAAGAATGAAACATTTCAGCTGCATACACAACGAGCAACTTATTATAAAAATGTCCAATTTATGGACAATCTTTCAGGAACTCCCATTCCAAGCTCTTTTGTTTGCACAGTTTGAAAATTAGAGTGCCAGACTTTTGCCAGATTTTTGCCATGTTGGGTGTATTGCTTCAGAAAGAATGTCCAATTCATGGAGAAGGGTGCAGAGGAGATTCACCAAGGTATAAGTAAGGAAATGAATGCTGTTCCCACGAGGAGAGACAAAAGAAATATCAGAACAGAGAAAGGTCAAAGAGTAGTTGAAGGAAGGCATTCAGTATCGTGCACTGAAAGTTTTCATGACTAAATTGGAAAAAACATATTTTTTGTTTGGTGAGTGATTTGGTAACCAGGCTCAAAACCAGCTATTGTCACAAAAAGAACAGAGGGAAAGAAATGATCATGTGATTAATTTAATGGAGACTCTGAGGACATGGGCTACCCTTCCAGCTAACCTATGGAAGTGGAAACTATCATAGGTCTTTAAAGTCTTGTGTATAGAAAATTCCAGAAGGAAAACTTTGGAAGAATGCATGAAAAGAGAAGGGAAAGCATTGTCTCAGCAGACTGTTCTGTAACGCTGCCTTTGGTTATAGTGCTTACAGAACTAGGTCAATCCAAAATGGTTTCTGTTAATTTACTTTTTGATCATTTGTGTCAATTTATGAGAAACCTGAGTGATTGTGTTATTTTTCACCATTTTTTGTATCCTAAACAAGGTGCAATCATGTATTTTAAAATGCTGGAATAACTGTACATGTGTGTAACTTGCACTGTGATGATTTGTGGCATTTCTGTGATCTGTGTGCCCATTTCAAACAGAGTCATTCCAAGCATATTTGGGGAAAAAAACAATGAATTATGTAACTTGCTTGTAATGTAATGCAGTAATACAAGCATTATATGCTTTTGGTTGCACCAGCGATGATGTGAATATCGACTCATATTGATAATTTGCAGTCAATATTAAGAGAAATAAAGACTTAATCTTCAGATTTAACCTTGTGAAGTAAAGAAGGACAGCTGAATATGCATTTTTAGTTATGTCAAGGAGCCTTTTCTTTTGATTAAGTTGTTTAGGCTTGTCTGCAGCTTGTAATATTGTTGGTGATCCCTAATCCGTGCAACTACATTTTAAAAAAAATTCAGATCTTGTCATCTTCAGCTTCTGCTGTGAAAATTGAAGTTACAACAATTTATAACATGGAAAAAATGTTCATTGGTATGAAGAAAACTCATTAGCATTGCAGACCAGGTCTTGTCATTAAAAACATAGAAAAAACCCAACTAGATGTTTCATTTAGACATCCAATGGATCAAGTATTTTCCTTATTGGAGCAAATGGCACAGGATTCTATAGAGAAAAAAGCAATGTGTTTTTTGCCATGTTTTATCAGGTCAAGCAGGACCCAACTGAATGAATGGGAAACATTACGATTTTTAATTTAAAGTTTACGTAGCAGCTAAATAGCAGGACTTCCAAAATATTGTTAGCAGACCAAGCAGCACCTGTGCATAGAGAGTTAATAGTTTAAGTCGAATATGACTCCATTGACTCAGCCTCTGACGAAGACAGCCCGGATGCTTTGGACAAAGCACTGGCAACGCTGTGTCCTGCATCCTCCACCAGCTCAGGCGCTGTCACCTCCCTGGGTATTTTATCTAGATCAGAGTCAGTAGCTCCTGCCAGCGAGCATTTCACTGCCATTTGTCCACACCTGGCCAAGGAAGAAAACTCCCAGGTCACTGGCACTCGGAGGACTGTTGGAGACCAGGCACCTGCTCAGCCCCAAGTAGGAGAGGAGCCTGTATCAAACAGAGAGGCAGCAAGCAGCAAAGGACCCAGCTGTCTCAGGCATGTGAGTTTCTGGCTGCATCCATGGACAGGTTGGTGGCTTTCCTACTAAGGAAGGGCCAACAGTTTCAGTCTCCATCACTCTAGCCATTGTGCTCTATCCTCACAGGAAGACAGAGTAAGTGTGACTAGGAGGCGTTTGGAGGAAGAGGAGCCACGTACAGACCTCCCCAGAAAGTCTCCTCTCAGGACAGTCCAAAGTGGCTGACCATCTGCCTTCACCCTACCTGCCAGCCTCAGCCCTGGGCAGGACACACTCAGCACATCTGGGCCCTCTACCAACAAACTTGACCAAAACCCTCAAGGTCAGTGGCCCTCACTGTGGAGCAGGCTCCCACCATCCCAGCTGCGTGACCTGGGAATGCTTTCAGACGTTGTGGAAGGGAAAGGAAGAGAAAGAAGAGGATACGTAGGAGGCATGAGTGAGAAATCACTGGGAATAAGCTTCCAATTTTGTAAATATATGTTTACTTTTCACCATCTGCTGTGCAAGTGAGTATCTGCCTGGGTTGCCGGTTAACCTCCAGAAAACCTACCTGTCACCTGGACGTGACTTCCAGGACTTTGGCCTTGTCTCCCTGGTCTCTGGGAGACTGCAGGCCACCTGGGAAATACTGCCCACTACAGTGTTCGCCCACATCAGAGCTGAAAATCCTGCCTGAGTTTACAGCTTTCCTATTTTTCTTTCCTGTAGACTCCCGTAAGGGTTTCTTCAAACTTTGAGCCTCAAAACTAAAAACCACTTAAGTTCTTTGACCATCTGTCGATGCAGACTGTCAACAACAGCAACTTGTCTTTTACCACATCTCCTTTCCAAGATTTGCTTTGCCTCCTTTTGCTGCCTGCTGTTCTTGGGAACGATGTTTCCTGGATAGAAGGAGGATGTTTGCTATTACTAGTCGTGGACTATTGACTTTCATAACCATAGGGAAAATTTTCAACACTTCATTTATGGAAATCCTATAGAATGGCAGCAGCATATGTTGCAAAATTAAATCTTCCTTGTGTTACAGTACAACCACAGATCATTTAGTGCAAAGAGGTATAGCCTTAGATTTACAAAAGCACTTTGGGGGGACACGGTAGCTCAGTGGTGTCTCACAGGGACCTGGGCTCGATTCTAACCCCGAGCGACAGTCTGTGTGGAGTTTGCACATTCTCCCCATGTCTGCGTGGGTTTCCTCTGGTTTCCTGCCACAGTCCAAAGATGTGCAGGTTAGGTGGATTGGCCATGCTAAATTGCCCATAGCGTCCAGGGATGTGCAGGCTAGGTGGATTAGCCATGGGAAAAGCAGGGTTACTGGGGTAGGGGAGTGGGTCTGGGTGGGATGCTCTTCGGAGGGTCAGTGTGGACATGATGGGCCAATTGTCCTACTTCCACAGTGTAGGGATTCTGATTCTAAATAAAGATTTACTTTCTGAAATTAATAAGCAATAAATTAATGTCAGTTTACAGATTTTGAGAGCTCATTAAACGTTATACTGCCTTTGAGAAGGTCCTGCAGATTAGCACATTGCCACTTAATACCCTTGCCGCTTCTTTCCATATAACTCTGGCTGCTAAATCAATTGGTCTCTTGATGCCCACTACCACTCAGTTAATCCACATCTAATTTCCACTGGAATAATATTACATCACTTGCCAGGAACATTCCAGCTCTCTTGTTTCTTTTTTGGTTTACAGTTGCAAATTACTGTCTGCTGATGTGCTTTAAGAGTAGCCTAGTTTTAAATCCAGTATGTCTGCCACTGCACTAACTTACCCTATAATCCCTCTGATAAATTTCCTCGTTCCTACGCCCCCACCACTCCAAGTAAGTAGGTAGTGTAATTGGGTATACAGAAGAGGTTTAATTGTAGTGTATAAAATTGAGGAACCTAGGTAGGTCCTGCCCATCTACTGTACGTGTGGAGTTTGCACATTCTCGCCATATCTGCATGAGTTTCCTCTGGGTGCTCCGGTTTCCTCCCACAGTCTGAAGATGGGCAGGTTAGACAGATTGTCCATGTTAAATTGCTGATAGTGTCCAGCGATATGTAGGTTAGGTGGATTAGCCATGGGGAATGCAGGAGACAGGGTTTCGGGCATAGATCTGGGTAGAAATGCTTTTCGGAGGGTCAGTGCAGACCCAATAGGCCGAATGGCCTGCTTCTGCACTGGAGGGATTCTATTTCCATTAGCAGAGAGTCTAACAAGCAGGAGGCATAGATTTACAGTAACTTGTGGAAGGAACAGAGGGAACCTTTTCACTAGGCAAGATCTGGAACTCACTGCCTGAAAGGGTGTTTGAGGCACCCACCCTCATCACTTAACTAAACTCTTGCTGATATTCTCGAGGTGCCATAACTCACAGGACCACAGACCGAGTTGGAAGGTGGGTGTAGACAAGGTAACTGTTTTTCAGTTGTCACAGTCACGAGAGGCCAAATCACGTCTTCCTGTGTCATAATCTTTCCACAATCCTATGCAGCTTTGGGTCACCCTGTAACATTTCAGTTTTCCAGTCCTGGGATTCTGAGGGAGGTGAGAGACCCAGCTGATTGGGCTGGCAGAAATTTCACTCTTGACATTTATTCATGACAGCAGATCGTGTGATTCAGAAATTTGGAGCTTCTATATGTCCTTCTCTTGGCACTAACCATAACTTACTTAAAAGTTTGTTTGTTATCAGGTCAATTCACAAGTGAAATTAGAATCTTATTCGGTGGGTTTTTAAAAGTATCTTCTTCTAAAAAAGAATAGTGCAGCTATAGTTATCTGATAAGTTCCCATGGGGATGTCGTTCTTTCTCTTTGCAGAATAGACTAGTTTCTCTTGAAGTTCAGAATTCCCTATCATTCTCCAACATTGCGAGTATCTCAGAGCTATATATTTGTTTGTTTGCTAATTGAAACAAAGTATGAAGGTAAAGTGGTGTTCACTGTTTTATCTTTACATTAGCCTTTCTGTTTAAAATAATGAATGGAAGTAAATATTAGCCTTTTATCTAGGGTTTGAGTGAATGAACTTAAGATGCACTTCAGCAAGAATAAGTTAGCAGTGATTTCCAATGTGTTCTAATTCCATTTTACTGACACACATTAGATTCATCTCTGTGTAGTTGGAGACAAGAATCAGAATGGAACAAGTTGAGCAGTTCAATAATTAAAAGCAGAAGACATTAATTATAACACAAAACATTAAGGGAGCCTCGGACATTCTTTATCGCTGGAAAATTAAATGTGCAAAGTTTGTTTACCTTCTGTTTACCCCTGGAAAAGTTAAGTAGATATTTTCTGATTGACCTGCTCAGAGATATTATTAGACACCTGTGGAGTAGGTGGGCCTTGATCCCAGGCCTCCTGATCCAGAAGTAGGGACACTGCCACTGCACCACAAGCAAGAGCCCTCCTGTGGAAGAATTATCTACTGTCACAAATGGGAAAGGAACTTAATAACACAATCACCAAAAGAAATTGACAATACAGTGTGGAGCTGGAGGAACACAGCAGGCCAGGCAGCATTAGAGGACCAGGACGGTTGATGTTTCGGGTCGAGGCCAGGAAGAAGGGTCAACTTTCCTGCTCTTCCGATGCTGCCTGGCTGCCGTGTTCCTCCAGCTCCACACTGTATTGTCTCTGACTCCAGCATCGGTAGTTCTTGGTATCACCAAAAGAAATTGTTTTGTAATGTGTTTGACTTTAGGTGCCACCACTCCTTAAAGACCTACCCCAGCCATTCTGAGCTAATTTTGACCGTCACTTAAAATCCCAGTTTAAAGGTTGGCATAGTGATGATGTAGAGTAGAATATTCATGTATGGTGACAGCATAATTTGGAAACATTGAAAACAGATGCATCCCTGATCCCAGCAACACCAGGTATGTGAGCATATGGGGGTACACTTACGTTTCCTTGAAGGAAAAAGGCAGAAAAACATTTTACAGAAAAGCAGCTAATGAACGTTATAATTCCGAATGAGAATCAATCAATCTGTAGAATAAATGCATACACGCATTATCAGGCTCACCATTATGTGGGCTGGATTTCTGCTACACCTCGAATCAGGATGTTTTCAAATTCAGCAGACCTGCATCTAAAGTGCACCATGAGGCCTAGATTTTGTTCCAAGAAGGCAGGGACGGAGTGAATTCAGCCCACATACTGTGGAAGCAGATCATAGCAGGCAAGTAGATACACACCTAGATTCCCTGGAATTTAGTTACTGCTGTTTTTGATGTTGTTACAATATTATTTCTTTCACAATGTCCCATCATACCCTCATGGTACCTCCTAACCACCATTTCCATCAGAAGACATGTTGAGATGAAAAAATAAACGTCTAACAATCTAATATAGCTCTCACTCAAAACATACTAGGTTGTGAAAACACTTCCTTTCATGAAACTTATTTAAAACTTTAAAATATTTTCAAATGGTAAATCTGTTATAAAAAATAAACGCAATAATTCAGTAGCCACGTCAAAGACTTTTGTTTTAAAAATAGCCTTTTAACCTGTCAATCAAAATGTGAACTCCGCATTCCCTGCTGACAAATTAGTAGCTTTTGAAACTCAGCCAAGCATGCATAATGTCATAATAACAAGCTTGTGAAAGAGCAATGAAGAACTCTGTTGATATGTAGAATGGGTGGTTATGTTTTTTTTCTAACCTACACCAGATGCAGTCAAAGCAATCTAGCAGACTGTCACTGACAACTTCTCAAAAAAAACTTCAGATTATAAATAAACAGACTGATCCACCCTTCATGAATATTTATGCATACTTCTGAAAAGGTTTGTCACTTCCATACTGCTGATTTTGCCCTATGATTTCGATGAAAATCAGCTCTCTTCAAACTCAGCAGGTGGCGTTGCTAAGTTGGAGTTTCCTTAACTAAATGATTCATACCCTGCTTTCTCCCAGCTAACAAAAGTTGGATCTGTCTATAATGCCCACAGATCACAAACAGAGATATTCTAATTTTTAAAACTATATTATCTTTTATAAATAGTAGGAACTGCAGATGCTGGAGAATCTGAGATATACAAGGTGTAGAGCTGGATGAACACAGCAGGCCAAGCAGCATCAGAGGAGCAGGAAAGCTGACGTTTCGGGCCTTCCACATTTTCTGAAGAAGGGTCTAGGCCCGAAACGTCAGCCTTCCTGCTCCTCTGATGCTGCTTATCTTTTATAAATTCTTCTTTTTAAAGAAAGACTCTTGCTCCTTTAAAATGACTCCTGTCAAGCACAGAATTCGCAAACTGATTACATCCAGAATTGTCCAGCAGTTACCTCCTGGAACGTGACACTTCTTGCATTGAGTGAACATTTTAGCCAAACTAACACAAAGGACGAGTGGGTGAAAGTTTACCTCTGACTGTTATAAACAAAGGAAACCATCAAAATGCCTTATGTTTTAACTCATCAGTCAAATATTATAAAAACACAATTGCTTTTGGTGAGGGAACCTCAAAACCACCTTGTCATCTGAGTGTTTCAGTTCAAATCCCTAGTCACATGACTGAAACTGCTGGTTCATTTGAACCACCTTTAATTGTATAGCTTTGACTTTTGTTTGTCAGTTTGCTTGTAAATAAGACCATAAAATGTGAGAGTAGTAGGCTATTCAGCTCATCGAGTCTGATCCACCATTCAATGAGATCATGGCTGATCTAACAATCCTCAATTCCATTTTCCTGCCATTCCCTAGAACATCTGATTCCCTTACTAATGAAAAATCTATCTCAGCCTTGAGTACACTTAATGACCCAGTCTCAACAGCCCTCTGTTGTAAAGAATTCCACAGACCGACTTCCAACTGAGGGAAGAAATTCTTTCTCATCTCTGTCTTAAAAGTAAATCTCCCTTATTCTGAGATTATGCACTATGGTCCGAGATACCCCCACAAGAGGAAACAAATTCCAATGAGTACCAGTCCAACCTACACAACCTTTCATGATGCCCTGTTCTTACATCATTTATAATAGCCTCTAGCGTTTCCCAATAACAGACGTTATAGTGACTTGTTTAGTGTCTCCTTCCCTTTTCAAATAATGGTGATATATTGGTACATTTCCATTCCTCTGGGACTTTTCCAGAATCCAAGGATTCTTGGAAGCTTACGACCTGTGGATCCACTGCATCTACAGATACTTCCTAATATCCTAGGATACATCCCATCAGGTCCAGGTGACTTATCAGTCTTTAGTGTCATTAGTTTCCCTGCTACTTTTTCTCTCATGGTAGTTATTACATTTATTTTCTCATCTCCTTTAGCCCCAGAATTATTAAATAATTTTGGAATGTTGTTAGTGTCTTCTCTTGTGAAGGCTGGTGCAAAATATTTTTTCAACTCTTTTGCCATTTCCTGGTTCCCCATTATCATTTTGCCAGCTTTGTTCTCTAAGAGGCCTCTATTCACTTTGGCTTCTCCCTTCCTTTCTTTATATTTAAAGAAGCTCTTGCTATCTGTCTTGATATTACTTGCAAGATTACCCTAAAAGTTCATCTTCTGCTTTTTTATTAGTTTTTTGGTTGTCTTTTGTTGATTTTGAAAATATTCCCATTCCTCTGACTTGCCATTAATCTTTGCCATGTTTAATGTTTTTATTTCTTTCAATTTGATGCCATCCTTAGCTTCCCAGTTTAACACTAGTTGGCTTATTCCTGTTGTAGAATTCCTCTTCCTCACTGGAATATGTCTTTGCTGTGAGCCATGAACTGTTTTCTGAAACATTTGCTCTTGTTCATCAATTGTCTTTTCCACAAAACTCTTCTCCTGACCTGCCCCAGCCAGCTCTGCCCTCATTCCTTTGTAATTACCATTATTTAGGCTTCTCACAGTAGTTTCTAACTCCAGTTCTTCCCTCTGAAACTGAATGCTAAATTCTACATGCTATGGTCATTGTTTCTAAGGGGATCATAAGCAGCTTCAGCTTAGCTAAATGCCTGTCACTGATCTCAACACTGATGAAAACCCGTGATTCTTGACTCTCAATTTTACTACAAAGTGAAGTAACTCCCAGCTTACAACTATACATCTTCACCAATAATTCAACTGTGTCAGACCTCCTCAGAAAAGGACATCGTCCAACTGAATGAATCTCAACTGGACATTCATTTACTAGAGATAGAAAGAACTGCCGATGCTGGAGTCAGAGAATACACAGTGTGGAGCTGGAGGAACATAGCAGCCCAGGCAGCATCAGAGGAGCAGGAAAGCTGATGTTTCGGGACAGGACCTTTTACTAGACTTTTGTTTGCACATGAACTAATTCTGATATCTCTAATCTTAAGCAATGCGCACTTTGTAACTTGTCTTCTTCCTCCATTCTGTCTTTCTTGGATGTATGTGTGTCTGACTGTGCATCACAAGCTATTTCCCTGAGTTTGAATGCAATTGCTTTGGCCCTAAAAAGCTTGCTGTGGTTCATTTTTATTTTGAACTTCACACGCAGGGTGTGAGAAATCATTGTATGGTGTGTTTTAACTGGGAAAAGAATATAAAAAGAAAAAAGTTAGAAAATCTGTTACTGATAGGAGAGAAGGACAATAACAATAATTCAATTCAACTCTTCATCTGTGACATGTCGGAAATGTATGTGGGACTCCACCATCCATGCCCATCCCACCATTTTTAAAGGCACATGGAATCTTCCTGAATCTGCGGAAGTCTGGCAAGCATACCTGTTGTCATGCAATCAAACCTTGCTTATCAACTTTTCAAGCTGCTTGTTTAACAGTGTTGGTGGACATTTACTTCAGACACACAATCTGTTTTGTTTCAGGAAATTCTCCTGTAATAAAAGTGAACTGTAGCTCCATCCACATGTCAGAGCCTTTTAAGTACAGCCAGTTAAAAAGCTATTGCTGGACCATTCCCATGAATTAGCTGAATGAGATTGGCAAGACTCTGACTATAATAGGAACTTTCCTTACTTTACAAGAGTACAGTTTAGTTTTTGTTTAAATGAATTTATCGGTTCCATGTGATTTTTTTTTGCAAGTGCACACAGGGATTCTTAATTTATTCATTTCTTCAAATACAAATCGCAGTTGTGGAGGGTGAGAGGTCAGCAGGGATTAGGGCTGTGTTTACTCCATTAAGTGGGTCTGGCATTAATGTAGAATTGCTGAAGAATAGAATGTGCTCTCTGTCTAGTCCTTGCATTGAGTTTTGATTTCTGTGCAGACTGCTACCACACTTTTGGCCTAATTTTCTTTTGGCTGCCTCTTTGCAGTGTTAGCACAAAATATAATATTACTGCTGATCAAAGCCATTTTATAGTTTTTATGTAAGCAGACCGCAAGTGCTTGATTAAGTAGACTCAGTAAGCCTTATCTGTAACAGATCTTTCATAAATATGTGTATTTACTGTAGAATTCCCCCTGTCGTGAATGTCTGGAAATTGTCTCACTCTACAAGAAACTTCCTCTTTAAATTTAGCCTCTATTTAAATGGGAAATTATTTTTTGCTGATGTTGTGAATCAGACTTAAAATATTCTTGTATAATTTAACCAACATATCTGCCCTATTATTAGTATAAATGTAATAACTATCAGGTAATTTTTGGGCCGTTTTTTAATTGTACCATCAAAATGTGAATTTTCTGGAAATTATAAAGCGATTGTTTGGGATTAGTAGTTACTTGCTCATGTTCAATGGTGACAAATAGTTTTTTGTGTATAATAATGGTGAGAGTGCTGGCATTGCGATGAAAGAATGCAGCAAAAAAAGTATGCAATATAAATGTAATCCTTCCCTGTGCTGTCAGGTATAACGTAAGCATAACTCTGTAATGAAAGGAAGCTTGAGATTTATTTTGCCCTATTTCAGACTAAGTGTGGGGACAGATGTGTTAGGTGCCCCACCACCAAGAAAGTTTGTCATATCACGCACCACTCAGCTTGTTCCTTTGGAGAGCTTCTTGATCTTGCAGCTCCACTTCCGCTGTGGCATCCTGGCTTTCCAGAAGGCCGACAGCTTCTGGGTCTTAATGACTCTCAGTCAAGGCTTCAACTTTGGGGGATTCACAAGTTTAAAGGTAGGCCTCACTGTCTTGCTTCTCATGAAGAGGGTGGGGGGTGGGGGTCGGGGGCGCAGGTCAGAGATGTCGGAAGTAAGGTCAGTGAGTGGATTTCAGAGGTTCTGCCCCTGCCTTTGCCTCTTGTCTGCTGGCGCCACTCTGCTTATCCAGTTGGGAAATCAGCCACTTTTCTCGCTTGCTGGAATGCAGGTAATTGCAGGTAATGAAGGCAAAGAACCTTCTCAACATAGGAAATAAGATCCCTAAAGACATTAGGTTCTTTATTAAAAAATGCAAAGAGACTAATGCCTCTATTAGTTGCTAGGATGAAAACATTTGAATTTAGCTGTGTCCCAAATGGATGTGCTATTCCACTGCAAAACTTATCACCAGTTTTCCTGTTTTAATACCCAAAATATGAATGCAACACGTACCAGTTTTTACTTTAATAACCTTTCACCTATCCCACTTCTAATATGATGACTTCATTCTTCCACTGGTCCTAACAGAACGTGCTGCGCATAACCATTCAGTAATGTAGAATATATTTGTGTAATGTTGAGTGTACTACTAACATAATGAGGGAGAGCTGTTTTGACAACTACTCATTTGCTCCTCCAAATTGTAAGCAGATGTTTGTACAGTAATGTAAGTAGAGGATGCAGAAACTAAGACCTATAAATTTTAAGGTACTGAATTTGTTTGCAATTATAATACCTTGGAAACTGTAATATGTATAAGCATAATTGATATTCACCAGTTATAACCACTTGGTGACCCCAAGCCCCTAAAAGACCAGAATCCAAGCAATGAGGATGATGCTGATTCAAACTCAGCTCAATACAACCACACTGGAATGGGAAGCGTGAAAGCCGAAGATGGATGTATATGCTCCAACAAGAGGAATATCCTGTCAACTACTCATGACTTACTCTTCTCTTCCTTAACTGGTTTTCTCCTTTTTTTTATCCTGTGGTGAAAGCAATGATTCATCCTTGGAGTGAGCTCCTACATATGTGACCTCTATAAGCACACCACATGGTGTGCCAGTTCTAGATTAGTGACTATTTTTTGACTAATAAAATAGGAACTAACCAAATTCCAGGAAGAAAACACTTAGCTTTTTCTTTGTTCATCACTTGGATTCTGATCTTTTATGGGCTTAGGGCCAATATGTTGTCATAACTGGTGAATATCAATTATGCTTATAAATATTACAAAATTTCCCAAGATATTTCAATTGCCAACAAATTCAGTTCCTTAAAATTCAGTAATGATTGAGGTTGGAGCATGGACTGTTGCTCTTCAGTCCCATTACTCCACTGGTTAAAAAGAAATTAAGTATTTACCCAATTACCCATACAGCCAATTTTGAAATTTCTTTATGTTAGATTTACAATAAAAAAGACATCAGCCGGGTTTCGTTACTAAGCAACAAAATTCTTGAATTATTATAAAAATGGAACTTATTCAACAAAGTTGTATTGCTGATTACCATAGTTTGAACCAGGATCTTATAAACATAAAACCTTTTATCTGACATATTCACACAAACACTAATTGATGAAAAAAGACAAAAAAACTTTCCCTGCAAAGATTAACTTTGGAAGAAAGCACTTTAGCCAATAATGGTTTGTTCTTGACAGAAAAAAGGGATATATTATAAATAGCTCAAGATAGCTTTCAGTTAGCATCCTGGCATACAATAGACGAGTGACAATAACATAGGAGTTGCCACTGGGAACTTTGAATTCTCAATAATTCCTAAATGAACTGCATTGGCAAAGGCTTATCTGGAGAACAGCTGGCTTGAGGGTTTTTCCTAAGAAAGTCAGGCACTTGGCTAGCTTCTCTTTCGTAGCAACTGTACCCCAACTGAAACTTCAAACTAATCCAAACAAAGTCACAAACGCAGAAATATGACATCCAGTAAATAAGTCAAAGCAATTAGAGTAATTCAGAAGCCATGAGACTTCCAGGAAGCATTTTTTTAACAAGAATTTCCAATGTCTTTTCAGTGACCCCTTTTAGAAAACAGTCCAGGTATCTCCTGTGCACTTCAAATGAACCACTGTCCATGATCCTTTAAATGTGAAGCCTCAAAAATATTAATAATGAAGCATCTTCATAACAGTTCAATCTGGATCATAGTAAAAATATTAAAGGCAGAAATATTACAAATATTCAGAACATAGCTGGGAAAGTGAATGTACCAGACAGATGAGTTTCAGTGGTCTGGATGGCATTTTTCCATCCTCGGTTTTCCTTTGTTCTCAAGTACTATAACCCTCCCCTCTCTTTAACATCACAAAGCATTTTGCTTCCAATCTATAGCCACCACAACATTCTTCTTAATGCTTTTGCCCTGCATGTTTCCACATTCTTGGCAAAGACTGTAGCGTACAATTGCACATATGTGGATGGTATGAAAAATGTACAATTACAGCCTATTACAGAGATGTGACAGATGACTTTGAATAATACTTGCAATATTAAACTTGTATTAATTATAATCACTAACATCTACATGCTTTTTAAAAAAAAAACCACGCTGAAATTTTATTCATCTGTCAAGAAGCAATGTATATGTTGATGAGCATGAAGTCTGGTGGGTTTCATAAATATAACATGGCAAGATTAGAATTTACTGCTGTTCTTAAGGTGTGTCTGATGACAGTGGGTGCATTCGTTAAGGCACTACAGTGTCAGGTGGGGGCACTGCCACGTTTTTGCCTCTGCCCTGAAAATCTCCCGGAAGGAAGGTACTTGGATGGGCTTTCAGCCTCATTGTCGATTGAAGTGGGAACTCATGCCCAGATAAATGCCTCATTCTGCTTTACTGGTATTCAGCCAGCAGTAGGCAAGGCAGTTTGCCAGTCAGGAAGTCCAAGGAGAAAATACTGCTCAGATTGCTTGCCAGCTCGAATGGGAGCACGGGATAGGGCGGGGGGGGAGGGAGGTTGGGGGGTTGGGGGGTGAGCTTGTTCAAAGACACTCGGTATCTGATTGAGGGATCCAGGATTAGAGAGAAGGAGCCCTGTTGAGAGGGAACCCTTGCCTTTGCTGCTGAGTCCTTGTCAATTCAGTGATCCTTTCCCCTAGGACACCTTTTACAGGACAAGTCAAGTTCTTAGACTGACATCTGGCTTGATAGATTTTTTTTGTTGTTTTGGTTTTAACGAAGTGGTCTATTACTGAAACATATGTGCGCAATTTTGCAGATTTGTTTTAACAATAAAGCAAAAATTTATTAACCAAAAGAAATGAAAACAAAATAACATAGACCAAGCTATTTATGTATAATATACCCTTTCAGATTTTGAAACTGATAGTAGAAATATAATCCCATTAATCCTAAAACATTAGTTTACAAATCCACAAAGCATCCCTTTACAGTATCCAAAAGCACCCCATGCACAGTATTAACATTAGGAAATCAAAATCCATTTTCTTAACGTCTTAATAGTCTTAGGTTAACTGTGTCTTCACCCCCAGTCTGTAAAATCTGCTTGGTTTTACTTGGAGTTTGCATATACCTGAGTTTAAATGTTCTCAGCTTTGAGGAACCTCTTCAGGGTTTTATCCAAACATATATGACCTGGGACTATACTAAACTCCTCACTCTGAGGTCCTCTAGTTTTTCCAACTTCTCCCTCTCTAAGGAGCACTGTTTCAAACTTCATCTAAGGATTTCGACATAACTGCTGCAAGGCTGAAAATTTAAAAAAAAAACTTTTTCTCAAGCTATGGCTGTTTCCTTCAGGCTTAAAAAATTTCCAGAATTTTCAACAGAAACCTTGAAGTGCCATTGTTTACTTTGCTCAGTCATAAACTCATCTAATGCACACAAGCAGCTAACTCCCTCAAGCCATTTTAAAAGAAATCACTGCAGAAAATCTACAAGTTAATCATTAAACTCTTCAGACACACAGAAAAACTCTGCCACTGATTTAAATTTTGAAAATCCAAACTTAAGATAAATGGTATTAAAAATATGTATACGAGTCATATAGGCTACATCAGGCACCCAAAAGACTCTAGACTCTTATCTTTTTTTTGTACTTAACACTAGCCTTTTGAACTGTGTCTTGCACGTGTGTGTGTGTGTGTGTGTGTGTATTTTGATTATAGTGAAAATGGTTAACTACAGTTAAGTTAAAGATCGGAAAAGCCTCATGCTAATTAAGTACTTAAACAATTTTAGTGACCAATCAAGGAAGTTGAAAAGAGGGGTGCTGATTCATCCCTCCCTTACCTAGTCATGACATGTCATTTCAAGTGAAAATGAAAGAAATATATTGCAGAATCATTACCACACCGAATGAGGCTGTTCAGCCCGTTGAGTCTATGCTAGCAGCCTGTAGACCACGCCAGTCAGTTCCATTCTTCAGGTCTGCCCCCTTAGCCTGATAAGTTCATTTCCCTTAATTGCTTTTTCCTTGCAATTTCCTTTTTAAATCATTGAGCATCTCCAGTCCCATCATCGTTGTAGGCCACAAGTTGCAGATCATTACCACTTAGTTTATTTGAGCAAAAATATTCTTCAAACCCTGCTGTATCCCTTGATCAAAACCTTAAATCTGTTGATCAAAACCTTAAATCTGTGTACTACTCGTTAACAAGAACAGCTTTTCTCCTGCCCTCAAGGCTGTCGTAATCTTGTAGATCTCCCTGATTTAATCTTCCCATCCTATCACTAATTGATGCTCTGAAGTGGTAATGAAGATTCTTTATTTCCAATTGAATGGGGTTTTCTTAGGCAGTCCCTCAGGATCAAGGACAACTTCCTTCCATTTTTGAGATGCGATCCTGAGATGACCAAGTAGTCCAATGCTGGATCTGTGCACGATGCATGGTGGGGGGGTGGGGGGGACAGCTGGAGTTTCTTGAGGAGGTCAGGACAGTTTTCAGGTTTTTACACACTTCTGCTGTTTGCTTTTGGCCTCTAGCTGGGCCTGTTGGAAATGCTCAAAATGGTTGGCACTTTCATGGTTTTTCTCCAGTTTGGATAGTCTTGGACAAGGTTTTCTTGCAACTCCATATGTATATTGCATTGTCCATGCCTCTGACATATTCAGAATGGCAGGTAACACTGTGGCCTTGTAGATCATGAGCTTGGTGCTGGGTTTAAGGTCTTTGTCATCGAGCATTCTGTTATCCTCAAATGGCTAAAAGCTGTGCTGACATGTTGGAGGCGGTGTTGAATTTCATTGTTTATGTTTTCCCTTGTTGAATGAGGCTCCCAGGGTGTGAGAATTGATCCACATCATGCAGTGGCTCCAATGGCTCTTTATGGTCGTACGCATTATGTGTTGGGAGCAGACTGTTACAAGACCTTTTGTCTTCTGGCAATTTAGCCCAATGCCCATTCTGTCATATGTCTCCGAATGCTTCAATGATGGGTTGACAGTACACAGCCAAAGGAAAAGGCTTGCTTTGTACAGTGTATCCCTGTCCTGATTCCAGTGAATCCAGCTGTAAATTGAGCCATACCCTATTACAAAAATACCTCGGCCAGAAACACTCTCTTTTCCATGTCCCTTCTGTTGATTGACATTTTTGTACCAGAAGTCGGTTTTGGCATTGGATGTGAAATTACATTTGCCACTACTCGGTCCTTCCAAATATTCCTACAGAAAGGTTTAACCCACTGGTGTTCATTGTATGCCATACTTCCAACCTTGCATGTGTTTCTACAATTACACAGTGCACAAAAACTTTGTTTAAAAACTTAGCATACAGCTATTTGGCATCTGTCAGGTTCAATTAAGAACAAATGTATTAATTCTGTACAGTTCGCTCCGTGTGGGTCCTGGCCCATGTCAAGTTGTAAAGAGAGAACAGATGAAGGGTAATTCTCTGATCTTTCTCTTCCAGTGTGGAGTTGTAGTCAGTATGAGCACAGTTTGAAGATTCATAGGCACTCTGTTGTAGTTCCCTTTAAGTGCAGCACTCCATTAGGAATGCAGATCTCACAATGATTCCTATTATTCTCCCTAGTCATAACAGTTTAAAAAGAAAAGATGGAGTGAATGTTAACATTTCATTTGGTAAGGAAGGAGGATAAGAGTCGATCTTGAATTGAGTAGGTGACACTTGGTGGTCTGTACACTGTTGGATTTTCAGTACGTTCTTCGTTATTGTTATTGGGTTGCATTTTAACAAAATTTGCTAACTGCTAGTAAAAGACATTTAATGCTGATGGACTTTGAAACTAAGGGATAACTTTTGCCTCACACTGATGTTCAGGAGGCTGACAGACAGGATACAAAGCCTACGCTGCTGGTAGTCTTTGCCCAGAGGTACCGTTGAGGAAGAGGGCTTGGCCTAGAAATTGAGTGTTTCAGGAAACTCCTGCAAGTTCTGGACAGAAGTATGAAGTGAATCAACAAGGCCAGGACAAAGCAGGTTCTTGGAAAGGGTGATGGTTGATGATTAGAGTTTTCTGCCCAACCAGAATCAAATCCTTTTGGGTCCCCTTCTGTTGCATCGTTACCTGATGCTACTTGAAGATTGTGGCTGAAGTAAACTCCGGCCAAAAATGGCAGATTGGTTTCCTGTTGCTAGTCTAAGAGTTTGCGTATCATTTTAAATGAGGCCAGAGCCAGAGGCCACTCTGACGCATCCAGTGTCTGTAGGTGTGTCCCAGTTACCATTGCCACAACTGAAGTGCAGCAGCATTGGGGCAGTAGGTTGATTACCTGCCATTTTCGAACACATTGCCCCATTTCCATAAGGCAGAAGGAAAGAAAATAGAGTTTTAACTGGTATCAGTAAACCGTCCTGCCGACCATATCATCTTTACTTGCTAATCGTTGGAAGCACAAAAACCTCCCAGAATTGCAAAGGGCCTCATGTAAACACCTGTTCTTATCCCCGATGTAATTTAACTTCCCAAGAAAGAGAAAATGGACAGGATAACAAATGTGTGATAGGAATCAAGGCAGCTGCATAAATTTGAGTTTTAACAGAACCTGAACCCCAAGGGGTCACTTTGCTTTGGTTCGTGCTTTGATTTTTCAGAGTTATGAGAAATTAATGCAATACAGAGAATGTACAGTGTACAGTTGACCCTTTGGTTTACTGCCAGATACAGTTCCATTCATTTTTCTTTGTTATGATGAAGATTGCAGTATAACGCAGTCATCCCCCTGAGAGATACATTTTCGGTACATCAACGGTATTATATACTTCCGTCTTATTTTACCATAACCCCAAAATGAGCTGTTTAACCCCAGTATATTGACCAAAAGTGCTATCTTCTTGGAAGCAAAACAACCTTCAGCACATTGCCCTTAGTCAGAACTTATTGTATGACACTTCTCCCATGCTAGTTTTGATGGGAGACATGTATAATATCCAGGGAAGTAATACCCGTTATACCAGTTCTCTGGAAGGCCAACTACTCTGTCATTGAAGGTACAGGAGACCACTTGCAGAGTTTCTCTTCTTAATTTGAGTCTCTTCTCCAGGACAAGTCTTTTGTAATATGGCAGCTTTCAAGCTGGCTACCTTTCGACTAACAAAATGGAAGTGTCCTTTGAGAGTTCAGAAATGAAGGACTTGCATTTGGTATAGCACCTTTCATGACCTTGGGATGTTTCAAAGAGTTTTCAGCTAGTGCAGTACTTTTGTGTTATGGTCACTGATCCAATATAGGAAATGTGACAGCCAATTGATACACAACAGACAGGAATATGACCAAATAATCCAGTTTAGTCAAAAAAAAAAGTTGGCGGGGATACTGCAGATAATTCTTTTATTCTTCTTTGAAATGATGCCTCAGGACCCTTTACATCCACCTGACAAGGCAGATAGGGCCTCTGTTTAATGTCAAATTAGAACAAACTTGTCTAACCCTCTTTCCAAGAGGAGCAATTTTCTCTCTCACTTTATTACCAATACTATTTTTCTTCTTCAATGTATTAACCACAACGTTATTTCTAAATGTTTGTTTATGGCCCATTCTATATTCTGTATTATTCCTGTTCTGGGAATGCATCTTCAATGTTTTTAAAATTTACACATGTAAATTGTTGCAATTGCACTCATTGACAGAAATGCAGGCCACAATTTAAATAAGTTCTGGAGTTCTTTATGTTTTAAGTTGCTTATTGCCCATCTTCATAGTTATTTTGAGAGGATTTGCTTCCTCTAGGACAATTCACTGAGGAAGGAAACAACATGTCGTCAGGTTCTTTGCCAATTGTACTCTGTGCCTCCAAACTGCTGTGAAAGGGATTTTTCCATTTACTTTCTCTCCTTTCTTCTGTGGAAATGCTTGGTACCCACACTACACCTTTTCCTGACAAGGCAGCCCAGATTGGAAACTTGGCTGCAGGAGATTTCCAAACTCTACAGTTCAGTGGTGTGTAGTCTTAATAAATCAACCCAATGGCCAGTCAGTTCATTTTTATTTTAGCTTGAAATAGAGTTTTCCATGTGATTAAATATAATTTTGTCATGATCTAACAGGAAGCTGTTTTTATAGAGATGGATGACTGAAGTTTTCTCCTTAAGGAAGAAAACAAAAGGCACAAGAGATGAGTGGAGAAATTTGGCAAGGAATACAAAATCTTCCCGAAACAAGTGACGGATCCTGTTAGTTGATAGAGAAGAAGTGTTTTCATTTCATTTTATTTTCATTTGCAGATTTTGTAATTGTTAACAAATAGTAAGCCTTTTTGCAATATTACAGTATCACCATTTAGAAAGCTCGTTGTTAATTAACATCTTGCTGTCTCCACAATTTATATTTTAATGTTTTGCAGTGACAGAGACCAAAATACACATTCTTGAGAGATCAAGCAGATCAGCAGTTTGTGTTTTTCTTTGGCTTTTGAGATCATTTCAGTGAAATTCTGCTAGAGTAAAGGTGAACTCAAAGGCGGAGCAGTGAGGTAGGGTGTTCCAGAACCCATCTTAGATGTGATGTGGAGGTGCCGGTGTTGGACTGGGGTGGACAAAGTCAGAAGTCACATGACACCGCACGAAGGGCTCTGAAAGTTTCTGAATTCAAACAAACCTGTTGGACTATAACCAGGTGTTGTGTGACTTCTTACATGGTCTTAGATGGACAAAGGCACAGCTGCTAATGGTGGGGTAAAAGAAATGTGGAATGTGCAAGAGGCCAGAGTTGGAAGGCCACAGAAATCTCAGAAAACTTGTAGTTTTGGAGAAGATTGCAGAGATAGGGAGAAGGAGTTTGAACACAAAGAGCAGATGAAACACTAAATCAGACAATTGTTGGTTTGTGAGTTGCAGGGATTGTCTTCAGTCAGATGTGGCAACTGAGATAACAATGTCAGCCAGTTCCTGTACCATAGACTGGATACACATGATGTGTGATGCCTGGTTGCAGATTAAGTACATTCCCCTTTCATTGGGAGTACCTGCTGAAATAGTTCATACAGTCTCTGACAGTTAGGGCCCCTTAAAGATCAACAAGGCCATCTATGAATGGAACCACAGGAAACGGGTGCGTTCCTAAATAGATATTTCTCATCAGTAATTATTGTGGAGAAAGACGTGGAACTAGGGAACTTGGGGAAATAAATAGTGATGTCTTCAAAAGAGTCCACACTACAAAAGAGAAGGAGCTGGAGGTCTTAAAACGTATAAAGGTAGATAAATCCCCAGGACCTGATCAACTGTATCGCAAGACTTTGTGGGAAGCTAGGGAAGAAAGTGCGGGGCCCCTAGCAGAGATATTTGTATCATCGGCAGCCCGAGTGCTGTAGCCGAATATTGGACGGTGGTTAATGTTATGTCAATATTTAAGAAGGGCTGCAAGGAAAAGCCAGGGAACCACAGACCAGTGAGCCTAATGACAGTGGTGGGTGAGTTGTTGGAGGGGTTCTGAGAGACAGGATCTACATGCATTTGGAGAGACAAGGACTGATTAGGGATAGTCAGCATGGCTTTGTGTATAGAAAATTGTGTCTCAGAAATTTGATTGAGGTTTTTTGGAGAGGTAGCCAAGAACATAGATGAAGGCAGAGCGGTAGACGTTGTCTACATGGACTTTAGCGGGGCCTTTGACAAGGTTCTGCATGATAGACTGGTTAGTAAAGTTAGATCACATGAGATCCAGGGACAGCTAGCCAATTGGATACAAAATTGGCTTGACAGTAGGAAACCGAGGGTGGTTGAAAATTGTTATTCAGACTTGAGGTCTGTGACCAGTGGTGTGCTGCAAAAATCAGTGCTGGGTCTACTGTTGTTCATCATTTATATAAATGATTTGGATGAGAATATAGGAGGCATGGTTACTAAGTTTGCAGAAGACACCAAAATTGGAGGTATAGTGGACAGTGATAAAGGTTATCTAATAGTACAATGAGATCTTGATCAACTGGGCCAGCAGGCCAAGGAATGGCAGATGGAGTTTAATTCAGAAATATGCGAGGTGTTGTGTTTTGGTAAGGCAAACCGCGGCATGACTTACACAGTTAATGGTAGGGCCCTGGGGCATGTTGGTGAATAGAGATGTAAGAGTGCAGGCCCATAGTTCCTTGAAAGTGGCGTCACAGGTAGACAGGGTGGTGAAGAAGGTGTTTGGCACGCTTGCCTTCATTGGTCAGGAGTTGAGCCATTATGTTATTCATGAACAAGAATTGGTAAGGCCACATTTGGAGTACTGCATACCATTCTGGATGCCAGCTATAGGAAGGTTGTTATTAAACTGAAAAGGATACAAAGAAAGATTTACAAGAATGTTACCAGGACTGGAAGGTTTCAGTTATAAGGAGAGCCTGGATAGGCTGGGACATTTTTCCAAGGAGTGTGGGAGGCTGAGGGGTGACCATGTAGAGGTTTATAAAATCACGAGGCGCATAGATAAGGTGAATAGCCAAGGTCTTCTCCCCAGGGTTGGGGAGTTCAAAACTAGAGGGCTAAGATGAGAGGGGAAAGATTTAAAAGGGATCTGAGGGGAAACTTTTCCACATAGAGGGTGGTGGATGTGTGGAATGAGCTGCCAGAGAAAGTGGGAGTGGTGGTACAATTTAAGAGACATTTGGACAGGTACATGGATAGGAAAGAATTAGAGGGATGTGGGCCAAATGCAGGCAAATGGGACTAGTTCCGTTTAGGAAAGCTGGTCGGCATGGAAGAGTTGGTCTGAAGGACCCGTTTCTGTGCTGTATGACTCTATAACACTAATTCAGCACTCCTGGACAATGACTGAAAATGTGGGTAGGCTCGGGAGAAGCAGAGGCAAGCAATGTTTTGGTGTGAAATACTCCTGGCCCTCAAGGAAACCTTAAAGCAGGTAAAAAAAAAAATCACTTATATCTTAATCAGTAGCAGATGGCAATCAATGCCAAAAAATACTGTAATCAGGAGCAGAGCTGGAGATGCATCTTAAAAATAGTCTTCAATGGGAATTCCGCTCTCAGCAGATAACATCCAAAGCAAACAGGATTCTTGGATTCCTGAGGAGAAATCTCTGGTATTGCAATGAGAGTATAAGAATTATAGCTCATCAAGTATTAGTTTTTTCCAGTCGTGGCATATGAAAGTTGTGTGTGGGATCCCTACATGGTGAGAGGTTACAAGTAACATTGAGGCAATCCAAAGAATGCTGTAAGATTCTGTACATAACAGTCTGAGACACCGGTGTCTGGAATGGAAATCACAACAACAGAGTTTGGTAAAAGGTAGACTGACCATCCTTTACAAAATGTGGAATGAACTGGTGTGAATTGATGGTAACAATGATCTGATGCTTACGGGATATAACAAACAGGAGGTTAGGCTGGGTATAACTGGGGATTTTTCAGCATGGAGCATGTAAAATAGGCCAGATGAGATCAGCCCATCACCCTCAATATGTAAATAAATCACTCATGGTCAATTGAACATGTTAAAAATTTAATTGATTCCTGCAACATAAAGTTGTTGGTGTGGACCATCAGATGGGAGTGGAGAGTGAATTTTTATTTTTAAAATGTTTGGCAATTGGTGGGGAGGAAGGTGCGGTATTGGGGACACCCACTGAAAAGGTAGCTCCCCTCTTCCATCCTACTCAGCCCATATTTCAAAACCTAGCCCCCAACCCCTTCCCCATCCCGCCTAAAGTGGCCAAACCCCCTCCTCCCAATACACTTCATCATCATCATCATCATCATCATCATCATCATCATCATCATCATCATCATCATCATCATCATCATCATAGAATCCCTACAGTGTGGAAACAGGCCCTTTGGCCCAACAAGTCCACACTGACCCTTGGAGCTATTTTTCTGGCCTCTCTCTTGGATCTGACGCTGTCTTTTTTGTAATCCTGACTGCAGTACCAGCACAGCCCACTCATGAGCTGTGGCGCTGTCAGGTCTGTTGGAACAGCTGGCCAGTCTGTTTGGGGGTGCAACTTCCTGGCCAGTGGGGTCTTCCTCCCAAGTGAGGGCACAAGTCCAACTTTCAATCTGTTAACTATGCCTACAGTACGTTATAGCTGTGGTGGACTTTTTCTTTGCTGGTCGGCCTCTGATGGATCTTTTAGTCAAGTGGAGACCAACAGTCCACACCTTTTCCTGACCCACCATTATGTTCAGCCTGTAACCATTCACACAAACTGCAAAGACTATTTGTTTCCAAAACAGTGTGTCAAGGATTTTTCTTCACAAGAACATGCTCACAATGGTACAAGCTGTCAAAGGGAATAGTCGTAGCTGCATCAGTCATTTCTTCAAGACCCATCTTTGGATGAGTTCAACATAGAATTTCTCACTATCAGGATAGAGGGGTGCAATCAGGGGTGGGGCCGTAGATAGGGTGTTCAGAATTAACGGCAGAGAGAGCGGCATTCAGCGACAAATCCTCTGTCCTCAGTACATTGCCTCAATTAGGCTCTGAGTGCATTTGACCCCACACTGCCTCAAGCCAACCAGCAGTTCACACATTTTTTTTTGTCTCCAGGAAGGACTTTTGTTAGCAGGATCATGCACCTGGGTTAATCCCAACAGTGGTGAGCTGAAGCCTTGAGGTGCACATTAATTGACCACTAAGAGCCTCGATTAGCAATGGGGCTGACAGATCAACGATGGACCTTACCACCCAGAAATGAACTTGAATGGAGGCGGGCAGGCATCATGGATAGATACAACTCCACTCACCCACCTACTTAAATATCCCTGTCACCTCACTTGTCTAGGGCCAGAGATTCTGGGCCTAAGTCGTATCATTAGAGCCTAATTTTTACATCGCAGTGAGGATGGGAAAAGGGCCTTGTCCCAAATGTGCCTGCTAGTGCAACACATGGTGGTGGAGTCGAAACAGTGAGCCCTTGTTGTTGTGATTTTAACCTCTTGCTTTCTGCAATCTCACCCAGCAGAGGAGGCTACAACTGGGGTTAGTTCCCTGGTCCAATATGATACCATTTTAATTATCCTACTTGGATAGGAAAAGATTTTTACTGACTTTCTTCCTCTTGTCACACTCGGTTCCTCGCCCCATTGAGGAAACAGAAGCTACCTCGGGAACCCTCTGCACTGCAGTGATGATTCATTGTTTGAAACCATAAACTTGCAAAGTTGTATGCAGAATGAAACAGAACCTTGCGGAAGCTGCCAATAGCATCTAGCCCAAATGGGCTGAGTGATACAATGGACATCCTTGTAATAATGAATCTCATTACAGAAATAGAATACTTTTCACCGGCTGATACTTTCCAGTCAATATGTAGATTGACACGCAAAAGTACAATCTACAGTGACTGGAGAGAGAATTGTTAAAGAGCATCAGTAGTTGGAGCACTACTTGCTGCCAATAGTCTGAGACAACAAGTTTTATTTTTACTAAGGATCCCTAAATACTGGAATAGTTTATACACGTGCTGGACCTGTGATAAAGACAGAAAATTAGCTCCAGTCCACTGAACTAAGGCGCAGTAATTGTCTCTTTCTCCACCCCAATCCTCCAGTCACTGTAAAGTCATGCGTACTGGAAAGTTCATACGAAATGGGAACAATAGCAGGCTATTTAGCCCCTCAATCCTATTCCATCATTTAATAAGATCATGGCTGATCTGTCTATGTTCAAATTCCACCTTCCCATCTACCCTGAGAAACCTTTTGAGACTATTGCCTTACAAGAATCTCTCTGCTTCCATCTTAAAAATATTCCACCACCCCACTTCCACCGCTTTCTGAGGCTAAGAATTCCAAAGTCTCTCAACCCTTTCATTCAGGACTGACCCACAAGAGGAAGCAACCTTCCCACATCCATCTTGGCAAGTCTATTCTGGATCTTCAACTCTTCAATCAAGTCAGCCCTCACTCTTCTACACTCCAATGGAAACAAGCCCAGACTGTCCAATCTTTCCTCAGAAAACAACCCACTCATTCCAGGAATCAATCCAGTAAACCTCCTCTGAACCACCTCCAACATATTTGCATCCTTCCTTAGATAGCAAAACTACATACAGGATTAAAAGTATGGTATCACCAGTGCCGTGTAAAACTGTAACATAACATCCTTACATTTTATGTTCAATTCCTCTCATAATAAAGGAATGCATCCCGTTAACCTTGTTGCTTACCTGCTGTACCTGCATACTCATGGTGTGTGACACCTGTATCTGAATATCTGGATTTTCCAGCACCTCAGAATTCTACAGCTGTTCTGTGTTAATAATAATCTTAACTTTAAAGTTTGCATGTCTAGGTATGAATTGAGGGCAATCAGCTTTAGATGTGCTGCCTGGTGTGCAAGTTCTGTAAAGAGTCAAGTCTCCACATGAGCATCTTTCTACATAACTGGGCTTTCCTCCAGACAACTAAGGCTGCTTTAATCTAGGTATTTGTCTCATTCCAGGCTGGCATGGTCTGGTGTCATAGCCTGCATTGCTGGTCCTGGGGGAGGAGAAAATCCCATTTGTGCATCAGAGATAGTAGGAACTGCAGATGCTGGAAAATCTGCGATAACAAGGTGTAGAGCTGGATGAACACAGCAGGC
>NC_063355.1:27143391-27216388 GCF_021869965.1 Rhincodon typus
GCTGTGTTCATCCAGCTCTACACCTTGTTATTTCAAATGGAAATGATCTCTTTTCATTTTTTTTTCCATCAGTGGCAGGGTATGTGTAGCAAGGAGTACCACTGATCTTGATTGCAGTAACTGCTTGTGTATTTTCTTCTGCTACATTACCAAGCTGATTTCAGAATGACTGACTGTTTTTAAACACAGACCAGTTTACAGATTGTCTTAATAAATGTGTTCATTTCAGTTCTGGTCTCCATGTTACAGGAAGAATGAAGCTAGAGAGAGTTTAAAAGAGATTTACCAGGATGTTGCTGGGAATGGACGTCTGAGTTACATGGAGAGGTTAGATAGGCTGGGACTTTTTTTCACTGGAGCGTAGGTGATTGAGGAGTGACCTTATAGATGTTTATAAAATAATGAGGTGTATAGATAAGGTGAATGGCAGGTGTCTTTCTCCTGCGTTAGGGGATTTCAAGACTAGGGAACATATTTTAAACTGAGAGGAGAAAGATTTAAAGTCATGAGGGGCAATTTTTTTTAATCAGATAGTGGTTTGTGTATAGAATGAACTTCTAGAGGAAGCGGTGGATTCAGGTACAGTTACAATGTTTAAAATATATTTGGATAAGTTCATGAATAAGAAAGGTCTGGAGGGATATGGGCCAATGCAGACAAATGGGACTTGTTTAATTTGAGATTATGGTCGGCATGGACAGTTTGGACCAAAGGTCTGTTTTCTGTGCTGTATGACTCTATGACTCTATAATTGAAATAAACGGACTCACAAATTCAACTGTTACAATTGAAGGTACGCATACCATAACAAAAATTCGTAGTAGGTTAACAGCCTTTAGTGAAGAAGTTCAGAGGCAAAACAATCCCTGAAACAGTATGTATCTGTATCTAACAGAGTGCCCCGGAATGCCAAATTCTGCATGCCTTAGTAATTTTTAAAATTGGATTCAGTATTGATATCGTGTTTTCATGATCCTTCTAGTGCATTGCAACTGGATTCATAGTACAAAACAGAGGATACCAGAACACCAGTTTTTCATCGTCAAAATCTTGTGAATAATTAGGTTATGCCAGCGTGGAGCTCAAGAAAATTAACAATCTAATGAAATCATTGCATAAACCTGCCTATTGACATTGCAATGATATAGTTCAATGGGAGCCATGTCATGTTTTGACATAGTCAGTGTATGCTCTTTAAGTATTAATTAATTCAAAATATGTGTCAACTGAACCTAGAAAAAGATGATCACAGGCATTTCTCAGTGTTTCATTTTTTTATGAGACAAATATCCAGCAACTTTGGCATTTATTTTGAGAGGATTTGATTATAAAAGCAGGGATGTACTTCTGAGGCTCTATAAGGCTCTGGTCAGGCTACATTTGAAGTATTGTGCGCAGTTATGAGCCTCATATCTCAGGAAAGATGTACTGGCCCTGGAGCGGGTTCAGAGGAGGTTCACAAGAATTGTCCCAGGAATGAAAAGCTTAACATATGAGGAACATTTGAGGACTATGGGCCTACACTCGATGGAGTTTGGAAGGATGAGCGGGGATCTAATTGAAACTTACAGGACACTGAATGGCTTGGACAGAGTGGATGTTGGGAAGATGTTTCCATTGGTAGGAGAGTAAGACTGAGATAGATAGGTTCTTGATTGTCAAGGCGTCAAGGGTTACGGGGAGAAAGCAGGAGAATGGCATTGACAAACTTATCAGCCATGATTGAATGGCGGAGTAGACTTGATGGTCTTATGATCTTAGGATGTATCAGACAGTGATTATTGATTTTCACTTTTCTCCGCCATTTCCCTTTCCCTCCAAATCACCATGAGAACATTTAGTTCATTTTTACCTTGAACTGCTGGTATTGAGGAGAGAATCAGGGATTAAACCTTATTTCAGCAATAAACTGCATAGCACTTTTGCTCACCTAAGCTAGTCACCGGTGTTGCCATTGTAAGCTTGTGGGAGGAATGGATGTGGATAAAATTGATCCATTTTCAAATTGAATAGTGCACTTGTTGATGAACCTGGTGGATCTTTTCTTCTACCTCAGGTCAATCAAGTTAAAATTCAAGTTGTTTACCTGAGTTATATTCCAACTGTTGTTGTTTTAATGTACTGTACCATGGAAGACTTTTATTGCCTTAATAAAGTATGATCTCTTTAATTCACATAAGCATTGCATCCTTCTCTTTTTAAAAAAAACTTATTGACTATTCCAGGTCCAAGGGGTGAACCAGGCTTGCGTGGTCCAGCTGGATTGCCAGGAGCAAAAGGAGCTATGGGGCCACCAGGTTAGTACATCACACTCGGGCCTTTCTATTGAATTGACCAATTCAGTTTGTCCTTGTAAAGAACTTATTTTTTAAACTTAGTTACCTTGTAGATTACTTTGCTACTAAATTCTTCAATTAATTTTTTCTGTTTTCCTTCCCTTTATAATTTGTTATTTGCTTGATTGTGTACGTTCTCACTTACACTTACATTTCAGGATATCCCTTTGTTCTTTTCTTCTTTCCCAGTTCTGATTTGTTTTCATTTCTTGAAATCACTTGCCCAATATTTCTCTCTCATGCTTGTTCTGGTTGCCATTTGTCATTGTTGATGGGTTGGAGAATTATAAAGTTTATTATGAAATGTCTGTATGCAGCAACAATTAATGCAATCTAATACTTGATACTCCCAAAACAGCAGTATAGATAACTAAAGAAAATGGCTACTTGTTATCCACATTTAGGGTTTTGGAGAATGCATACAAACCAAGCCAAAGTGTATCAATACAGCGAGGATGCCTGAAAACCTGTTTAAATACTAGTTAAAATAGTTGTAACAGAGTCTCATCAGTGTACTATATGCGCACAGAGCAGAAAACTGGTATGAGCGTCATTGTTTGAGAAACTGATGGTGCAGTACCTGTTCTTCATGCAGTTCAAGGAAGGTTCACTATGATGATCCCTAGTATGGACGCTAAACTCATCTGAATTTAGAAGAATGAGAGGTGATCTCGTTAAAACATATAGATTTTTTAAGGTGCTTGATGGGGTAAATGGAGGATGCTTGCTTCCCCTTGTGGGAGAGTTTAAGGACCAGAGAGCACAATCTCAGAATAAGGGGCAACCAATTTAATACTGAGATGAGGAGGAATTTATTCTCTCAGAGGGTTGAGAATCTTTGGAACTCCTTGCCTTGGGGGCAGAGTCCTCGTGTATATTTAAGGCTGAGATAGATTCTTGATCAGTAGGGGAATTATGGGGAAAAGGCAGGAAAGTGGATGTGAGGAATGTTGGATCAGCCATGATCCTAGTGAATGACAAAGCAGGTTCAAGGGGCCAAACAGCCTACTCCTGTTCCTATTTTTAATGGCCTTTTGGTCTAAATAGGCACAAAAGCTGAATGTAGACTTTGATTATGAGCTAATTGGAGACACTGTCTGCCCAATTGGTGTAGGAATTTAAGAAGCACCCAGGACCCAATCTTCAAACTATCATTAGGCCCTGCATGTTTTATTTTAGGTATTCATTCAGAGGATTTGAGTTTCATTGGTTAGATCAGCATTGATTGCCCATCCCTGTTGCTCTTGTAAGGCCATATTCAAATGAGTAGCCTAACACATGTTTAAGGGATCTCTGTAAAACTGGTTGCTCTGAGCACCCAAGGCATCAGAGTTTTGTGCTTCGGGCTGGATGGATGGACCAGAGACTCTTTTTATTGATTATTGTTCATCTATATTTGGCCTATACATAGTTAAAGGGACCACTGCAGGCAACAACCAACAAAGCAGTTGTTCAAAGTATATGAGTGGAATAGCTCCTCTGGACTTCATGTTCTAAATATTTGGATGATCCCAACTAGACCACCTCAAACTCTACCTCAGAAATGAATCCAATGGCATCCTCCCAATTCAGCCTCCAATTGCTATCCATTGTTAATGATTCCAGCTACCTCTACCCTTACTCCTGATGACTCCCTCTCCTGGTCTTCCTTAAAGAGTTATCTAAAGGCAAAGCAGCCACATTTTCAAGTCAATTTCTCCTGTAAGCTATGTGAGGAATTGCTTTGGATGGTTTATGGCCTTATAGCATCAGCTGATCGGCTTGTTGTTGACTGTGCCTGAGATTGCATTTTATGTGCACTATCTGTTCAGGGACACTTTACGCTGCACAGGCGTGTACTGCTCCTGTTTGGGGAAGTATGGGTTTATGCCCCATGGACTTGATGCACATCATTCTAGCAGGGTACAAATTGTATTCCCAACATTACCACAGTGATTACATTTCAGAGCAATCTTACTTTCTATAAAGTCTGTTGGTCTTGAAAGTGATATTTCCATCAGGTAACAGTTAATGAGGATGCAGCAAAACACACCCACATCATAGAATGCAGCATGCAAAATATGCTGGAAGAATAATGCCAAGGCCAAAAAAAAGGAGAAATTAGAGGATTTCTTGATGGAGATCAGGAATGGCATTTTTATATTCTCTGCTTCGAGCCAATTGTGAAGCAGATTCTGTAAATTCTTTAAGAAGGGAGTGAGATAATTGCTTAAACAATAATGAAAATACATTGTGTTAACAAAGCAATTTTAACATAATATAATAATCCATGAAGACTGTAATCAAAAAAATCAGCACTGAGCCAAATGAGGAGGCGTTAAAGCCAGGAATCCAATATCCTGGTCAGGGTAAGAGATTTCATGAGCATCTTAAAAGTGGACAGACTGACAGATTTAAGGAAAGAATTCCAGAACCATGGGTTAAGACAGCTGAGTGCACCACTAATGGAATGAAGGAGGTTCAAACAGAGACTGTAGATGAGCATTAATATGAGATTCAGCTGAATGAATAAATATCAGCATTGATTTGGTGGGAGGACTTTCTGTCCTCTCACATTGTACATAGTCTTATATTGGTCTTAATCCTGGCTCTTACGTTTTAGATATGACAAGTCATCTGCGGACATGAGGATTTTTGTGTGAAGTGCAGACTGGGGCCCTGTATGTCTTTGTGCTGATATTCATGTTCATCCTCAGGCACGGTGCCATGGAGTTCTGACTCACACATTACATCATGACACTATGCGCGGAATTCCAAGACACTGTCAGCTTCATTGGGTGAAGTTTCTTTGCCTCTACTGAATGCCCAGCAGCCCATCTTATCATGGGCTCGGTGCTGGCGTATCAATATGAGTGATAGGCAACTCTGGATCTTCAGTTCATGACCTTTTGCAAAAGAGTTTCACAGCTCTATGATGGCATTTTGAAATTTAGTACATTCAGACATTTTCAGAAATCTAGTAAATTCGTGAAGGACTCTCCTTCTCAAACTCTCCCTTCGCCTGAGGTGTAGCGACCTTCAGGCTAAGCCATCACTAGGCATCTCTCTTTAATGATCCGATAGGACTATGTGACTTTACATTCAGACTAGATTTATTAAGCTGATAGAATTGCTGGAAGTGTGACTTTTGTAGCAATGTGGCTCGCAAAGCATACCAGAAAATGACATGGCAATAATTCTTGAAGGTGATATTTAATATACAAATTCATTGGATGGAATTGAGGGGGCTGAGTGACATGGTCTGTGGCAGGATCAGGTGACAAGTGTGGCAGGTATCAGTGTCATTTCAGTCCATTTTCTATGCTGTTGATGGGTGGTGTGGTGAGATTCTGTCTGGGCAACGATGAATTCCATTGATTCTCATTACTCCTATTAAACACCTTGCTAATGCCACAACTCACTTCATTAATATTCAGCTTTCCACCCAATCAACTTGCCAAACAAACTCAATGTCGGGGAAAACTCGATAGTAAACCACAGCAAGCACCTGGTGGATTCAGCTTGCCACGTGCTCCAAACAGCCAACACATTGGACAGGGGGCACCAGTGTCTCAGGATATGCTGTACAGATGCTGGCCACATGCACATAACATCCATGGGTATTGGTATCTGGTGTGTGCCAGCCTCTAAGATCCTTCATGGCACATCTCCAATTCACTTACAAGTTTCATCTACACCTCAGCGCTTCAGTGCAAAATTGTGGACTGCACCAGCAATGATCATTGTAATACTGTACCGAGGATACTGTGTGCTCAGGGACATGCACCCAGCACATGGACTGGACCAGGCTGTGTCTCCAAGCTCTTCACTCAATGGTCACAGTGCTCACTCAACCTGAACCGATCTGAATGCTCACAGCATCCCTGCCTTGTCTTGGCTTTGTGTGCTTTTCCCTCCCAGCCAGGGATGCCATGCTCCCATTACCATTGACTTGCCTTACTATTTGGTGCAGAGACAAAGCCAGGAAGCTTGTCATAGTTGTCAGCAGGTCTTTGCTCGGAGCTTCCCACTCAGTAAGGCAATGGGTGGCCTCCAATACCAGTCCAGGTGCTGGTCTGGATGGTCAGAATCAAGCTGCTCTTCTCGTAAGTGTTGAGGAGTCAAATGATGTCTTGACTTTAGCTGCTGTACTGGGGACTTTTTTCCTTTCTGAAATGAGAGAGAGTTAGATATGAAGGGAGACCAAAATGGGGAGGTGTCTCAAGTGAGTGACTAGGCAGCGCAGGGAGCAGGCAGGGTTAGTGTTGTGGGGATTTGGTATGCATGACAGCAAGTGACGGAAGGTGTTGCAGGCCAGAGTGGGAGTGGTTGAGCGTGCGCCTTAGTGAGGGCTGTGTACATTAACAGAGTGAGTGTGAGGTATCAGAGAGAAAATGCTGGCGAAAATGCTGCTCCCTATTCCTCCAGACGCCTGAAAGGTCTTCAACCTGGGTGGCAACCCCAGACAAGGTTGGCATGCTCTGGTGTTATGACCACCGTTGCTGGTCCTGGAAGAAAAGGAATCCCCTCCTCTGTACTCCTCATCCCCTTCCCAATTCAGTAGGACCTTCAGATCCCTGCCCCACAAAGTGGGACACCAATTTCCCCCCATCTGCCATGTCCGGGGCACATGTCAGGAGCTGTATAGGATAGCCCTGGACTGATAGTACTTGTCCAGATGCACAGCAGGCTTTTAAAGATAAAGGATGTTGGTGAATTCTGAGATTTCCAGTGAGACACAATTTGTTGTGAGAATGGTGTATGGTAACATGAAATGGAAATGGGATGTGAGGGACACCTTGGGCTGTGGTAGGCAATTAAAGAGGCAGGTTTGGTGAGATGAGGTGAAAAGACTTGCTGGACTTTGCAACAAGAGACCCTCCTAAAAAACTCAAAAAGCTTGGCCTTGGCCAAAACAAAACATAAGTCTCAGCACATTGTCAAATTCTTAAACACTTTTGGGAAACCTGTAAAGTCAAAAGGTGGGTCTTTTGGTCCATAGGAGCTCTTGGAACATAACAAAAAACATACTTTCAAAGAAGTAACCATTTATGGATTTTTTTTTAAAAATTACGCAGCTCTGTTTTTTTTTCAATGTGAATTGGTTTATACACATTGCCACCTAAACAGAACTGGATTACCTTCAACAGAAGTTGCTGGAAAAGCTCAGCAGGTCTGGCAGCATCTGTGCAGAAAAAAATCAGAGTCAACGTTTCAGGTCTGGTGACCCTTCCAGACCTGCTGAGCTTTTCCAGCAACTTCTGTTTTTGTTCTGGATTTACAGCATCCACAGTTCTTTCAGTTTTTATTTTGGATCACTTCAATCCTATTACTTATGGAGGAGTGTTCTGGTTTGATATTTCTAGGTTGGACCCTACAATCTTATAAATTAATTATTTTTGTTGACAGAAACCAAATTTCAGTTATAAGTGTGCCGAATGTGCTTTCAATTTAACAAAATATGTGTACAATACAAATGCTTTAAAAATGACATTGATGAAAATGGTCAGTTCCATCTGTTGCCTATTTGATGGAGGAGAGGTTTGTGTTTCTTGGTCACTGGTAAGCAAACTTGCTACTACATACAGTACTGTCTATTAAAAGGAGTGTTGCAAAAATGTAATGGATGGAATTTTGTGCTGGTAACAGATGTCACAGTCCCCAGATGATACTGGGCAGTAGCTCTGTTGGAGAAGCTCTGCCAGAGTTAAATGCCCATCTGGCACTTAGCTGGCCAGTGTGGGACCTTCCCCAGGATTGAGGATTCCTTAGGCGGATATTCTGCCTCCTGACAGCTGCCAAACAATCAGAGCTGGCAGCTTTTTATTGCCCAACAGCACCATCAGGAGTGGTGGCTGCTGCCGATATTGCACCCACACAAAAACCCAGGTCATGGGTCAATGAGAGCAGGAGGGGCCTATGGGGATGGGGTTTCTGGCTTTGTTGGGGCCGGGAGAGTTAAGAACCAGCCAGATTCTGGATCCCTTAATCATGCACCAACTGAATGAGCCACATATTACCATTACCACATTTCATAAAATCCCTACAATGTGGAACCAGGCCATTTGCCCCAACAAGTCCACACAGCCCCTCCGAAGAGCATCCTACCCAGACCCATGCCCCTACCCCTGCATTTTCCCCATGTCTAACCCACCTAACTTAAACATCCCTGGACACTATGAGCAATTCAGTTTGGCCAGTCCACCTAACCTGCACATCTTTGGACTGTGAGAGGAAACTGGAGCACCTGGAGGAAACCCACGCAGACACAGGGAGAACGTGCAAACTCCACGCAGACCGTCACCCAAGGGTGGAATCGATCCTGGGTCCCTGGGGCTGTGAGGCAGCAGTGCTAACCACTGAGCCACCATCTTTTACTGGCTCCCTATGTGGCAATTTGCCTCACATAACCCTGAAATGGGCATTCATTGCCCACCTAAGGACTACAAATAGTGTCTGGCTGAGAAGGCTGTCAAAGGCCATTCTCCCCAAGATTGAATCAGGTGGAGGTGGAAAAATGATGAGGTTGCATTGCCACAGCTTCCCTCTCAGTTAAAATAGCCCCCAGCCCTCAAATTCACCACAGTGGGTATTAGATTTTACCCAATGTAATTGACATTATTATAGTCATGAACCTGATGCTCTATCGTTTACAAAACAATGTGCTATGAATTAATCTAATGTACCCGCTTAGTTACAGCTAGATGCCGATTCAAGTTACGGCTGTAAAAACAAATGAGATTAAAATTAATATTTCCCAAGATAACTTATATTGATGTTAAACTCAGTTTGGCACCAGTTCAGATCAGCCAATCTTTTCCGGATTTCTTGGCAGGGTTGATGTGGAATTTCAAGTCATCGTTTGTTTTAAACGTACATCAATTCCCACATGACAATGTAATTATGAAACTCTTGAATATGTACACAGAGCAACATTACATACCCCATCACTGAGCAGTGTAAAATGAATGAGTTTACAGATGAGATTAAAAGCTAAGAGTGGAAGAAATCATTTAACACAGAGGTTTATAAGGCTGGAATGCACCTAGAATTGATGTCTGCAGCAGAGACCAAGTCGAGAACACGTTAAATATTTGGGACTATTGCCTATGCAGAGAATAATTCCCAAAATAGCATAAAACTTTGTAATAATTTCTGTGAACAATGCATGTGTGTACCATGTGTGTAAGAATCTAAGGCACCTTATATGATGCATTATGTTGAGTGATTGGGATTCAATTAAAATGCATTGTACCATAGAGGATGAACTTGTGTGTTAAGTAAATATTAGTTCTGATTACATGCTTCTTGGCTCATGGATAATGCATTATGTTTTTGTGATACTGAGTACTAGAGGCCAGGGAAGTCCATACTCTCTCATTTGATTCCTTGCCTGTGCTGAGTTGGCAAATTTCTGAGGGGTTAGCTATGTGTGTGTGCAGCAACTGGCTTCCCCAGGATAGAAACGGACTATATTTGCCATTCCTTCTCATTCTTTTGGAAACTCCTGCAGATCATTGTGTTACTGATAGGTTAAGAGCAGGATCAGGTTCATTTCTGGTAGATCATCCCAGTCAAACATTAAGCCAGCCTTCATTATCCAGACTGAGACGTTGCAGAATGATTGCCTGGGTGATTTGGAGTTCTGCTGGAACGAATTGAGCCATATTACCATTGTTAGTGTAATAGTGTTAAGAGGGTAAAATGGTTTTGGTGGGGTGGGTCTTGGAAAAGGGGAAAAAAGTTACCAATTATGTAGTGAACAAGTTGTGGGTATAAATTCATCCTTTTAACCATTACCCATTGCTTTTCTTCGCCAGAGAACTTTCTTCTCCCAGTGGACACTTCGCAAACTTGATATTTTTACTTTACCATGAATTAAGGATTGAATTCTTTCAGAAATGTCGAAGGTCCACTCTGGCAGTATTTAGTAATCATCTAGATCTAGAATTCCACAAATTTCAACTACATGTTTGTTTCCCTTGTTAAATGTTACAGGATGTAAGCCAAAGCTTTTAGGATTGCAAGCATTTTGATGACAGAGTGCCTGTTTAAAAAGAAATGATTAAATCTGTGTGCAGTATATCAGTGCTGTTTGCTTTGGAATGGCACTGAGAATTCCTTTCGCAGAGATATTGCAGTGGGTTTTAATTACATGCTACATTTGTTTCATTCATGGCACACTGTTTTCAATATTCAGTTATTCTCAATCCTGAAATCCTTCATCTAGAAAAACCTACTGCTTCTTTGGTTATGGAATTGTCACTTTGAGTTTTCAAAGCTGGGCTAAGTAATTTTCAATTGTGCTCATATTTGAATAAAGTTTAACAATTCTTCTTCAACCATGTGTACAGTTAAATTAATGTATTTTATAGGAGCTTTGTAAGGGGTTTGGTTAGCTCATTTGGCTGGACAGCTGGTTTCTGCTGCTAACAGCATGGGTTCAATTCCCACACTGTCTGAGGTCGCCATTAAAGACTCTCCTTCTTAACCCCTCTCCTCACCTGAGGGGGATGACCCTCAAGTTAAACCACCACAAGTTGTCTCTCTCTAATGAGAAAGTAGCCCTATGGTGCTCTGGGATTATGGCAACTTAACCCTTTTATAAGAGTTTAGCAAAATAGTTCCATGACAGCTATGTTATTTGAAAATCAACATAAAACTTAATGTGCATTTCGTTTTTAATTATTTTCCTTATGCAAAGATGTGACCCCCATGAATATATCCAGTCACAAAAATAAGGAGAAAAGAGCCAAACAGTGGAAAATATTTGAAATGATGTAGGTTAAACCAGTGGCTATCAATCAGTTTTCTTGTCCTGAAATATGAAAAATATATGATCATGATCAATGCAAGTCAATATTAATGCAATTTACTTTTTCTGATTTCCTTTCCTCAATCAGGTCCCTG
The DNA here is from genome assembly GCF_021869965.1 of Rhincodon typus. Classification (NCBI taxonomy): domain Eukaryota; kingdom Metazoa; phylum Chordata; class Chondrichthyes; order Orectolobiformes; family Rhincodontidae; genus Rhincodon; species Rhincodon typus. The sequence continues at coordinate 27,154,617 of NC_063355.1, forward strand.
AGCAATAGTTGTTCTTTAATGGAAAGCATCATGAACAGTTCTCTAAGTAGCATTTTCTCCCCACCAACCCTCATACCCAATTTGCTGATTCTGATTGACATAAGGTTGCATGGCATATGTTGCTGTCACATTAATAGCAGGGGATGGTTTTCATCCATTGCCCTCATTATAATGGGCTAGCGTGCTTCCGTAGCACCACTCTCACATAACATGTGAAAGAAGGCACTCTTCAGAAAGGAGGCTCAGCCTGCAATCCCCGGAAAACTGTGAAGCTATCACTGCCATGCCTAATTTCTGATGAAGGGTCTAGGCCCGAAACATCAGCCTTCCTGCTCCTATGATGCTGCTTGGCCTGCTGTGTTCATCCAGCTCTACACCTTGTTACCCCTACTTTTGTCCTCACTCCACACCCATTCGCTTTTTATTTCCCAATACACGGAAGCAGGCACGTTCACTCAACAGTTAGAAAATGAGTAAGTGCAGCTCTGGCCTCTGGTTCTCACTGAGGAGCAAGACTACGCGTTTCCTACTGTGATGCCATCCCAAGTTCTACGAGGCAACTTATAAAGGATCTCATCCATTTTGCTCCAGTAGTGAACTTAAATGATCACATCATAAGCGCCCCACATACTGAAGCCATGCCGTTATATTTCTAAGCAGAGAGAGAGCAAGCTCGTCAAACAAAAAAGTTGCCACTTGTGGCTGAGCGCTTAACAAGTGAGAGTGAACTTGAATCATGATTTGTAATGTAAACACCAGTCACATTATTGATGGTAGCTGATAGCTTTTTCAGTCTATCAGCTGTGCTGTGCTCCGAGCTTTCCTGGATGGGATCCAATGCCCCAGTATTATTGTAATCCAACCCTTCCTGATAATACTTAATCAGACTTCTTTCTAATGAGCTGCGAAAAAGTTAAATCCTTTTTATACTGTGTTACATATTGTTTTTATTCTTGAGTCACTTTTGCCTGAGATTATTATGTTATTAATATAAATATGGTTATTTAGGGTAGATAGTACGTTTCAGATGCTCTCAATAAAAGCAGCATAGGACTCCCTTCCTTTGTTTAATTATTGCTGCAGTTTATTTTACATTGGGCTTTTGCTGCTGAGATGCAGTCAGTGACCCCCATAGAGCTATGTAGAGCAAGAGTTTAGGTTATGTTGACAGGGCCTAAATCCAAAAGATTTGGGCCAGATATTGTGACACTTCCAACAGCTGTAATAACACAAAATAAAAACAGTTTCCTAATGGTCATGTCTCCTTCAGCGGTTGTCTGACTGTCAAAAAATAAGACCATCTACGGCTGCCTGCTGTTTTAGTGTGAGAGAACTTGAATGCTTTCCATTGTTTATTTAATATACAGTTGCAGATGTAAGTAGCTTCAATTCGATCATTTGTCCTGCTGAACAGAAAAATGATACCTGAATAAATATTTTGTTTTAACAGGTGTAGCATTTACTAGTGGAATTATGTCAGTCAAGGAAAATGAATGTTAATAAGTGGAAATCAATTTTCTGTGTTCTTTTCTCTTTTAGAAATTTGTGCCGCATTGACCTTTTAATGTAGTGCTAAAACTTCCAGCTGTTATAAATATCTTTTGCTGCCTATGCTGTATAGGTAACAACAGAATAGATTCAGTTGGTTAGTTGCTCCTTAATACTGGAGAAATTGTTTCCCATTGCTTAGAATGATAGAATCCCTATAGTGTGGCAGCAGACCATTCAGCCCATTGAGTCCATGCCAACCCACTGAAGAGATCCCACCCAGACCACCATACTATCCTATAACCCTGTATTTCCCATGGCTAACCCACCTAACCCTCAAGTTACTCAACACTATGGGCAGTTTAGCATGGCCAATCCACCCAACCTTCACATCTTTGGACTGTGGCAGCAAACCAGAGGTAACCCACACAGACACAGGGAGAATGTGCAAACTCTACACAGACAGTCACCCAAGGGTGGAATTGAACCCAGGTCCCTGGCACTATGAGGCAGCAGTGCTAACCACTGAGCTACTATGCTGCCCCAAGCAGTTTACTCAAGTTGGCTTTTCAGTAATAACAGTAAGTAGATAGGATGTACCTTATTGCATTTATCCTGAAGGTAAAGTACTTTGTGTATGTCCAATTGGAGGACATTGTGTGTTGCTATTAAAAAATGCATCTTGCCTGATGAAACTTCTTATCAAATCTGGAGAATGTTGGATCTGCAAAAAATTAGAAACTCTTTCTTCAGAAAGCTACATGCCTGCTGATGGATTGGAATCTGTGCACAGCATCGGAAGAACTTGCTGAAATGAGGCACACAAAACAATGTTTGAATGACTGAAGATTAGTTCTATTCGATAGCCATGCATAAACTGGCCCTGAATTACTATGGGCATTCTCCCAATTTCTGACTGTATCTTCATTGTGTGATTGGCAGAATCCCCAGAGAAAATAGTTGGCTGCTCAGACCATTTCTCAAGGAGTTGCACTGATCTCCCAGTAGGAGTTTAGAAGACTTAGAGTAGAATCTCAGCCTAAAACTCTACGTCGACTTCAAGCGCTTCAAATTTATTCTCATTTTAAGCTTTTCTAGCTTATGTCATTAGAAGGATAGCAGTAGTATTGCTATAAGTGCACTGTGGTGTCCTTAGGACATCTTGAACTCTTAGCACAAATGAATTGCTGTTGTTTTGTAAAGCAAAAGTGACAGCTGATTCTTAATAACACTATTCCACAGTCTACAAATGACTGCATAAATGAGCAGGTAATCTGTTTTTGCTGAAATTGAGGCATGTTGCTGAAATTGTTCTTTTTGCCCTCCTCTGGGCAAAGGCAAGAATGCCAAATTTCAACTGATCACAGCAATTTTCAGGAACAAAGGATGTTGATTTTTCGGTCAAGATGCTGGCACAAAGAAAGCAATGGGAAACAATCAGTTCCCCAAGCTCCCAGGTATTTCAAAAATAACACAAGGCTTGAACATATTTCTTTGTTTGCATGGAGTGAGTTCCCATGCATGAATATATGTTGCTTCTGTCAAGCATAATTGAACTAGGTCGTGAGCTGGACTGATTACCTTAAATTGGTTATTTGTGTAGCTATCTGCACAGTCAGAATTATTCCACAAGTGCTGCCCATTCACAGAACCACACCTAAATGTAGGTGTTTTGTTTAGGTTTTTGCAAGCCTGGGTACTTGAGTATGATCCGTGCTCTGCTGTACACCTTGTTTTGAATTATCCAGGATCTTGGGAAGCCTGTAGTTCCCCATTTCTTTCTCTATCGCAATGCCTTAACCAATCAAACTTGCCAAACAATCAGTGTCCTTTTCTTCAATGGTATAATTTGTTGAAATAATTTGAAATTTGCCATTCTTGCATCTGTCCTGCAAGGCAAAAAGTTCAATAGCATTTTTCTGTTTTCAACAATATTCAAATGATGATTGGGTTGGCTTTGTACAAGACATTTCAGTTTCTATTGTTGTAGGAAACATCATTGCTTCCTAAAGAGATGTAATGAACTGGAGTTAGATATTTTTCTGTCTTGGGGTTCCTGGAGTTGTACATGGGGGTGCAAGAGAAATGAATAATAAAATTGTGAGCATTTTAATATCTGTTAACAAGTCTACACATCTTAATTAGCTCCTTATTGCACTATGCCAGTACAACATTCAGAAATGTGGATGGTTGCTCTCCAAATTGTTGGTGCTTCTAGTACATGTGGATCTTGCAACTTCATTTCTCACTGTGGTGTCAGATGCCAGAAATTAAAATGAAATATTGAGTCAGCCCTTTATACTTATTGACCTAAAGCAATTTATTATATTGATTCATCAGGGCCACCAGGACTTCTGGGTCCAACTGGAGCAGCAGGCCTTCCTGGTGGGAGAGGTTTACCAGGACCCCCAGGACCACCAGGGCCACCAGGGCCTGCAGGACCATCACGTGCTGACATTCCTTATCTAGGATCAGTTGACCTTGGATACACAGCAACCAACAATGGCAAGTATATGTTATTATTCCTCATTGTAGTCACAGACGTTAGCTTCGCATCCAAACTGAATATGCTGGCCTGTAAGGAATCAATACTTAATTTCCTTTGATTCATTTCAGATATAGTGAAACATTTCTGATGCTTTATAGAGTTCATGAAAGCATGAAAATCTGTATTAGTGATTTATGTACTCATTTTAGCCTAGATATTGTTGACATAGCCACTGAGCATTGCCAATTGCATGCCTACTTATCCATATCATCCCCATGATCTTTGCAAATGGCTTGTCTCCTCATCGATCTGTACTACCAGTCCTATGAGATGTAGATTTGACTTTTTTAACTCAGTGGAAATCAATCCTCAGTATAAAATCACATAACTTGATTAATGTTTTCTGTAAGAAATGGCAATCATTCAAAAAGTCTGTAATGTAGGCAGTAATGAGTGTCTTTAAGACAGAAATAGAGAGATTCTTGATCAGTAAGGGTTATGGGAAGGAGATAGGAGAATGGAATTGAGAAACACATCAGCCATCATTGAATGGTGGAGCAGACTCAGTGGGCCAAATGGCCTAATTCTGCCCCTATATCTTGTGACCTAATGGTCCTATGCTAATCTACCCAAGCCCCCTGGCCTTCTATTGCCATTGAGTGCCAACGTATCCACCCTTTACCTTTCTCCATGCTAACACATCTACTATCTCAATACACGTCTGACAGAAAGTATATTATGAGTCTACTGATGATGGCATTATTGAAAAACGGTCACTCTGTCATTGATACACAAGTTATCTAAATTTATTGAAACTGTTCAACTAATCCCTTACGGAAACAAATATTTAATGTCAGTGCTCTCAATGACTTAGGCCAAAAAAGAATTCACATCAGTGCGTAATCTTTTATGTCAACTAATATTTCCATTCAGTGAGCAGTCGGAGTTGTCCATCAGGCAACACTGCATTGTGAAAGATTGGGAGATCAGTAATTCAGCAAAACTCCGATAATGTTTTTATGCAAACAGGCACTCTAAAATGCCGAGCACCTTTTTCACTCCACGTTTTGATTTTCATGGTTCATTGAGAATTTTGCTAGTCCTGATGAGTTTGTGCACTTCTCACACATAAGCATGCTTTTTCACAATCCCAAAGAGTGCCCAACCTCTATCAGGACCAGATTCAAAGGGGTATATTATCTCTTCAAAAGGGGAGAAATATAAAATATTCCTCCATTGCTCACATTCTTACACACTCCCCATGCCAAACAATACAACCTTATGCCTTTTACCCATTACCTATGTGCCTTTTTGTACCACCACTTTTTATCACTTCATCTACTATGCCAATCCATTAAGCATCCACAAGTAATCATGCACAAAAGTAATAGAACTATATTTATTCCCCCTAAATTCCTATATTGGAGAGCACACTGTGTTTAGAAAAGTACACTAATTTCGTAAATGCACATTTTGACACCTGTTGACACTTAATGACAGTTTGATGCTTGCTGACGTTTCAAGACACCATTTCACTCGTCTTGACAGGTCACTCCTTAAAAGGTTGGACAGGTCCAAGGAGCTTATGCACTTTTCATGCTCAATATTCTCCACACTTAACTCCACCTAAGGGGCACCTGACTCTCATCTGCAAGGTATGCTGGAACCATATCTGCAGGAGTCCCTCAGCTCTCCAAAGGGGTTATTTAGCTATCTGTAAGAAACGTGCTAAGAACAGATTTTCCATGACCTGTTTGTATCTCCATACTGTTGGTTCCAGATACTTACAACTCCAAAATCGAGTGGGGACAGATAGTTAATTTGATGGTCAGCTGACTTTGGGAACCATGCGTGTATGAACCACAGCACCCAACCCAATACCACCCCACTCCCTCCCAAAAATAAGAAATGCCTGAGTTCAGTAGCAGCACTTGGATTCCTGAGTTTTTCCAGTACTTCTGCTGCCATGGAGGTACTCTGTTGTATGTCACAATTTTGGGCCCACTAGTGTTTTTAATTTCCCCTATAATCTTCATCTCCAATAGTGACGAAATTAGGGAGTGAAACATAAAGGTCTCTATAATGCAGCCCTAACCACCACATGTGCATCCATTGACATGTTTAGAGGGGTTGGTTTTGTGATGTTTGGATCAACACTTCATTAATTTATTTAAATTAAGCTCCAAAAGAGCAATCAACAGTTGGTCCCTGGCTGCAGATTTCTGTCACCGGCCTATCATCTTGGCCATTTGCTAAGCCATCAATTTGGCCAAGGCCAGGCGTGGGAATATTCTTCAGCTGCATTCAGCTTCCCCTGAACCTCCCTCACCTTTCTCTAAATATTATGGCCAATGTAATTACTATTCACCAGTTCATCACTTGGTATCAGAAAATATACACAATTTAACCAGAACCTAATCTGTGAATTGGATGAAGACATTCCCTTCATCTCAACCAGGGATCTGGATTACAGTGCAGCTAAGAATCTGGTTTTTATTTAACTTAGCAACAAATTACTTTTTGCTAAGTGTTAATTGCACTGTTATAACTGTGGCAATTTCCTACTTAAGCGCATGACTTCTTTTATTCAATGTTCACATTTTCATAACTAATCCCAATAGTTTAATTCACAACCAGCTCAGATTTGTTATAGGCGCCTTATTTTACTAATTTGTCTAACATCTGACACTCTTGGTGACTGACTTCATAAATGCACCACTCAGTTTAATATGAAGTGATATGAAACAAAAAGACATCTGATCCAGTTACTGAGTCAGGAAGGATAATTGAGCTCAGCAAAGCTGGTAAAAAAATAGTTTTATCTTAGAAATTTGTTCGTAATTATCTTGTGATATGATCTTGGTACTTCCTGGACTGTGGTAATTGTACTCAATCAGCAAGGGGTAAGCATCCCTCCCTTTTCTATGCATTCTGAGTAATCTAAGTTGTGTTCTTCTCACATTAATAACATATTCCACTAATTGAAGAAATGTTATTATTACCGAATCCCTGCCATTCCTTAAAATATTTAAAATCAGAGTTTGCGTTTACCTGTTCCACTTCAAATACCTAATCTCTTAAAGAGAAGGAGGGAAAAACAATCATTTTGTTTTCTGGCTGACCTGAAGCCAGAACTTTGCAAACACTCAATGATCTGTAACTTTCCTTCACTAAGCAACAATTAAAATCTGGCCACAGAAACTGCTTAGAACAGTTCCACAAGAGACAGACCAAGTAACATCTGACCATTATAATCATGTTCTGGAGCTCAAATGACCAATGAGTGATGCATTGGTTGGGGGTTAACAGCATAAAAAAAATTGATTTGTGTTAATTAATGATACTCCCCCACAATTAACTCAACTTCCTCTTTCTCCTCTTCCTTCTCCTAACCATCATTATCTATATAATAAAGGAAAGTCCTCATTCCAGCTTCTTCCCTTCCCCCTTCTCCTCCATCACAATCTTCTTCCTTTTTATTTATCCTTGTATCCTATTGCTATTTATGTAAGCATGCAATTTTACTATTAGAAATTTGGCTACACTTGCTGTTTTCTGGTACAATAGCAAAATGATTTGAGTCAAGCTCACATTTCTTGGTGATCCTGAGATGTGTAAGATGAAACTCACTTGTGTGTCATTTTAAAGTAAAGGATGATTTAGGTACTCAGTATCTGAAAGGTTAGAAAAGAACCCTGATGTGGTGTTGCTGGAATTCATATGGTTTCTATTATTTTTCCCCTTAATATGAGTCCATTATCATGGGACAGAATGATTTTACATAATGTGAGAAGTCTAGTTAATGTTGAATGATTCTTGGATCATAATTAATGAAGTTGGCCATGTGGTAAAGTGCTTTGTTGTATATGTTTTACAGAAAAGTAAAAGTAGCTTTATCCGTGAGGTTGCTTCCCTGCATCAGCTTATGAGCAAGAAATGCTACTTCAGTTTTGCAGATACACTCCCATTCTGTTATAACTTGGCAACGAACAACTCCTTTCTCTGCGCAACTTCGATTTGGCTATAGTTTTCACCTTCCCTAACATTGTAACTGGAGTAGAACCTTTTGCCAAGTCAATTTCGTAGAATTCTTTCACGACACAGCAACTCCCCCACCCCATTCCCAGTCTCCAAACATCATAGAAACTTCCTTACTAAGTTATCCTCCCTCCTCTCTTCCTCAGTGTCTGCACCTAGTAACTGCGTATCCTTGGCAATTTCAATTTAAACCTCGCCTTCCCTCTTATTTGGCTGGAATCCCATTGCAGTGTGAACTAGATATGCAGGGATTTTTCACTCCCCCTCACAATCTTATTGACAGTGGACCAGAAAAACACTTTAAGACCCAAGGCCAGATGTAAATCTTTAATCTGCTTTGTTTCATAGCTAGTGACATACTAAGTAATGTTAAGATCAATTCAATTTAATTCGATCACCACAATCTGTCTTCATTTAATTATACAACATCATGATGCTTTGTACTTGATATAAGCAAAATCTCTTCTTATTACTCTTGTGTATTCTAATCTCCTGTGTCTGATTGAAAATTTAATCTTACAGCTTTCTGTTCCTACTTTGTTCACGATCTAAATGATTGCAAAGTGCCACGCAGTGTTTACACTGCGTAAACAGGCCATTCAGCCCAACAGCTCAATGCCAGAATTTACCTTGTCTACTTTCTCCTAGCCATCTCCTCCAAATCCACCAACATATCCTTCATTTCTAAAGAAGTCATACCAGACTCGAAACCAGACTCCACAGATGCTGCTAAACCTGCTGAGTTTCTCCAGCATTCTACGTGTCCTTCAATTCTTCTCTCCATCATGTGCTTATATAGCCTCTCCTTGAATTCATTCACCTCAACAAAACCTTGTGGCCTCAAGTTCCACATTCCAAAGATAATTCTTCCGAATTTCCCATTGGATTTATTAGTCATAGAGTCAAACAGCACAGAAACAGACTCTTCAGTCCAACTCATCTGCACTGACTACATACCTCAATCTGACCTAATCCCGTTTGCCAGCATTTGGCCCATCTCCCTCTAAACACTTTCTATTCATTTACCCATCCAGATGCTTTTTAAATGTTGCAATTGTACCAGCCTCCACCACTTTCTCTGGCAGCTCAGTCTGTACATGCACCACTATTGCATGGGTCCTTTTGAAATCTTTCCCCTCTCACCTTAAATCTGTGTCCTCTAGATTTTTGGATGCTGTCGTTGACATGAGACAATGCTTGGTGCGTACCTGGGACAGAACCTCCTGGTAGAAGAAGATGAGTGTTTCCCAATTACTGAGGCAGGCTATTTAATTGCTTTAAGTGTAGTCGAGGCAAACACTTCACTGTAAGGCCAATTAGTTGGCACATTGAGTTAACAGTTTCTTTCCAAGTGCATTTTTTAAAAAAAACTTGCGAGAAAGCTGTATTTTAAAAATCCAACATTTAAATATACCCCAAATTCTTTCTGTGGAAGACAGGTCAAATATGTGCAATTTGATGCCAGACCTTGGGTGTAAAAGAGGTCAATGCATGTGACTTGTCTAGTTGAAAATTGGCTGCCAGAAATGCATGCAGTGATGCTGATGTGTGTCAGTCAGAGCCTTAACAAATACAGCCTGCACAGTAAGCCCATGATGTAAGCATGTATGCATGACTTTTGGAACTGAGCAGCTTTGGAATTTTTTTATAATTACATCTCACCCAGACAAAAACATGCCTATTGCCCACGTCTTGCATACATACAGTCAATTGCTACTTCGTCTTGGGAACATTGTAGTGTAGTTATTTATCTTTGAAGCAATCAATCACAGCAATTCTCTACAAAATTTTAAATTATGGGGTTTATGTTGGAATTGAGAAAGTTCATATTCTTGCCAATACCTTTGAAGTCAAAATTCTGCTGATAAAAATCCACTGTTCAACGGCATGCATGTGTCTTGAGCATTTACTGAACTCAACTGCTATGCTACGTTTCCACCAACGATTACAACATCAGCTATTTTCTAAGTGTTCCTATAAAGTGTAGATGCTCATCTTAATTGGATAGCTGTAGTACAGGTTTGCAGCTTGAGTGTTGCTTGCCTGGTACTTTAACTGACCTATTTATGAGGCAGAGTGATCTCCATATGTTGAAATACGTGCATGGTAGTGAGCTGCCTGTAAAGTTACAAATCTAAAAGTTCAGATAGTGGATTGGGTGAATCCCTGATCTTAAAGCATTCCTAGGTTTCAATTCACCAATCTCTTCACAAATCACGTTTGATATAGCACTTTTCAGAAAGAATTTAATTTATTCATAAAATTTGTAAACTTACATTATGTAACAGTTCAAATTTAACACTTTATTAAAGGTAGCTGCAGGTTATATTTGTTTTCTGCATTTACATTTCATGTCAAATGTTCTCTAGTTCATTCAGCCCCAGTATATTTTACAGACCTCCTACCCCCTTGGTATACCATCTGAGGTGGTTTTTTCTCAGTTGAGCCTTTGTAGCAGCAATCACAAGCTTTAATGCATCCATCAACATGTAGTCCTGGACTCGTAGTGTGCCAGTCTGTGGCACTTGGCCATGAAGCTACCAGGCAGATCAAATTGATGGTCCTCCAGCAGCAGTTGGCATTTAGCGTGGGGGTGGGTCCATCTGCTTTGAAAAGGTGCCACATTCCAGAAGGAGGTAGGTAGTAGTCCCTTTCCCACAAGCCTCTTCAAGGGCAGCATGCGGAAATAATTGATTGTGAATTATTTTCTTAAATGTGCTCTCGTGGAGAGGCCAGTGCATTGTGCACATTCTCAGGGCACTGACATCTTCTGCAGCAAATGTGGCAGAGACCGCCTTGCCAGAGAGAGACTCATAAGCCGCACCAGGCCATTATCAACACAGAGTTGACCACCGTGCCCAAACCACAGGGTAGAAAGCTAACAAGTACACATTCTCTTTAGTAGTTACGGCAGTGAGACAGTATAAGCTTATTTGTCTCTACAACATATTCAGTACAATGTCAAGAGTTTGAGAAAGAGGTTAAATCCTGTTCCTGAGCATGCAATTTACAACAAGCAGACAGCATGCAACCCTAAGCAAGTAGCCCAAGGCTTATCTAAAGTCTGGATTTGGGCCTCATTTCAATTGTTGGTGTCATGCCAGTGACTGTCACAGCTGCAAAGCATCATGCCTGTTCCTTCTTGATCAATTTTGAGCTACTTGCCTCTCAGGAACAGACCTCAGATAAAATGAGAGAGGAAAATGGGAGGAGTGCTGACAACACAAGCTGACCAGGAATGCTGTGGAACTGAGAGTGACATTGCTACTCCTGTGGCTCCGTGTTAAAATTGTAACTGGCTGTTTTTGGTGACAATGTTGACCATCGACCAGAAACTCAACTGGACTCACCACATTAACACTGTGGCTACAAGAGCAGGCCAGAAGCTGGGAATACTGCGACGAGTAACTCATCTCCTGACTCCCCAAAGCCTGTCCACCATCTACAAGGCACGAGTCAGGAGTGTGATGGAATACTCCCCACTTGCCTGGATGAGTGCAGCTCCAACAACACTCGAGAAGCTTGACACCATCCAGGACGAAGCAGCCCGCTTAATTGGCACTACATCCACAAGCATTCTCTCCTTCCGCCACCGACGCTCAGTAGCAGCAGTGTGTACTATCTACAAGATGCACTGCAGAAATTCACCAAAAATCCTCAAACGGCACCTTCTAAACCCACAACCGCTTCCATCTAGGAGGACAAGGGCAGTCGACATATGGGAACACCACCACCTCCAAGTTCCCCTCCAAGTCACTCACCATTCTGACTTGGAAATATATCGCTGTTCCTTCACTGTCGCTGGGTCAGAATCCTGCAGTTCCCTCCCTAATAGCATTGTGGGTCAACCCACAGCAGGGAGACTGCAGGAGTTCATGAAGGCAGCTCACCACCACCTTCTCAAGGGCAACTAGGGATGGGCAAGAAATGCTGGCCAGCCAGCGACGCCCACATCCCACAAATGAATTTTAAAAAAGTGTGATGTTGGGACATGGAAATTTCCAAGTGTAGGCAGGGTGTAAAAACAAGAAATTTTATCTGGAAAACAGACAGGGGGACCAGTTTCCATCCAGCTATGTTCCATTTCACATTCATCGTTGGCTGCTGAATCAGTAAGTTGCCCAGAGCTGTTGTGTTTTTACTAATGTATGATGGTGCTCTGGCCAATGTTCAGTACAGTTACAAATCTTCTCATGCCCTCTTGTGGTCAAGTTGTGACTGAAACAAAAAATAATGTAGAGAATAGGAGCTGCTTTGGTTTCACATATTGTTCCTCACTAATATGTGTCCTAACGTGTCATTATTAAAAACAAGATTCCAGATCCAAGAGATTTGTTAAAAGGATGTGTGTGTAACTGAGTTACACAGACCAGGTCTAATCCTGAGCCACCTAGGGTAGCACACCTTCCTACTTCCCTTTTTCTCTTTCTGTGTTAACAATCTAATTTCCTCTTAAAATAATTTATGAATAATTTGCTATTGAATCATTCATATTGTAACCGCTCTCATAAAAATTAGTACAGGGACTGTAAAATATAATACTTGTCAACCCTAAATCTGGCCCCTTCAATAGTTGACTGATTCTCATTGTGTGAGAAAGCCTCACATAAGAGCAACAGTCACTTAGAAAATGACACAAGCCAGCAAGCAAAGAGGGGATGTGTTTTAATCACACAATTACCGAATAGGTAAACATAGATTTATTTACTATTGGGTGTTAAATTAACTGGTTAAATAGAAAATCAATGACTTAGATCAAAGACTGAAACAGAAGTTATGCTGTGTCATTTAAAAAGTTCTATTAGTTTGATTTTTAAATGGGGGGAAGCAGTGGTGCAGTGGTAATGATCCAGAACCCCAGGCTAATATCTGGGTTCAATTTCCACCAAGGCAGATGGTTAAAATTTAAATGGAGTGAAAGTCTGGAATGAAAAGCTAGTCTAATGATAACTACTATAAGAATTTTCTTTGCAATAAATTGGGTTCACTAACATCTTTTAGGGGAGGAAATCTGTCATCCTTACGCAGTCTAGTCTACATGTGACTTCAGTCACACAGCAACATTGTGGACTCTGAAATGGCCAAGCACACTACTCAGTACAAGGGCAATTAGGGACAGACAATAAATGCTGGCCTAGCCAGGGGCACCCATCTTCCAGGAACTAGAAAACAAAATAGCCATACAGAGTGGTCCTAATGCTCAGGCCAGACTTCACTTTATAGTATAAAGAATTTGTGTTAAATAAAGCCACCTTTTTCTGCTTTTCCTCCACCAACAAATATAGTGGTTAGTCCTGTACCACTTTAATGATAACTGGGAAAATGCACTTACGGTCTGATGGTAAATTCCGAAAAATTTTAATTGCCAGATATCCTGCATCTCTCTCGCCTACACAGAGGAGTGATTTAAAACTTAAATCCATGAAAAGAGAGCGGGACCTCGTTTGATAAATATTATGGGTGCTTGTAACTGTTGGCTGAGCAGGGTTAAAATCACCCCTAGACTGGATTTCTCAGTTTACTGGTGCATTGGATAGTGCAAACAAATTGCTGGCTCATAACAAAGTAACTTTACAGAGATAAATATTTGGAAGTAGAATTGAGAAAAATTAGCACAGATGTTATTTGCATGAGATTCATTTGAATCAAGATTGCAGAAGTGTGGAACAGTAATAATCTCTTTCACCTTTTAATACAACACAGGCAGGGAGAATGAGAACTCCATGCTAGCTGTTGAAAGAAAGAAGTTTGTAAATATGAGTTTGACAAGTCGCTATGCACAAGCGTTGGTCAGTGTGTGCAGTCCAAAAATGAGTCTTTTGGGACAATTGAGATTGCAGTCTAATATCTGTACACATTTAACAAAAATGCAGATCCTGAATAACCATTGGTTTGGATTAGGTATCACAAATTGAAAACTGACAATATTCTGGTAAGCTAATTTTTCAGTAATATTCCTTTGTAAGCAAATAGAACTGAGAGCTTTAGTCCTGCAGAAGAATGATAAAATTTAAGACATTACTTCAGAACTGTAGCAAAAAATGGTTAATGCTGGCTCTTCTCTATAAAAGGAAAGGACAGCACAGCAGTTAGCAGTAGCTGAATTTAAGAAAGTAAAGTGAAGCTTTCTGTATAATGCCACTGTGAGAATAACGGAATCCGACTTGCTATCATGGAAAGACTGTTGTTAGCCAAACCTGTGGGTGGTAAGGTATTTGTGCCAAATAAGGCAGTTCAGCTGATACTCAGCTGTTCACAAAAGGTCCTGGCTATTGTATGGTAGCCAGTAGATTTAATTACATTTGAAGCTGATTAAACTAAACAGGAAGGAAATTGTTTTCCTCACCCTTCTCATTTATCGTAAAAAGCTAGCTGAAAAACTCTTTTCAAAATCCCATAAGACGCAAAATTTGGCATTTGTGAAGTTCCGTTTTGCCAAACTGCTTCAGAAACTTGAGTGATATTGGACATTGTTGAAGGCATGACATAGTTAGCTTCATTCCTCAGTTCTCACCATTTAGCATTGCTAGCATGTGTAGCTAGCTTTCAAATTAGGAATTCTAAAGCCGAATGCAGGGCAACTGTGAGCGAGGCCACTGCAAATCAGTCTTGGTATGTATATAAACGTGCAGGAGAATGCGATATGTGTCATGTTTGTATGCCTGCCATCGATGGTAAAATTGAGCACATTGCTTTCCATCAAGTGTTGATGAATGCTGTCACTAAGTGCTATCAGTCTCTGTAGAATCTGGTAACTATTGGAACTTGCTGTGAACAAAAGGTCTGCAAATAACATGTACCACTCCTCAACTTTCTCATTATTGACAGTATTTACTTATTTCAAGCTTTCTATTCAAAAAATAAATTTCAGGAATTATCAGTTAAATGCCAAATAGGTGTGTAAAATACTGGTTTTATTTAAATATTTTATTCCAAGTTCAAGAATGACAAAAATTGGAACAAAAGCCTTTTGGTTTGACATTGATTCAAGACGTGCTTCAGAGTTGTAGTAAGGGAAAGATCCCCACCAGTTTCATCATGTCAATCTGTTAATCCTGCCTAAAGTGGGTGTGGTCCTTGAGGTTCCCAGAGGAATCACTGGGAGAACTCTCCGCTGGTTGGAGTCACACCAGGCACAAAGGAAGATGGTTGGTGTTGTTGGAGGTCAGTCAACTCAGCTCCAGGTCATCTCTGCAAGCATTCCTCAGCGTAGTGTCCTAGACCAGCCATTTTCAGCTGCTTCATCAATGGCCTACCCTCCATTATAAAGTTAGAAGTGGGGTTGTTCACTGATGATTACACATTGTCCAGCACATTTGTGATTCTCAGATACTGAAGCATTCCATGTCCAAATGCAGCAAGACCTGGACAGTACCCATGTTTAACCTGACAAGTGGCAAGTAACATTCATGCCACACAAGTAACAGGAAATGACCATCTCCATCAAGAGAGAATCAAACCATAGCCACTTTGAATTCATCGACATTACAGTTGCTAAATGTTGCCTGGATGGGTGCAGCTGTGATAATACCTAAGAAGCTTGACACCATCCATGGCAATGCAGCCCACTTGATTGGCACCACATTCACAAACATTCATTCCCTCCATGACAGCAGTGTCTACCATCTACATGATGTGCTGCAGAAGTTCTCCAAAGCTGTTTAGGCAGCACCTCCCAAACCACTTCCATTTAGAAGGACGAGGACAGCATGTTCATGAGAACACTGCCTCCAGGAAGATCGCCTCTAAACCACTCACCATCCTGAATTGGAAATATTCACATTCCTTCAGTGCTGCTGGGTCAAAATTCTGGAATTCCCTCCCTGCAGCCTGGGCCTATCTACACTACTTGGACGCCAGCAGTTCAAGAAGGCAGCTCACCATCACCACCTCAGGGACAATTAGGATAGGCAATAAATATGGACTGAGCTATTGAAGCCTACATCCCCTGACTGAGTAAAATAAAATTAGCATTATCTGCTGTTTTGTACAAGGAAGAATTTTGTAACATTCTGCTTAATTTAAATATTTTTGTGTTTGGATTATGAAGGAATCCGATCCCACAAACTCGACCACTAAAAGCAATGGGCACTTGGTATGTACGAACACCACTACTTGCAGGTTCCCCTCCAATTCATGCACCATCCTGACTTAGAAACAAACCACCACTCATCAGAATCCTAAACCACCCCTTTACATTGTGATTATACCCACACCATGTGGACTGCAGCAGGTCCAGAATTCAACTCAGACTAGTATCTCTCATTGTGCATCTTCCGTCATTCAGTAGGATCATGGCTGCTCCTCTATCTCAACACCATTTGCTCACTCTCTCCCCTGACCTCTTGACACCTTTAACTTCGAGAAATATATTTATTCGTCTCTTCAATATATTCATTGATTTCACTTCCACAGCCTTACGTGGTAGAGAATTCCACAGTTTCACCATCCTTTGAGTGAAGAAACTTCTCACCTCTGTCCAAAGTGACTTGTCACATATTCTGAGACTGCAGCACTTTATTCTGGCCCCCTCCACACCCAGGCCAGGGTAAACATCCTCCTTACGGCCAGTCTGCCCAGCCCTGTCAGAATTTTACAGGTTTCAATGAGAACCCCTCTTCTTCTTCTGATCTCTAGTGAACACAGGTGCAGTTGACCTAATCTCTTTTCGTAGGATAAACCTGCCATCCCAGAACTCAGTCCAGTGAACATTCATTGTATATTCTCAATGGCAAGTGTATCTTTTATAAGGTAAGGAGATCCAAAGTGTACACAGTACTCCAAGTTTAGCCTCACCAAGCCCTCTACAGTAACAGCATGACTTTCTTGCTCCATTAACCAAGCCATCTTGCAATGAAGGCCAACGTGTCACTTGCCTTTTTTAAGGCTTGTTTCATCTTCATGCTTGCTTTCGGTGACTATTGTGTAGAGACATCCACATCCCTTTATGCATCAATATTTGTCAACAGCTGGGGCCCAGCTGCTGATCCCTGTGGTCTCCCACTTGTTACTCACTTGCACTCTGAAAATGACCCATTCATTCCAACTCTGTTTCCTGTCTGCTAACCTGTTCTCTCTCCATGCCAGTATATTGCCACCAAACCCATGGTCTTTGATTTTGCACATTACCTCTCATATTGTGTAAGAGTCTCAAAACTTTCTGACAATCTAAATGCACTACATTCACTGATTCTCCTTCATCTATTCTACCAATTGATGCCCACATCCATGACTAATTAAAAGAATAACAACATTTGAAATGGACATGGCAAGTTTTATGCATTGACCATCTTAGATCCACCTCATCAAAGAATCTACGTTTTAGTTCATTGGTCATGTCTATTGTGTTTGTGGTATGCAATATTTACCTTGTTCAGTATTATGATTATGAGTTTAGGCCTTAACCAGATATACATTTAAACTTCTAAATATTTATCTTTCCTTCATAACTCCATTCTGGTTAATAGCCAATAATTAGACTGAGAGGGTATTTCACTTGCAGTTTTCCTTAAAAATCTTTTTTCAGTATTTCATCAAAAGAAAAATACTCAATTTAAAGTAAGAAACATCTCATAAATGAGTCATATTTGGTAATCTTCTAAATGCAACATGCTAACTATGTAAGTGTTTAAATTAAATTTGGTCTTTTAATCATCTATTTTTGTTCCACACAGCAGCAGTAAAGATTAGAGGGCATGTAGGCTGGAAGATTGGTGTTATTCCTACACATTTAAAAGACATTTGGACAGGTACATGGATAAGAAAGGTTTAGAGGGATATGAGTCAAATGCAGGCATATGGGACTAGTTCAGTTTAGGAAACCTAATTGTCATGGACATGTTGGGCCAAACAGCCTGTATCCATGCTGTGCATCCTCATCTTTAAATCAGTCAACTAGTCTCACCAATGTAGAGGATATACAGAGTAAGCCCACATGCTTTCCTTCTCTCCCAGAACAACAATACATTTCCCGTTATCCTCACTTTTCACCCGACCGTTCTCCAAATTTAAAAGATCTTTCTCCACCATTTCGATCACCTCCAGCAGGTTGCCATCACCAAACACATTGTCCCCTCTCCTCCATTGTCACCATTCCACAGGGACCATTCCCTCTGTGACTCCTCCATCACTCCTCACTTCCCCAGGACAATTAATATACGATCACAGAAGATGAAGTACTTGCCCATGTACCTCTTCCTGCCTCATGTCCAAAACCCCAAACATACCTTCTAGGTGAGGTAGCATTTTAAATGTATTAATTACTGTATTTGCTGCTCACAATGCAGTGCACTCTTCTGTTGTGCATTGCTTCTGCCAATATCTTATTCTGCTATATGCCTTGCAAAATTGATTGAAAGCTGAGTATTTCCTTAGGGCACACAGAAGGCCATGCCTTTGTTTTGTTGCATTTGACCTACTGATTTTGTCAATTATTGCGTTTGTACTTCAAACTGTAAACTTTATCAACCTGCCAGGATCACTTTGTACTTAAATCCATCCTCCACTAAATTTTTTGTTTGTTTCACAGAGCTTTCTGGAAAGCTTCCATAGAGGTGGCTGTGATCATCAACTCAAAAATTCTGTTTGTTAGCTCCTTGTCTAAAAAGTCACAATGAGCCCTTTCCTCTGAATCTGCTAATGAATTAGTTCTATAGATTATATCTAAACATTTTGAGTTCTAGTCAATGAATATCAAAAGTTTGATCTGTCTCTGAATTGGTCTTCTAATGTGGTCCAAACTTTTTTGGAATTTTTAGCTCTTTAGCTGTTTACCTTAAGTGCTGTAGACCATTGTTAACAATTACTAAGCAAATTTTGACATTTCTTTTCATTGAATCTTGAAACCATAACTCTGAATACAGTTTAAACAATATCAATTCTGATTTAGATTTAGATTTTATTGTCATGTGTACTCAAGTACAGGAGTACAGTGACAAATGCCTAATGTTGCCACACATCTTAGGTACAAAGTTAACAAAGTGTGGAGCTGGAGGAACACAGCAGGCCAGGCAGCATCCAAGGAACAGGAAGGCTGATGTTTTGGGTTGGGACCCTTCTTCAGATTTCTGATGCTGCCTGGCCTGCTGTGTTCCTCCAGCTCCACATTTTGTTATCTCTGACTCCAGCATCTGCAGTTCTTGCTATCTTAGATACAAAGTTACCTAGGTACCAAAAACCTCAGTTACAATGTAGTAAAAGAAACAAAAGTTAAAATGTTACAGACCTTCTTAATATAAATTTGAAAAATGAAGTAATAAAGTTAAAAGGTCGGTTGTGTCCAAACTTAATCAAGGGAATTTTGTGGAAATTCTAACAATGTACCTTTGACCGTCACTCGCTTGCTATTGTTCTGGCACACACCCTGATCATTTTGCCTTTCTAAAGTGAGGTAAATTGGCCTCTTAATAGAGGTTTATCTGCTTATCAGCACGCTATGTTATCAACCCTTTCCAGTATGTAACAAGTAAATATATTGTAAGTTGTCTCATGTACTTTAGCACAATTTAGACTTGTTGACTCAGTGTTTCGCCTGTAGATTAACTTGTTTGCTGACCGATCTACCACAATGGGCCTCATCAGTTTTCCACTACTGCTCATCATGTTATATTAATGATAATGGTCTAACAATCACTCATGTGGAATTGGTTAACTGTCAGTTATTTTTCTAAAAACAGTAACATACATTATAAGCTATGAAGCAGACGTCGCAAAAAACTTACTAATTTCTTTATGTCCATCTTGCAATCCCAAAGCAAACTGTCAAGAAAAGTCACAACATTGTATACACACAGCATATGGTGTTTTAAAGATGAATTCTCTTAAAGATAATTTGCACAAATGATAAGTTGAAGATTGAGTAAAATAAATTGGATTGATCCTAATTCAGCTCTTAGTGAATGTTCTAGTTTGGCACAAACTCATACAAATTGAAAGAACAATTGATGTGGAAAATGCAATTACCAGATCAGTACATGCAGGAGGGGGATGAAGGTTTCTTGTTGGTACAGTGCAAATGAAGTCCACCCTTGTACTTGCCTTCAAACTGAGACTGAATAAAATTTAGAAAATTTTTCCATTCCCAAACTTTTACTTCTTTCACCTTGCCTGCATAAAGAAGCATTAAGAGACAGCGTTTATTCTCTTGAGTCATTATTTACAAATATATGGGGGAACATAAACAGAGAAAATAAACAGAATTACAGAATGAAAAAATATGTTCTTTGTAAGAAGACCCTGAACTTGATCTGAAAACATTATCTCAAAACTTTTAGCTCCATCTGCTGCCCAGTCCCACAGTGGAGCAGCTAAACTGCAAGCAGATAAGTTTGTAACCATTTGTTTCAATTGTTTTTTATATGCACTGAGACATTTTGTCAGAAATTCCTTCCACAACTAAATGATCCTGATCCAAGGAACTGAACAGTAATAAAGTTTGGTAAAGTACAAGCTGATCCAGTTATGCTGAACTAAACAATATTACCAATCAGGTTTGTTCAGCATTAAGATTTGACTTCTATTTCTTGAGTGGAATGATGCAGCTGTATCATATATTTTCAATAACTCACATAGCACAATGCAATGAATCACCATGTCACCTGAAAATAATTTCATAGTTCTATGGAAAGGTAGCTTCTAAGGGCCTTCTTGTGGCATAATGGTAGTGTCCCTGCTCCTGAACTGGGAGGCCTGGGTTCAAGTACCACCTACTGCAGGGGTGTATTAAAACATCTCTGAACAGGTTGATTAGAAAATTGGGTTAAATAAGAAAGTTGCTTCTACTTGTCACAGAATTGTGCATGTTGTTATAAAGCGGAGATTGACCACCTTCTGAAAACTAAAAACTAAACACCCAAAGAGGAGCACCTCACCCTATAATCTGTAAAAAGAGTATGAGAAGTGGTGTAACCTGCCTTTCAGCAACTTCTAGTGGTTAAATAAAACAAATCCCTGACACTCATTTTATAGTCAACAAGCAACAATTTATTTATCTAACTCTAACAGTGAACAAATTAACTATACTATTACAAGCTGGATAAACCCCTTCTAACTACTAACTAATCCTGAATAAAATGAGATTCTAATGGCATGCTGTTCCAATAAATACAAATCCCACTTATAAAAAACAAAACTTAAGGAAATAGAACTTAGTCTCTCAAAATTACAGCCAGATTATGTGTCTTCCGGAATGCTCTGCGCATTCTCTGTTGAATGATCCATCAGGAACGCCTCCTCCATTGATTCTTCTGTCAGGAATATTAACTAGTTGTGCCATTGGTACCTTTGATTTTTCTTAGATGGTGCTTTCTCTAACACCTGAGAATTGTTATCTCTAGCAGATGGCTGTCTTTGTCCAACTGCCCTCTCCTTTTATACCCTTGATGACATATCAATTTCTTGCACTAGGATTGGCCCTATGTTGTCAAAACCACAGGTTTAAATGTAATTGGTTTTTAGTATCCAAGTGCCTGGTTCAAATTAATTGGCTAAATTTAAAACTTGTTGTTTTGATAACAAAACAAAACTGCTATTTGCGTGCTAACTATACAGCCTTCTGATACAAATGTTTCAATTCAGGTGCTCTTTGTACTTGCAGACTTTCAAGCTGCTCATATTTTTAAAAAATTTCTAAGCATATAAAAAGCACATCATCTTTTAAAGGCACCACGCCAATGCTTTCATCACCTCCACCCCCTCAGCATTTTGCAAACACCAAATTCTAACTTCCTGCCTTAAAATCCACAAGTACTCGACCCAACTTCATGACAATGTATCTGTTGTTTTGTTTTCTTTGTTTAAAGGATGTGGGCACAATGGCTTGGTCAATATTTATTATCAATCCATAAGTGCTCAGATCTTGAGGAGTGTGTGCATCTCCAAATGTCTTGTGTCCTGAGGATCATTAAAGCCTATTGACTCATCAGGGGAAGAGTTTTAAAGCAAAGGCAAGGTACTTCCCAGTGTTTCTGCTGTTTATATTAGAAAACAGTTCAACTGATAATGGACCAGCAAAGACTTGGGTATAATCTCTGGTCCCTTTAATGACCTTGGATTCAGCACTCACTACCTGGTTATGTTTGAGTATTCTGAACTGAGTCAGGCATGTGTACATAAACAGTCTTACACTAAAACACCATAAAGTGGGCCTTGAGTGTCATTGGGATATCTCTGGTGCTGTGCAGCCCTTGTTTTTGAGGAATGGCTTTGGTGAGAAATGGAAAGATTAAAAATATTGTATCTCTGGCCTTTGTCAGAGTAATGGGCTTACCATCCTGATTTAAACTTCTTCCCAACCTGCTAATCTATTAATCTTTATTGTGCTTAACCTGACTTCACTTAAATCTTTCAAAACTTATTTTTGATCATAATATTGACATAAAAGATGCTTTAAATATTTTAAATGAACATGCTTAGCATTTTAAGACAATTCAGTGTGATGCTTCCAACATTTCTTTCTCAATAGTACTTCAGTTTATTGTACTAACTATTCTCAACCTTTCACAGTTTGAGAGTGGGACATATGCTGTTATGTTCTGACAAGTGACCTTAACTGTACCATGAGTCCATCACTGGAGTGTGTAGCCATCTGTCAGCTGGCTTGCAATACCGCATTGAGCATAAGCATTTAAATTGCATGTAGTCAAGACAAAACACAAGTCACAAATTAATTTTATTTCTCTTTTTAGAAGTAAGAACATAAATAAAAGCAGAGAAAAGGAATGAATGATAAATAGTAACATATTTAAAGAACGAGAGGAAAGAGAGTCTTTGTTATCAGATACAGGTGAATAAAGCTGATGGGACATATCTTCCAAGTTTTAAGTCTTGCCTGAAGCAGTGTCACTGATCTTCCCTCTGAACAATTTGATGGTCATGCATTTAGAGATGTGCTGATGAACTCTGTTATCTACTGATTCTATGACATGACCGAGAGAGATAGCATTCGGACTTCCTTATGATCTGACATGAGTGCCATGGACAGAACATGTTGCTGGGTGCATGCTGGTTCACCAGAAGGACCCCATCTCCAGACCATTTTGAAGCAAACCTGTCACCCTGCCTGCAAGCAGCATTAAGCTAACAGTGGTGTAGTGGTACTGTCACTAGATTGGAAATTCGGAGGGCCTGGCTAAATCTCTGGGGACACAGCTTCAGATTGCACTACATCAGTTAAAACTAAAGCTAATCATTGATTGTTAAAAATCCATCTGGTTTACTAAAGTCCTTTAGTCTGTCTGCCTTACCTGATCTAATACCTCAGTACTGTGGTTTACACTTAACAACCTTCTGAAATGGGCTCATATTAAGCCATTCAGGGAGAGATAGGCACAAATGCTGGCCTTGCCAGTGACATCCAGATCATATGAAAGAATAAAGCGAACAAAAACAACTGGAGAAAGAAGGGGTTCAGCCTCCATCCTTGCCTGCATCAGTAGATCGCAGCTTCCTGACTGCTGTGGTCCTTCAGTTGGCCAGCTAGCATTGGGACCCCATGCACTGTCCTCAAGGGGATGCCTTTAGTAGGTCAATCTAACAAAATTCACTCAGGGCTTGTCATGCTCAAGCAGTGTAGGCTCAGAACCTGGAAGTGATTCTGCTGTCAGGGTCCCAGTCCACAAAACAATCCTGCCTAATTTCTTTCTCAAATACCTTTAGCATGATTCATTATTTTAAAGGCAGGTCCATAACATCCTAGCATAGTGAGGCCAGAACAAGACATTTTACCTTTCAGAAAATAAATGAAAATACAGAGGAACAGCTTTGGTCAGTTTCACTTTCTATAATGTTGTGCTGTACAATTTTCTAATTATTTTTAATAATTCTCTTCAGACAAATGATGACACACGTCAGGGGTAGATGGGATTTGAATCCTCTGGCCCAGAGTTAGGAACACTACCACATTGCCTCAGGAGCCTGCACCCCCAAGTGTTAGTCAGTGCCTTTAGGTTAACAATTCAGTGAGATTACCGTTATGTTGTCACCTCTCCCTTAGATCACTTTGCACCATTCTGCTAATGGAGCTGTTGACCAATCAATTGCAATTAATTAGTCTTCGATGAACTGAAGCAAGAAATGGCCACTAGTGGAGAGCTTTAGGACCCAGTGATCCGAAGTCATTTCCTCCTTCCAAACATACAGCGCATGCCATACCTCGTGTAATATTGCATGGTATAAAATATTGAAGACATTAAGGTCCTGCATCTTTGAGCCACCTTAAATGGAATTGTTGATTTGAACGAAATAAGTTGTGGCTACTCTCCTGTAGCACAATCCTATGAATCAGATCAAAACCCGTACCAGTTGCTTTCTGTTTAGAATGTCAGGCTAGAGTATCTTCCTATGTTTATCTCTTAACTCTTCACAAAACAGAAAGCTCAATTGCAGTGAATAGTGCAGAACAACTGAGAGGCTAAGGTCTCGCAACACAATAGGACCAAAATTGATACAGTGTAAACCAGCAAAGTGAGTTGAAAGCTTGTCACTGCAGGGGTTCACTAAGATGTTAACATTTGAAGTGTGAGTGGGGGACTTGAGTTGTTTCTCTCTCTGAGAAAGTTGAGGATGATCCATTGGAAAGCCTCAGAATTACGAAGGGGTAAGTATTGATCGATTAATACTTAACAAAAGCAGATTGAGATAATCACCAGTAACTTGCATGGGAATTCTACCAATCTCCTGCTGTAAGAAACTGCACAACAGATTATTTATGCTGCCTCTCTTCTGATTTCTGCTGATCTTCTGGTACATCAGGATATTGGGAGACCCAAGCAGAGACCCCTGCTGATCAGAAAAGGGATTTAAAGAATAGGTGAGAAAGGAAATCTTTATTTAGAGAGAAAATAGAATATGACATGATGTGCTAAGTGTTTTTTTTTAATAAACAGAATTCATATGTACCTTCAAAAAGGGAGTTAGTAGCTTGAATGAAAGTTTATTAAAGGATATTAGGAGTGAGCAAAATATGGTTTGTTGCAGAAAATTGATGGTGTTCACTTCATGGGTAAATATAACAGTACTATTCTGTGATTCTATGAAATGCAGCCTGTTGCTTTTCTCACTATTTTCAATAGTGCTATTAATGTTATTACTTTAAATATGATTTAATCTATATCTGGTCATAGATTACGAGTCTATCATAGGGTCCTACATTAGGCTTATTAAAGTAGGTCTAGCATTAGAAATAGCATGTTGCCCTCTGGTGGCAAGTCACCATTTAGCTATAATTATATCAGCCACTGAAAAAATAACAAATGTACTGTTTTGTGACTCACTCATTGGGTAGAATTTTTCAATCTCAGGAGGAGGCAGGTGAGGCCTCACTTTGCCATCTCTGGCTGGCATGCCAGTTTCTCAACATGTTTCCTGTTGCTGTGCTATTTTAGAAGATGCCATTTCATTGGTATGAGGTTAGTGATGGCTACCCACCCATAAAAGTCCTCTTTCTTCTCCTGCAGCCAGTACTTTGACATGTGCCCTTTAGAACTGTTCCCCATCTAAGGTACTGGTCTGGTAGCTGTGGCCAGCGTAAATTTAATCTTGGAAAGATGCTCCCTCTCTCCGTCTTACTTACATCGGCAACTCCCAACTATACCAGTGGCCTCCTATTTGTCCTCCAACCGAGGGAGCCTGTCCACCCTCTTTAACTGAATAGAAAGAGTACTCCCTGGACACTATAAAAAAAATCATGTTGGACTTCAGGCATTGGCACAAAGTGGTTTGTGACCAGGAAATATGCCAAGGAAGTGTCTGGACCCAAAGCAAAAATTCAACTCGTCGATTCATGTATTCTAGTATATTAAAATTCTTGAGAAAAACTATAAAATGTTACCTTAGCATTGTATGACAGACATTTTATAGAGGTTGCCCTGTTCTGCTTCCATAACACTAATAAATGAGATCATTAGAAGCCCAGAGGAGAGAGCAAAAATATCCATTTACCTAATTTCTCCAGGATTTATATCTGTAACGGTGCTGGTATAAGATGATTGCCTGGGACATCCCTACCCTTTTATATCTATATAATTGTTCGGCAGTCTTAGTAACTCATTTGGCAAGTTAAGTCAGAAAAGCCAGATTCAACCCAACATTAGTTTTGAGTTAACTGATCATTGCCCAGCGGTGACTGTAAAATCACATGGTAGTACCTACTGTTGGAACTGTGCTGAAAAATGATCTCAAGGGCAAGGAACTCCAGTATCTTCAACAAAGAAGATGAGAAATTTCAAGAGTCAAAAAAATACATTTCCTGTATTCACAATCTGTGGACCCAAATATGATTGAGACTCAAAGATTTTAGTAAAATACATTTTTTTTTTGTGAAGTAAAGTTCAACTTAATGTTTGTATGTCTCATTGCTACAGGTGATTCCGTCTTGTCAAATACCTTCACAGACACTGTTGTAACTGGTGTTCGTGGACCTCCTGGACCAGTGGGACCTGTCGGTAAGTTTTACACTTCAAGGAGACTTCATTTTAGATCATTTTTCATGAACGATCTACCACATCCATGAAGCTGTATTGCTCAATCCATTATTGTCCTGGTTTTAAATAATGCAATGAGAGGCTGTTGTCACAATAATGATCAAGATTCATTTAACTGAGCAGCAAGGTGTGTCTTCCACCACATGTTTGCCACTTCCCCAAAGGCAAACTTTAGAAGTAGGGGACAGTGATCAATCTGAGCAGCACTTGTTACTTTTCCATTGACCCATTTAATTAGCAGTACCGTGGACTGGAATCTTCTTGCCTATTAATGCAAGAGGGACAACAGAGAAGGTTGGAGAGGAAAGGAAAATGTGCAATTTTTTTAAAATGTTAAGAATAAAGCATAATTTCATTTTGGATAAAATTTTTATTTTCACTTTTGGGAGAATAAAAATTAAATTTACGGAAACTTGAAATGTTGGCTGCCATAGAGCAGTACAGTGACACAAAAATAACATTGGGAGCATATAGGTCTACCTTCTTATGCCGTGCCTGTAGCTGAGGATCACTTGAAAGGACTGAGGAAAACAAATGAAATAAATATACCACATTTAATTATGAAATTAGTTTTGCAATCAATTGAATGAAAACATATATTTACATCTGACCCTTGCTTCTCAGTAGCAATAAATATTAGCTCTGCCAGTAGTGCCCACACCCTATGAATGAAGTAGGAGAAAATTATAGCTGCATCATTGTTGTGAAATATACCCAGTTGTGGCTTGATGTAAATTTTCATTTTCAGCAGATGTCTTGGGGTGGATTGTGGGTGGTGAGGAAGGAAAGAAGTTGCAGCCATGTCTAATGTTGCTGGCAAGAGACATGACCAATTTTCACTTTCAGGCTTCAGTATCATTCTGTGGGCTGCTTGTGTGTCTTGAAGAGCTCACTAAACAAGGAGGTCCAGCAATCCAGTACATCCAGTGTAGAGGTCAAGCAGTGCAGGTGGATTAAGGGCAGGGAGACAACGAATTGGAAGCAAAGAGAAGGCCCTTTCTTGTTTCATGGGTTGAACTTGTCCCTGACAAGGTCAGTCTTCATTGCCCATCACTCATTGCCCATGAACTGTGTGACTTTATAGGCTATTTTCAGAGGACAGTAAAGAGTCAACCACACAGTTATGGTCTGGAGTCCCAGATTGGTCAGATCAAGTGAAGACTTCCACAAAAGACACCAGGAAACCAGATGGGTCTTTCTGACAATCGAAGATGGTTTCAAGGTCACCATGAACTAGCTTTCAATTCCAAATTAATTATTTAAATTCCAATTCCACCATTTGCCTTTGGAGCTTGAAGCTGTGTCCCCAGAGTATTAAAGTGAGACCCTGCATCACTAGTCCTGTGACATTACCACAAGGGCACCATCTCCCCTTGGCATGACATGTATAAGCACTAACATGCACTGTCACTTGATCAGATATGGAGGAGGGATAAAGAGTATTGGGCAAAATAATGCACCCATTTGCACAGAATTAAAAATGGGACCGAATGAGTTGGACTTAGTGTTCCCCCACCAATGGGTTTAAAGACAGGGAGTGGACAGGGAGTACATTAAATCCAGTGGGTAACCTGCCCAATGTCTACCTACCTGCCCTGTTCCCAACATAGTTATACCAGTGGCAGGAGTGGCATTGAGTGGCCAGATTGCAAGTGAAACAACTGAACACTTTAAGTGAGCAATTAATGCCCACTTCGGGTCCTTACTGCACCGGCATTTGACCAGGGATAGGAATGGCCCACATCAAGCAGACAGCCTGTGTGGGCTGGTGGTGGTCAGGATGCATTCTCTTTAGCCTGTACTTTGGCCAATATGAGAGGTTTAGCAACACACTCCACCCTGACCCCAGACGATCTCCCCGTGACTTCTCAAACCCCAGCCTCCAGCCCCCTGACTAACATCCAAAGTTGCAATTTGCCAGTGTGCAGTACGGGAAGGGGGCACCACTTGCCCTGGCACTACAGGTACATCACAAGCTGCCTAGTTCACTCTTTAGCCAATGAGGGTGGAGGAGGTGGGAGCAGTTGGCCCCATGTCATTCAGTCATTGTTTCTGATGTGCTCCTTCTCTGAGATGCGTGGCATCACTTGCTGTTGATTAATCATTAGAGGTTTTTGAATAAATTAGGCATTTGCACAAATTAAGCACAATCTTTTGTTGAAAATGTTTAGGTTCACCTGGTCAACAAGGACCTATTGGACCACCTGGGCCTCCAGGAAAAGATGTAAGTCATTGCAAAAGTGGTGCGTAAATAACTGATGCGGTTCTAACAGAGAAAATATTCAAATTTTACAGTAATTCATACATGTCCACATTAATATGAACTTTTTTTGTTGGTCTTCTGTTAGGCTTTATTCTCGCAGAGTCCCAAATTATAAATGGAATCTAAATTCCACTTTTGCATGAAGAGATTTTGTCTCAGTTAGGAGCTGTTAACTTCTCATATGATAACTTCATGTTTCCAGTCTCACTTTTCTAAACAGAATGTGCTTTGTTTTGTATAGGGATTGGCTGGTCGGCCAGGTATGCCAGGATTAGATGGACCTAAAGGTGAAAAGGGAGACAGAGTAAGTTGCAGACATATTCACAAGGTTGAAGTAGGACATGTTAGACGCACTGAAGTGTTAGAATGCCTTATAAGGCTACAATGTTATTTAGTTTGTAGCTACCTTTATGACATGAGAAATAAGACACCATTGAAGTAAATAGCATCAGTGTTTGCTGATGAATACTGTGTGAGGGTAGGCTGATCATCAACTGAAGAAAATAAACTTTGCTAGTGCTAATTTTTTATCCAACTCTCAGTTTCTCATGTGCCTGTATACTTTCTTATCCTCACCTCCACTTACCCAACTGACTGTGGACCAACATTTCTAGGAATGACATCCTTTTCTACGCCTGCACCATCACTGTGAAGTCTCTCAAGGATTGATTCTTGGCTGACATTTTTTCATCCTATACACTGGCATTGGCACAGTCATCCCCAGACACAGGGACAGGTTCTATCACGATTCCATGGGCAAGATGCCTGGTCACAATTCAACCCAAAACGTCACATCAGGTCAAAGCTCTGTCATCATGCCAAATCACCTGTGAATGATTATGGAAAATTAAATAACTAATGAGAGGTGAACGCCCATGAACAATCCCAATGTCAATGATGATGGAACCCAACACAAGTAAAAACGAATGAGTCCAGGGCATTTGTAACTTCACGAAAAGTGCCGAGTGGAAGACCTAGTTCAACCACCTCCTCATAAACCCACTATTGTACAGGCCAGTTTTCCACCAATTCAATTCACTTTGTTTAATGTCAATGAGGGACTGAATGTGATGAATACAACAAAGATCATGAGTCCCAACATCTTCCCAGATGTAGTATGGAAGACTTCTGAACTAGAGCTAGGCATATCCTAAACATACACCTTGTTTCAGTGCATCCAACAATTCTGACATAGACTGACAAAATTGGCAAGTGTCCCAGGCATGACCTGTTCATAAATAGCCAGCCAAATCCAATCCAGTCCAGTCTCTCCAAATACAGCCTTGTTAGCCTACTTTCGATTATCACCAAAGTGATGGGAGGTATTGCTGACAGTGTTATCAAATGGCAGGTACTCGCCGGCAACCTATAGATAAGGTGTGAAGCCTTCTGCAGCAGCTCCTCCAAACTTCAGGGCTTTGGAAACAGCATCACTTCCTAATGCTGTCATTGTCCTACCACTGTCTCTGGGTAAAAATACTAGAACTGTCTACGCAACTGCATTGTGCCTAAAACCTCATCACATGGACTGCACCAACTCAAGAAGACAACAGACTACAACCCTCTCAAGGGCAACTAGGGAGAGGCAATAAATGTTGTTTTGTTAGCGATTGCAAGGGATTTTTTTTGGGAATAAAAATAAAGGCTTAGGAATAATTAAAGAGCAATGTTGCAATGGAGAGAGAACGTTAATGAAAGCCCTTGAAAAGGCTTAAAAGCTTTATCAGCTCTGAAATGACAACAAGTGACAATGTCAGCCAAAAATGAAGTCCTTGTGTATAGTATTGAGACAACAGCTGACTGGTTCAGCTAATGGCTGTGGCAGGTTTATAGGCCGCGTTAGTAAAGTGTTGTTAACAACAGATGGCTGTCTCTGACACGGCTGACCCAGATCCTGTGGAGCCTCTTCTCCATAACGGTTGACCAGCACATGAAGAAATGCCAGGAAATATAATTAATAACACCTTGGTGGCTGCAAACAATTGCTGGCTTACAATCAGCTCAAAGTACCTTCCTTTCCACAGTGTAGTGCAAAGTTTGATTTGCTGTGATTGCAGAGTTTACAGAATTATCCAATTCTATATTATTGAAATACTCAAACAAACAGAGAGGCAAAGAAAACAGGTGTATCAGTAGGTCATTAAGCCCATCGAGGCGCTACTCCCCCATTAAATATGATCATGGTTCGTCCACTATCTAAATGGTATACACCCACTCTTTATCCCTGTCCCATTTTACCCCTTTAGCTCCTAGAAATCTATTTATTTCTTAAATATAATCAGTACTTCACCCTCGCAGCCTTCCATGATAGAGAATTCAACAGGTACGTCACCCTGTGAGTAAAGAAATGTCTCCTCATCTCAGTCCAAAATTGCTTACCCTGAATCTTGAGACTATGACCCATTGTTCTGGACTCCCTGGCTAAGGAAAACAACATCCCTGCACCCAATCTATCCCACCCTGTCAGACTTCTGTTGTTCCAATGAAATCCCCTCTCATGCTACTAAACTCCAATGAATATAGGCCTGCTCAACCCAATTCCTCCTCATGGGAAGAATGTGCCATCCCAGGAATTTGTGGTGTGAACCTTCACTGCACTCCCTCTATGGCAAGTTTATCTTTTCTAAGGTAAGGAGACCAAAACTTCTGTACTCAACTCCATTTGCAATAAAGGCTAACATGCCAGTTGCCTTCCAAACTGCTTACTGCATCTCCATGTTTGATTTCAATGATTGGTATATGAGGACACCCAGGTCCCTTTGTGCATCAACATTTCCCAAAATCCCTGCTATTATGGGCAGGAGTCTTATAAACATGCAGACATTGGAAACCAAACATTTCAAGTGCCATATGCTAGCATAAATTTGTTACTCACTAATGGCACCAGAAATAATGCACTCTTCTGTTGTTTATTCGAGTTTTGGTCTGAAATGTTGACTAAGTCAAAGTAGAAGGATGGGGGTTGCCTGGAAAGGATGATAAGGAATGAAGGTGGATGAGTGAAGTAATAGGGAGAAGGTAGTGATTGGAAAAGCAGGACAGTCACAAAGGAGAGTAGCAATGTCAGGTTAGTGGCACGCCATTTTAAAGTTGGACTGCTACCCCTCTCA
Organism: Rhincodon typus; assembly: GCF_021869965.1. Classification (NCBI taxonomy): domain Eukaryota; kingdom Metazoa; phylum Chordata; class Chondrichthyes; order Orectolobiformes; family Rhincodontidae; genus Rhincodon; species Rhincodon typus. The sequence goes on from NC_063355.1 coordinate 27,186,483, forward strand.
AATCTGCGTTGAGATGAGTATTTTTAATGACTTTGGCTTTTCCATTGTTGAACTATCATTTATTTCTCATTTTAATTTGCGCTGTATCCCGATTCCAAACTGATTTTAAAATAACAACGTGTAACTCCATAGCTGTTTGTTTAATGGCTGATCTGTAAATGAAATCTGTATTTTTAACTCAATTAGGGCCCATCTGGATATCCTGGAGAAAGAGGCCTCAGAGGAGAAATGGTAAGTTATGCCACCATTTGCATACATCTTGATTTTTCCTGACTGAATTGATGTCTTTATTTCATCAATTTTTTCCTTGATCCAGTAACGTTTATTTGTATATTGTTGAATTGTGATGCTCCTGTAACTTGAAACAAAGGAAGTGTGTTCATGTGTATGGGGGGGTGTGAGTGAGGATATTTGTTCCTACCTAAAAATTCAGGGAACAATCCTGGTCCCAGATTGGAAAGACTTGAGATGAAACAAAGTTGCACCTAATTGTCATTAAATCAGCAAATTTCTGAGAATTTTGACAAACCCTTCCGCCTCCCTGTCACTCATCTCTCCACTCGAAGAGTATTTTAATGCCCTTTTTTTGATGGGAGCTTCCCTTTAGGGACTGCCTGTTCGGCCACATGAAGACTTGCTGTGTCTAATGCAGTGACCTCACCATTGGCTGCCCCAGGGCCAACAAGTATCAAGTGGCATTCAAGAACGTGTTCAATACAAGGCGTAAATTTATACAGGGACAGAAAAAAAAAATTAGTAGACAATGAACAAGACACAGCATTCTTTTTCAAAGTACATTAAACCATTTTGTGTCACCAAAGTAACAAGGCTCTTCAAAAATCTTTGAGAGCTTTGAATTTGTACTTGGATGACTACAGCAAAGATATTTTGCTTTGAGTCTCACCACTGCGTGGTAGAGTGATCAGTGGCAACTTGTGTATGCGCACAACTCTGTGGTTAGTCATGGGGAATGCAGGGTTATAGGGACAGGGTAGGGGGTGGTCTGGGTGGGATGCTCATCAGGAGGTAGATTATGACTTGATGGGCCAAATGGCCTGCCTCCAAGCTACAGGGATACTATGATGATTGCTCAGGAATTATCAAATTTATTTTTGGTTTTTCCAGCATTAGAGACAAGGAGCAGAGATTTACTGGGAAATGGGTTTGGGCAGCAGACGGCTTATCCACCCTCACACCCCCACACCCCTGCACTGTGGCTGGGCTAAGTTGGCTAATGGCAGGGTTTCCACTCCTCAGTTTCAGTGAAGTTCTGCCCTTGGACCAGCTCCATCACCTCTGGCAGCACCAAAGTTCAGTAGTGGGCACTACCGATAGAGTAGGAACAAGCCCGAGAAAGATCAGGGTTGCCTCAAGATGGTAACTGTGGGATTTTTAAGGTTGAGAAGGATCCCAAAGCACAAAGACACAGCAGGAAATTTAAAGTTTTCGAGAAGATTTGTAGCTCGGGTTGTGGATAAGGTCGTAGACATGCTTGGCAAACATGTCTACAACCTCACAAAGCAGGAAAGGTAGCTTCTGATGGGCAGTGACATGGAAGGAAAGATGGGTGTACCCCTGACACACACAGGGCACCCTGAATTTGCTATTCCCCTTTCTTCATATAGATATTTGAAAAAGGCCTGCCTACTCCTGTTCAGCTGCCCACATTAGCCATATTATTTTTAGATTATCCCATATGGTATTTTCATTTAAATTTACTTCATGCTGTTTATTTGCACATATTTTGTTCCTTTTTCTCCTTCCTGTTTTCTAGAAATTGTGTACTTTGTGGTTTCCTTGTTTTTAAACCTTTTTAATTCTTTCATCTGATCAAACCGAGATATATTGTGTGAGAAAACAGAACATTTTTCTACTCTTTGTACTCAGGCATTCTCGGGGTTAAGTGTAGCATGAGTTAGATGTAAAGTTCTCCCAATTCTGCATTAATACTGCATTTCAGCATTAACTCCAACCTCAGAAAAATGCATTAGTGTGATGCTTCTATTTTTCACTGTTCATTCTAGTCATCTCAGTGCTCTCTCTAACTGACTGTTTAAACTCAATTAATTCCAACCTTAAAATGGTGCAAGATTATATTTGAGCCAGATTGTAGGGTGAAAGGACAAAGAAGGATTCGCTGTTAGATTTAAATGAAGTACCTTGAGGGAGGATGTTTGATCTGAGCGTTAATGCCTACAACACCACAACATTGACATTGGGCTGAATAGTCTGTTTCTTTGTTGTAAATCCTGTGTCATTGTAGAATCATACTGTGCATTGTAGTTCTCCCCTTTTCTGGAATAAGCTTATTTTGCTTACACAGTGTGGTAATTTTCTTCCTGTTGCTGAGTCTGTCATTAATTTCCATTTGCTCTTTTGTTGTGTTTACTCTTTTATTATGCAATTCCTATTTTTCTTTTTTAAAAAAAGAAAACTGCTTCTTTATTGGCCTGTAGAGGCTTATTATTTTAATGTTGTGTTCTTGCAGTGTTCCAGTTTCACCTGTATCACCACCTGGTTCTATCCACCTTCAGTTCATCTCCTGCTACATCTGGCTTTGAGTATTCCACTGCACTCATGACTGGCCTCCCACAGTTTACCTTCCATAAACCTGAGGTCATCAAAAACTCAACTGCCAATGACCTTGCTTATACCCATCTACCACCCTTACCCCGCCAACTCCCACTCCCCACCTAACTGCCATACATTAGCTTCTGGTTAAACAAACATGTTGCTTCTAAGATTCTCAACATTTCCCTTATTTGGAAATCTCTCCATGACCTCTCCCCTCCCTACAGCTGTAATCTCCCAATTTGAATTGCTCCGTCATTGGTGACTGCCCTCGACTGTCAAAGTCCTAAACTCTACAATTCACTGCCTAAACCTCTCTGTTGTTTTGCTTCTCTTTCATCCTTTAAGATGCTCCCTAAAACGTATTTCCTAACCATTTTGATCAAGCTTTTTGTCTTCTGCCCTAGCTTGTCCTTGTGTGATTCGGTGTCATATATCTTTTTGCTAACGCTCCTGAGAAATTCCTTGAGATATTTACTACATTGAAGGTGTAATATAAATAAATTCTACAATGTCATTGCTTCCCTCACCTTAGTGCCATCTCTTGTTTACTCAAAATGTTTAATTCATGTATTTTATGTGGTAGTAATTAGAATGCCACCTTTCACAATCATTTATGGTATCTAATGTGCTGAGCGTTCAAGGGAGATTGCTGTTTGTAACTCGGAACCTGAATAGAATCATAAAGCACAAAAGGAGGTTGTTTGGCCCATTGTGCTAATGTCAACATTTGGAAGGAACTATCCTAACAGTCCACTCCCCTGTTCAGTCCCCATAACCTTGGCAGTTATCTCCTTTTAGATTTTATTTCTGAATTTCTTTTGGAATCTTATGCATAGAAAACAAATTCTGTACTCAGAGTGAATGTAATATAGTCAAATTTAGTAACTCAAGTGGAATTTAATTGACTCAATGTAATTGTTTCTACCATGTTTTCATGAATCTTGTCCATTTCCTATTTTATTCCAAATTTCTATCATTTGCATGTTTTGTTTTAATTACCACAAAAGATATAGCTCGATTAGAAAAGGTTTTGATACTCATGTGCTTTTGGGAAAGAACTTATATTTTATTTTGGGACAATGGTCCATTTAAGAACCAGGTTCTTTAATTTCTGAAATAATAACTTTCAGTGCTATCACTGTAGTCATGGACAGCAGATTCTTGACAACCAAGTGACCCTTGAAGGATTTATAGTGGAACATGAGAAAATGCAGAAAATTTCCACAAAGAATGGATATTCCTCTTCATTAACTGAAATCAAGCATGATAATGGTAGAAAAGGGGGCACATTTGGATTGTACGGCCTATTACCAATTCTATGTTTATTTTGCTCCAGCAATTCCTCCTGTGTCTCCACTAGCTGCTGCTTCTTACCCAGTGGGTGCTCGAACAGAGAGATGGAGATAAATGTCACAAATCACTAAAAGTATTCGGGCAGATGCACTTAAAAAGGCTTATGGGATCCTGGGTTTTATGAACACGGGAAGGGAATATATAAGCAAGGAAGATAAGATGAACCTTTTAATAAACACTGATTCAGTCTCAGCTGGAGCATTGTGTCCAGTTCTGGGCACTGCACTTTATGTGAAGGCTAAAAAGGAAAAGATCTATGAGAACTATTCCATGGATGTGCGACTTCAGTCTTGTGGATTGAATGGAGAAGCTGGAGTTGTTCCCCTTAAAGAGAAGGCTGAGAGGAAATTTGATGGAGGTGTTCAAAGCCATGAGGGATCAAGGGAGATAGGGAGACATAATTTCTATTAGCGTAAGGGTTGAAAGTTAGAGGATACTGATTTAAGATAGTTGACAAAAGAGCCAAGAGTGGCATAAAGAAAAGTTTTTTGACATAGCAATTATTTTGGAATGTATTGTTTAAGAATGTATTGGAGACATAAACAGTTGGGAATCTCAAAAGGGAACTGGATACGCACCTGATGAAAGACAATCTGCATGTCTATAGTTAAAGGACAGGGCGTGGCCTGGTTCAAGCTTTAGAGTACTGTGGCCACTTTGGCATTGCCTCTTATATTGGTCTGCCATCAAAATGGTTTCTCTGGAAGCCACTGTTCAGCTCCCACTAGTTGATGTGAATCCCACCAGGAACTCTCAATGGATACTTAAAGACAACTACTTGGAAGATTGGACTGGAATGTTGGCATGATGTTTAGGGAAAATATCCCACTCTAATTCTGGGGAGACCAAATTCTGTGTGGGATGCAATGGTGAAATGGTGATTTCTTTGTCTTTCAATCTTCTTTCCTTCTGTCCTGTCGCATTCAGGTCTAGAGTATAGTTTCATAGAATCTATACAGTGTGGAAGCAGGCCATTCTGCCCGTCAAGTCCACATTGACCCTCTGAAGAGCATCCCACTCAGACCCAACACCCTACCCTATTGCTGTAATCCTGCATCGCCCATAGCTAATCCACCTAACCTGCACATCCCTGGACACTATGGGCAATTTAACACTGGGGGGAGGAAGCCTGAGCACCCAGAGAAAATCCAAGCAAACCCTGGGAGAATGTTCAAACTCCACACAGGCAGTCGCCCAAGTGTAGAATCAAACCAGGGTCCCTGGTGCTGTGAGGCAGCAGTGCTAACCACTGAGCCACCATGCCGCCCCAGTCAGGAGACTGTTAGAGGACCATGAGTTAGAGGAGCTTGCAGGAAACATCTTTGGTATTTTTCATGTATTAATCCAGACTGTAAGTTATCTGGTTATGATCATCATTGAAGCAAACCTGATTCTGTTTTACTCACCAAACCCATCTGCTGTTACAGCAGAACCACTTACTGAACTGTTTGTCCACCTTCTAGGGTCTTTGTTGGATAAGGCCAACCTTGTGCACTTTTTCCCTGACAAGGGCAAGGTGCTGAGGCAGCTTTTGCACTTCTAGTAACTCATTATCTGAAACTGAGAACTCAGCATGGACTATGTAATTAACCTGGAAGGTTATTGTTGGCACAATTCATCATCACACGAGGTTGAACATTTGCCTACAGAGCAACCAGGAATCCACAAACAAGTATCTTTCATGTTAACAGCTTGCACAAATTGTGAAATCTGCCAAATTCGCATCTTGAAAATAACAATGGAACTGATCCTTTAACATTTCTGACTTATCGACAGTATTTTCAAGATGCCATAACAGATTTATACTTTAATAGAGTATCATGTTTTACAGGGGGAACCAGGAATAAAAGGAGAACCAGGAGATAAAGGACAACCGGTAAGCTCCAAATACAAATTAGAGTGCACAACTGTGACCAATAGTCTGTTTAAACTTGGGTGTAACTGAATTAAATTTGTGGAAATTAGCTGATCAGCAACCTGTTAAAGTAAACATGTTGGATTTAAATTACTTTTTGATCTGATAATATTTTTCACTTCCGAATATTTGTCAAATTATTCAACCATGTCATACTTTAGTCCAATTTTAGATATTTCTGGTGGTATAAAGTCTAACTTTGACTTTGCTGTCGGCAAAGAATATTTGTGTTCAGCTTTATGGACACCACAACATCCCATTTTATATTTTTAGGGTAGGCTACAATCAAATCAGCCGTGGGTCATATTGAATAACAGAGTGGCTCAAAAAGACTGAATGGCTCACTCCTGCTTGTAAATCATATGCATGTCTAGAACTACTGCTCGAGGAGCAATATGGATGTGTAAAGTGTCCCTGATATTGGTTTTTCATTGTCTCCACATCCCTGCTAAAGGAATGGATTCAGCAACAAAAATAAAGCCAGATTTTGGCTCATTTTTGCAATGGGTTTTAATTTCCAAAAAAATTTGAAGAAACAAACATTTCCAGAATATAAAAGTGTCACCATTGCAGGGTTATGGTTGTTCTAAAACAAATACATTCATCTGGGACTGTACAATGTGTATGCCCATTCTTTGTCAGTGCAGAAAATGGTTATTTAGCACACAAATGCTTTTGTAGCAACATTGTAATCTATTTTAAGCACAGCACTTAATGCAAATGCTCTACAATTTTGCATTATAATTCAGCAACAAAATAATAGCAGGTAAGACAGGGACCTTGGTTTCGAATTCAAATGTTGGAATGAAGGGTTCACAGTTCTGATGGCTGGTTTCAATTCCTATTAATGTAGCAAAATTCTTTCCCAAAATAGTTACTTTATGAAGCAGATTTATGAAAAATATTGCCCTCTAAATCATAAAGTTCCAAATGATTTGTTTAATCAAGAAGAAAAATGACTGAGTTTGTTCATTTTTTGTATAGTATTCCTTTTGTTTGTCTAAGTGTAACATTTAAAAGATTTTAAATTACTCAATAGTATCTTCCTTTTATCAGTTTCCTGGTTAAAGAATAAAATGATTCAACCTGGCCTTTATTGTAAAGTTTACAAATTTTAATTGGACAAAGCTACTTTAAAAGAAAAGCTTACAGAAGGGATACTGTCCTATTGCAGATGCAAAAGCATGAATAACTGAGCTGCTTGAACTGTGTGCGCACACACGTTGTGTACCATGTTTACTAATATCAACGTAAATACCAGTTTTGACCTGTTCTGGCTTTCTTACAGGCAGTAGTGAAAAAAAGGTACCAAACTTTGATTGCATTATAATATAAATGAATCAAAACACATTCTAGTTTTACATTAATTATAAAACTTCAGCTAAAACCTGTGCAGTTGAAGGTTACTAATTCTGCAGTGTTCAACGCAATATTTTACAAAGTTTGTGATGTTGACAAATTCGGACAGATAAATTCATACTACATTTAGTCCAATTACACAAACCAACTTGTGTTTTCATTTACCTCAACGTTTCCCACACAGTATCCCTTTCACAGCCAAGAGATAGAAGAAATTGCATCCATTTCTTTGCAATGCCAGGTGACAGAAATATGATAATGCCTTCTTGTGACTGAACCTCCAGGTTTCTGTTGATCTGAAGATGTGCCTGTCCTTTGCTCAGCATTCCTCCGTGGTGTGCAGTTGAGTGTGGAAAATCGTCCTGTGGATGCTGGAAATTATGAAATAAAAGCAGAAAGTTTTGGAGACATTCAGATGGTCAATCCAGTGGGTCATACTGGACTCAAAATATTAACGTTGTTTCAACCTCCACAGATGCTGACAGACCTGCTGAGTTTCTCTAACACTTTGTTATTCTTTCAAACTGGTTCCAAGCAGTTCTTGGTGCAGAACATTGGAGCTTCATAGTCGAACTCTGCACCTAAAACATTTATAACTCGATGTCAGTCCCAAGCCTGTGTATTATTGATCAGGTTTTAGATGAGAATAGTTTGCAAGTAGATTGAATGACACTAAAAGTTCTTGGCCATCTGGAATTTAATTTGACACAGAAACACAGGGGTAACTAAGAACTAAGACATGGTGAATTCTACTTTACAGAAAGCATTTTCATGAAAAGGAGTGATCTGGGAATAATGAAGTCAACCTTTTTGCTATTTCTTGCAGCAATCAGAAAATATCAACTATATCCCAAAGCAGGTGGATGCAGCTTAAAAGCAGTATCAAGTGAGCCATGCCAAATTTTAGGTGTTTCTCACTGGCTAGATCTTCGTCTCCCTTGCTAAAACATGGCACACATGTTAGCATGATGACAAGCTGATTAAATATACAGAATCCCTGATTTACAAACATCCAACTTTCAAATGCTTGCACTTATAGACGCAATTCCATACAGGGGTATAATTTTGAAGATGCACCATACAAACATCTCCTGTAATAGCAAACGACTACTTTACATTGCCCTGTTTTGCACCTCGACTTGTAGACAAATCAACTTGTGAACGGACTCAAGAATGGAACCCGTTCGCAAATTGGGGACTGTTTTTGCATAACTCAGGAGTGCTTTGTCATCTCAGGTTGTGGTTATACTGCTGCTTTCATGTTGATACATTGGTATGAAGGTAGCAACAGTGCAGCAGATTCTGATCCCAACCTGAGTCAAAAATGCAGTTGACCTAAAGACCGCAAAAGTAAGTGCAGATGAGATAAGGTATTCACCTCATTCAGTTCATCCTCCAAAGTCTTATGATGCCATCTTCTGAATTTTTCAACATCTAACCACCTGTTGAATGACACTAGAGCTTTTGGCTCCAATACTCTAACTGGAACACTGCACCAGGTATTGATGGCTATTGAACTGAAGGTGTATTCGATCTGAATTAATACAGCCCATGGTGGCCGGAAACATAACAGCCTGGCCACTTAATCATGATGATTGGGGGCTGGGGATTCTGTGTCAGGCTGCAAATGGCAGCTAAACCTCCCCAGTTAATTACAAAGGGCTGCTACAGGATTCCAGCTACTACTGGTGAGATGTCAGTTAAGCTCATTACCCACTATCACACAGCCAATTAATCGTGGCACAGGAATTAGATGGAAGCCACACAGGATTCCTAAATACATTTTGAAGGCCTTCCAGCAAATCCTGTCACTGCTCCCTCTGGCAATAGTGACAATTGCAAATTACCAGCAGGATTTCTGCCTCTGAGGACTTTTAATGCATGAGGGCTGACAGTAGCCAGTTAAATGCCTGATTCTGTCAGGCCTTGCCTGTTGGTTTTCTAACCAATAGGTGAATCCCCCAAGGTACTGACAAAATCTTGGGCAGTGTTGAACTTGCCTTTTACCCCTTTATGCTTGCATCCCCTTGTATGATAGTAACAATGCTGAAGACTAAATGTTTTAGTTTACTGTATCTTTACGCAGTCACTGTTTCCTCCAGCAGACTATCGCATACTGTCTGAGCATGATGCACTGTGGAGCCATTTTATAGGTTTGGACTGCTGACTGAGTATCTGACATCAATTTGGACCTCACAACATGGTTTTCTGTTCTTATACTCTTCACTTATACTCTTTGTGAATCCAGAAATGTTGATTGTTGTTTTTGAATAGACTTATCATGCTACATTCAGATTTCTAACCCTGATATCTGCAGGGCTGACAGCTATGTGTAGATACCTGGATGTGTCCACTTGTGATTTCTACCCCTGGCCTTGGTGATGTGAGGTCAAGGAAAGTTACCTTAGTATTACTGATGGACTGTACCACCACTTGGGCCGCATCTTGGGTGCTTGTTTGATCAGGGAAGCCAATGATACCAAGGAAACCTTATGTGATGTGTTGATGGGGGAGAGAATGCTGGGATTCCAAATCTGCCTCACACCCCTCTAAAATAATCTTTATAAATCTCCCCAGTGGGCTTAATGTAGCTACTTCTGTTCCACCAGGCGTGGGATGAAGAAAGTCTTAAGCCTGAGGTCTCCTTCTCCAGTCACATCTCTTCTTCTCGGAGACATGTTATTTGGCCCTGTCTCAACCAAAGCTTTACAGGAACTGACAAAAGGAAATTAGCCAAATTTCGAGACCATTTCCTGAATTTTGGTTGATAATGAACCAGACAGGCCGTTAATTTTGGGACCTCCTGGGTATTTGTACATGCTAACCTAGTCTCTCTGATTTCTCAACATCTCCAATGAGTCTACGGTCCAATTGCTGCCAGCAAGATGGTCCATATTCCGCCTTGGAAGCCTACAACCCAATGGTCTCAATGTGGACTTTACTAGCTTCAAAATCTCCCCACCCTCAACCTCATCCCAAGACCAGCACCCCCATCCCTGCCTCCTAGACCTGTCCATCTTTCTCTCCCACCTATCTGTTCCTCCCACCTCACTGACCAATCCTCACCACTACATACCTACACTCACCTTTACTAGCTTCATCCCCGCTTCCTTGACCTGTCCATCTTCTCTCCCATCCTATCCACTCCACTATCTACCTGCTATCCCCGCCCCCCCCCAACTTTATTCATTTCAGAGCCCCCTTCCCCTCCCCCATTTCTGAAGAAGAGTCCCGACCCGAAATGCCAGCTTTCCTGCTCCTCTGATGCTGCCTGGCCTGCTGTGTTCCTCTAGCTGCACACTCTGGGCCATATCAAATTGCATCTGCGAACTCTCTACATGTTCTGCCTTCCTGAGCTATTTTGCAATCCTCCTATAAAAAGGGAAGATGAGGATTAGTTACCTCCAATATCCTCAAACAGCTCCCAGCAGTATTGGTGGAAGCAAGTCATCAACATGCATTATCACCTCACGCGCATCAAAAAGGTTTAAGGGTAAAGGGAACAAGTCAAAGATGAGTTATATTACCAAACTATGCATGAACATTTTCATTAACCTGAGTGTGTTGGTTTTGTCTTTTGTTAACCTAATGACTTACTCAGTAATTAACTGCATAGTTTAACAAATTCAGCCATTGGAGAGCCACTTTAAATACAGTAAAGCTCTTAAATCTATTTAATGCATTTCCTGATTCTGTAAAATCTGTTGGGTATACAATGGCTATTTTCTGTTGGGGATTTGCGACTGCTGTTTTGAAAATATGTTGTCCCATCGCTGAACTCTTCATTTCATCCTTTAAATTCTGTAATCACTTTATTTGAAATTGATATTTGCGTTTCTTTTGCTCCTGTGAAAGAAACTGCTATGGTCACATAACCATCATTGTGTTCCTGATGGTGCTGCTGTGAAGCTCTTGGTAATAGTGCATGCTGTTTTACAACTCAAACCTATATTTCCCAGTCATATCTACAGACATGGTTTCTAGGTTCATCGGTTACAGTTGATAGTTTATTCAATGATTTCTGCATGTTTATTCCAAACCTTTCTGACTGAATACATTTTGACTATTCAAAAAGGAAAATTATATTAATTAAGTCAAATGATTGTGAGAGTTGTTCTTTGGATATCTTTTTCTATATGAAGCTGAATATATAGCTTCACTTACAAAAATGTAAAATAAACATGTCAAATTTCATCAGTCTTCTAAACATGTTATAAGTGTGGCAGGTGCTTCAATCATTTACCTGTTCCTCATGCAGGGGGAAGGGGATACAGCTGTGGAAATGTCATTAAAACTGTCCTCCATTTATGTTGGCTTGTTGCATGACTTACCACATTATGTGTGCCGCCTGACTCTAATAATTTGCATCCGGCTGCCCTATTTAGCAGAGAAATATCAGCATGCTGATCTGTCCTCCTTTTGCATCTTGCCTTGTACGACATTTCAAGTAATAATGATATGCAGTTATTTAAGATACAAGTTGCATCTGTACTAAAAAGAAAATTTCTCCATAGCCTAAACCCAAAGTAAATGGTTTGAACGTAATGTTTGCATTCTGCCTAGTGAATAATCTGTTAGATCTGTTAAGAAAAGTGTTCCAAGCTAGCTTGTTTGGAAGTGTTCTTTTTAAATGTCTGAGCTCCAAATGAATGCACTGCAATGACTACCCAAAAGTAATATCTAAATGTTTGCAGTTTAGAGACTGAAATGGAGCCTGCATGCAACTGCCTTTGTTTTGGACATTCGTGTGGAATGCTGAAATTGAGGCCAAACCCCTACCAAAAACAAAGGAGGATATGACAGCAAGTCAGTTGCTGGCATTTCCCTTGATGGCTGTATCTGTCTTCCACAGGGGGAAGGTATACACCAAATCCGGGAAGCTTTGAAGATTTTAGCAGAGAGGGTATTAATCTTGGAGACTATGATTGGTATTCATGGTGAGTAAAGGGACTAGAAAGATGTTTGCACCGAGTCTTATGGACAGGCACAACTGGTCACACAACAGAACATGAAAAAAAAATCAATATTTAATACACAACTTGTTCACAACAATAGCTTCTGGTTTTAAGTAGGTAACTCATATTTGATGTAGGGAAATGTTATACTTGAAGCAAAGGATGCTGGTATAATGTTGAAAATGTTCTTTATTGTGTGTCTGAGTGTGATGTCCAATTCTCAGTACAAATCCTTACTGTTATCTGTGTGTGTATGGGGTTAACCAAAAACCCAGACACTGCAACAGTGGGAACTAGGAAAGTCCATGCTATACTCCAAAATGAGTTTCAATGGAAAAATTAAAATGACCTGAAACTTTCAATGAAAAACCTGTAAATAATCTTGAAAAAGTGTCAAATTTACCAGCTGATGATGCATTTTTCTTTGCAGTTGAGTCATTTTCCAAAAGCTGGCAAATCCTATTTAATAAAATCAAACTTGTTTTCCTTCTTGATTGTTATTAGAACAGGTACATTTACTAAAATGAATTAAAGCAATTATTGAAAGTAATAAGAACATGGCTGGCCTGGTTCCCAAGTCCTGATCGTAACTATATTTTAACTGGGGAACAAAACATTTTCTGTTGCTGTTTTCAATCTCCACCAGGCTGTTAGTTGGCAGATGTTCCAAGATCTTCAAGCTGAATTAGAAGTTCTGGCTAGAAGGGTAACCTTACTGGAAGCCATCGTATGGCCAGGTAACCAAGTGGTCAACCATTAAAAGTTGCAGTGTTTGTTCCAACAAGTGGCCTCCAACATTTGTTACAACTGAACAATATGCTGATTGAAGTGACAATGAATTATATTTTGTTATACATGTTTTATTACTGTATTTAAAATACATTTCTGATGATCTTCAGGTAATGGATGAAAAGAGGCCAGTGTGCATTCTGTGTAATGTTCACAAAAATGATTCCATTTGTTTCAAAAATGAGATTAAAAAAAAACTAGCTTGAAAATATCACACCATACTAAGCTTTACAAAAAGCTTTTATGATTTGACAGCTTGTAATTTATACTCTTCGCTATGCAATTGAGAGATACTTAAAAAAAATCATGGCAAGAACATGTAACTTAAGTGAGAGATGAGGAGACATTGTAGAAAGGATTAAACCACATAATATGTAAAACAGAAAGTATTGGACTGTTATAATTTACACGTCACAGGAATCCATTTTGGGATGGCTGTTAATAACCTGTATAACTGATTTGGAGAAAGGAATGTGATCCAAAATGTTGAAACGTGATCATACCAAATTAAATGCACCAGCCAATGATGCCACCCAGTGTGCAAAATCCAAAGGGAGTGCCTAGGTAAATGGGTAGATGGAAGTCAATCCTATGTTCATTGGTACCCATACATGTGGGTAATCACTGTATAATGAACACCTATTCACAGGTGCTATTAAACCAGGCATGTGTGGAACAGGGCTCTGTGGCTTAATGGGCTTCAGACACTCACCACCTGGGTACTCACATGAAAATGACTTCTTGGGAAAAATATGTTTAGCTTCAGGCACATGAAGGAACCACACTGTGAAGTCACCATCCTCAGAGGTAGGTTGTGTCGTTCAAATTGGATGATGGAGGAGAGAATGGTCAAATAAAATAACAGCTGCAACAAAGTTACTACCTTGCTGGTGGCGCTGGAATAATTTCCCAGGAAAGTGAGAAGGAACAAAAGGTTAAAAGAAATTAATAAAATGTCTAGTAAACCGTAAAAATATCTACCATTCAACATGTAAAATTGTGAATTACATTGCAGGAGAGTAATTGCCTCTTTATGCCCTTTAGCACCCCATTTATTGCAATGTCTATCCCTGCTTTTCATGCATTTTTTGCTTACACTATAGTCATTCCATCGACTGAGATTGAATTATAATGTCCTTCAAAGTAAAGTTGAATACAGTTTATAAAAGTGAGTCATTTTATAACAATGCTATCTGAGTTTGTACTCAATATGCATTTTCTGTGTGTAGAGTGATTGTTGCATTGACTTTTACAAACAGGTAAATTCCTATCTTGTTCATAAATTTGTTTTTGTAAAACTAAATTGCAGAATCATAGTCAGACAGGCACAAAATTAATATTTTAGCTAAAATGAAAACACATTGCACATTGCAAATCAAACATCAAACAATACGTAGATTAGTAGAGCAGGGTTAAATATTAAAGAGTTCCTGTGTTTCTTTGTTTTTCTAGTGTGATCTTTACTTTGCTACTTAAAGTGGCTTCTCATAATAATTCAGACAATCCCAATATCTTTATATTTAGTCAAATAATATATTAATGACAGAGAAATATGAGTTTTTAATGTTGAGCATGACAATTATAATTGCCAAATAATTTATAATGATATTAAACTATTTTTATAGCTGGTTAAAAATGTTAAGATATTATGAAAACTCACTCTTTAAAAGAGGGGAAAATTTTTGCTTTCTTCAAAGTGTACAATGCAACCAATAATGAGCCACACTAAGAACCTACAGTGTATTTTTAAATATATATTGAAACATATATAGATACTGCCGTTCAAGCAAAGTACTAGCATAGTATTAGGGCACTTTGATTTCCAAGTTTTATTGATGCAAGAAATGTGTATATTTTATATACAACAAGTTATTTAATGTGCTTTTACAAGTTGTGTATAAGGGTAGGGTTTTACACATTTGCTGACAGTGGGGAGTCTGTAAATTCCCCAGATGACTTTTTCGCCATCCTCTTGCCTGTCTCTGACCTGTACGCAATTTTAGATTGTCCACCAACACCCTAACTGAGGCCTTTTAGTGGGAAATTAGTGGCTGATAATTGCCCACTTAAGGGCTACTTCCCACCCAGGTGGTGGAAGTCATTCTGCTGCAGAAGCAAGCCCAGCAGGTCACCCTGCACAAGCCTCAAATGAGATTGGAGAGTGCCTTTCTTAAAGGCTCTTTCCACTGGCTGCTGCCCCAAATCCCCATCCACAAGATCTGCCCTCTGCAGGTGCTCCATTTGCCAGTGGCTTCTCTGCCAAGTACCCCAGACCTCTCTACACTCTACCCCAGTCTTCTCCTCCCCACCAGGAGACTCCCTGTGCTTAACTCATTCTGGACTCAGGGACTTGGAATCTGGGGACTGTTTGCAATCACAGCCCTGGCCTCTGGTGCCAATGGTGATGTTGGAACCACAGAGCTGCCAGTCAGTTAGATTGGCCAGCAACCCCTGAAGCGGAACTCCCATCAAGTTAGGAGCAGAAGTGCCCTCTCCAGTCAAAGGGCATTAAATTGTTGTGGGGCTACATAGCTAACAACTCTTCGGGTGTCAGGGCAGGGAACTCTTGGTAGTTGAAAATTCCTACCCTCTGTCTCTGACAATAATTACATAGTGTTGTGGTTGGTTGGCTCGCCAAGCTGGTTGGTTGTTCCACAGACATTTCATTACCCTGCTGGATAGGAAGATACTACATGCCCTGACATACTCATCACGCTACCTTACATCAGGAACACATCTGAACTGACCACAAGACTCCTACAACCACTGGGCATCAGAGTAGCACACAAACCCACATCAACCCTACGACAACTGCTAACCCGAACCAAAGACCCTTTACCCATTATGGACAGGACCAGTGTAATATACAAGATTCCCTGCAAACACTACATCGGACAAACAGGAAGGAAATTAACAGGGTTACATGAACACTAATTGGCTACAAAAAGACATGACCAATACTCACTCATCTCTATCCACATGAATAAGGAGAACCACCAATTCGACTGGGAGAACACCAAGATCCTAGGACAAGCAAAGCAGAGACAAACACAGGAATTCCTAGAAGCCTGGTACTCCACGGAGAAAGCCATCAACAAACACATAGAGCTCAACCCCATATACACTCCACTGTGCCGGAAAACCGGAAGTGAGGTAATCCAGCTCAATGAACTCCAGAGTTTTAATAACAGGCGGGAAAACACAATGGCGCCTCATCAGAGGCTGCACTGATGATGTTACCCAGTAGGGTAATGAAACGTCTGCGGAACAACGAACCAGCTCGGCGAGCCAACCAACCACAATATGCACAAACCGAGCTACAAATCTACTCTAAAACCTTAATTACATAGTATTGATATTCTTCAGACAATATGGGTTCAACATCAAAAATCACATTCTAGAGCAATTGTGAGAGACTGAGCTCAGCATCACACTCAATCAACACATTCTGTGGAAAGATTGGACTTATCGATAAGAAAAAAATGCTTAATAAGAACCAAATTATTTATTGCTGAGTAAATTAATCCAATACATTCTGTAAATTCTAGTGCAGCAAATGCAGCATTTACTTCAGGTACAAGTTGCCAAATACTGAATTTAAAAGTTTTAAAAATCCTCTCAATTCTCGTTACATTTATAACATTGCAAAACATATGATAAATTTAATATACTAAATTATCATGGTCCTCTGCAAAGTAGTTGCTGCCTGTTTTATTTTAAAGTCCATTGATCAGGCTGTTTGTCAGGTTCAGTGTTTCCATTTAAATGCATTTTCTTCGACATCTTCCTTTGTTTCCTCTCTTCATGGTGAAGTACTGAGCCTATTAATGTGAAAAGATCCATTCTACAAAATACTATTTCTTTCTCATCTGTTGTCACAGATGCTGGAATTTCAAAACTATATCTCAGAATCAGTCAACTTCAATAAATCAAACTGACTGAATTGTTGTTGAATCATAGAATCCCTATAGTGTGGCAGCAGGCCATTTGGCCCATTGTGTCTACACTGGGCCTCCGAAGAGCATCCCGCCCAGAATCCACCCCGTAACTCTGCATTTCTTCATGGCTAATGCACCTAGCCTGCACATCCCTGGATACTGTGGACAGTTTAGCCTGGCCAATCCACCTAATCTACACATCTTTGGACTGTGGGACGAAACCAGAGCACCTGAAGGAAACCCACATAAACAGCCACCCGAAGGTGGAATTGAATCCGGCTCCCTGGTACTGTGAGGCAGCAGTGCTAACCACTGAGTTACCATGCCACTCATAGTTTGGAGATGGTCTGATCCTACTTTGCCTGTTTTCCCTGAGAAGACTGTACTTGTTCTGAATTCCATTCCCACTGTTGTTGGAGTATAATGGATATATTGAATAGCCCACAAAAATTGGCGATGCATGATTAATCCATGCCCAACATACTGCCTATTCATTTGAATGATCTCACCATCAGCAATGCCTATATTACATGTGGCAAATGCCAGTTGAAACTAGACTGCACTGCTCAAAGTTAGCTTGCACTTCTTAAAAGGGAGGTATATTGTGGCTGGAGCAAATGTTGCAAGTTGTCAGAAGGATCATAAGATGGCACAATGCGGGAGAGCGTGGGCTCCTGTGTTTTAGTGTACTTTACATTGGAGGTTTTGATGGAATGGATAATAAGGAGGAGGTGCCTTGTCTCATCAATGGAAAAGGAGAGTTTCCCACTATACATAGGGCAACAGGAGCAGATATCTATGGAGACTATTACCATGAATCAAGGCCTAAGGATCTGGACATAATGCCACAAGAAATTCAGTGTCTTCATATAAATAATTGAGAGAATGCACCATAAGTTGCCATGACTCCAAACTGTACCATTAGCTTCAAACAATGTCCAATTTACCAATGTCCCATTTCTCACCTACCAACAAATCTATCAATAGGGTCTCATGCCTATCATGCATACATCTTACTGTAACATCACACACTTTGCACAGATGCAAGCCTTACACATTCATCTCTGAGAC
This sequence comes from Rhincodon typus, assembly GCF_021869965.1. Classification (NCBI taxonomy): domain Eukaryota; kingdom Metazoa; phylum Chordata; class Chondrichthyes; order Orectolobiformes; family Rhincodontidae; genus Rhincodon; species Rhincodon typus. The sequence continues at coordinate 27,204,437 of NC_063355.1, forward strand.
TGCATACATTGCCACTGATTTAATCACATTAACCAAACAGATCTCACACCATCAACTAGCATACTTGCTTCACTCATGCAGGACAAGGTGATTTAAAACTGTCTTGTTCAGTTTTCTCCAATCATCCCTTATCTGTTCTAAATCCTATGGAGGAGATAGTGCTGGCCATTGCTGAAACAACCATTGCTGAGGATGTGCCAGTGCAGGGCTGAAATTGTTGAAGATAATGGCATCTTTATGCTTAATTCTTCCATCACATCCCATTTTGCCTCTCATCTTGCACTCTATTCTCATTTATAAGCTGATGGTGTAAGCTTGCTCTTCTTGCTTCCAGCCCAAATCTTTCTGCTTCAGGTACCTACTAGCTGCAACCTGGCCAGGGAGCAGAGGATCACTGTGAAAGAGCCTGAACAAATACATCACCTCCACTTGGATTTGACACTCAGTCACTACCTCAAACACTGACAGTACGTATCTTAGGGAGAATTTTTTTGGATCTGCACTTACTGAGAAATCAGGCAGAAGTGTGCAATGACAGAGGGTAAGGATAGCACAAAATCCAGTTTACCAGAGATTATCACATACAAATTCCACTATCTTGGACCAGGGCTTCAATGGGACATGCTACAGAAGAATGCTGATGGAGATCTGTGGCAAAATGCTTGATTCATTGGGAAGCTTGCCAGAAGGTCTGCAGTCAGTGCTAAAGAGCATGGAAGCATCTAGCACAAACCTTACGCACAGCTGAATGCAGAAATTGGAGCCATCTTCTCCAGCATGGACTGTGACCAACTCTGTTCACATACTTGCAAACCGAACCATGTTGCAGTATTTGATGGGCTGATGATGCTACTTTGCAGTGGAGAAAGTAGTAGCATGAGAGCTAATTTCAAATTAAACAGGAAGGGAACTTGCTAAGTCCAAACTCTTTCATTCCCACTCCCACAAACCAACATCCAACAAGGATGATAGGCCCTGAATACACATCAAGCAGTTCTGGAACACCTCATGAATTAACAGATTTTCATCTGCATTGCAAACATCGTACTTAATCTTAAGGCAAACCTTGATATATGTTTACATACACCTGGCAAGGGGACCTGAATAGTCGCATTCAACAAACATGACTACGTGAACAAAATGCATTCTGTGCTCAATGATAGTTCAATGTGTATATCTTTCGGATCCACTACAACACTTGACTACACAGCCACCTCTCTGGCAAGCTGTAGAAGCTCTTGAACCACGTAAAGGTGGTCATCTACTTGCTGATATACATATGGTAGGATTCAGCCTCACAGGTCATTACCAATATTCCCTCTAATTTTCTTTTCAGCTACGCAGTGCAGGCCCCTCAGGTCCATGCATGGCAACAATATATGGAACTGGCGCCCATCGCCATAGGCAGATCCTTAGAGTAACTGAGTTCATGCATGAATGAGCTGCTCGAGACACAAAAAAGCATTATTCCATTATACCCTATTTTATCTATGACTGGCTCTGCACAGCATAAATTAGCCAGCCAAATGGTTGAGTGAGCTGTTGCAACCGCTTTTAAATTGGTTTTCCACATAAATTATGCAGGATACCTTCATTTTTGTAAAGATCATGGCTACGCTGATGAAATCACCATTCATTCTATATTGCAGAAGCTCATGAAGGAGACCATTCCAAATTCCCTGACCCTGGTGATACCCGGTTCACCTCTGATTAACCTGAAAGTGGAAGGTATCTCATAAATTTGAGCAAGTGAAGCTAGCTTCTCATGCTGTTAGTAACAAGATACTACTGCCTTGCCAAAAAGACATTTGCCTGTAACACCAATAGTAATGTGATATATGAATTTTAGTGCTGTTGTGTTGTCGGATAGGAAGGCTGTATGCCTCAACAACTGATGGACCATATCAAACAATACTCACAGCTGGTACCATGCTTGCAAGTTTCAGAATATTCGATGTGATTCTAAACACAGGACCCTGTTTTGTGTTCTGAAAGTGAATTCAAACATACGTTGCACCATTTTAGTTGGTGAAAATGAAAAGCGTCATCCAGACTACCAATTCTGATGGAAATGCCTTGACCAGTTGGAATCTACCTGTCTATGCTAGAACCAAGACTGACAGTCATGATCCTGCTGCATGTCCATGTCAACAATAGTCCAACCAATCAAGATTAACTGTATTAATTATTGTCCCTTTTCTTCATATTTGTTTCTTGTGACCTATCCTGGTGAGGGCAAGATGAGAATCTTTGACTCCGTGTCTCTTATCAATACGCAAATGCATGGGTTCCTTACTGGAATAAGCAACAAATGGTGCTCACCCTCTGATTTGCCATGATGGCTGAAATGCACTTGGCTCAATGAACTGCTGCAAATTGGACACTGTGCATGATCCAGTGCCTATGATCACATATCTGTAGATATTCCTTCCAGTAGAGTTGCTGTGTGCTACATGTAAGGCAATGTCTGTCCATCGAGTGGCATACTGTATGTTGGACAGGCTGCAATCCTAGCGAAGCTGCATGCTTGCTCTATCTGCTTATCCCTGGCAAGTATGAAAGAAATTCTAACTTTCCTTGAATAGGGAGTCACAGAGGATGGCAAACTGCAAGATGTTGCAATTGTCCCCAACTACAAGTCTCAACGAGCCAGACAGAGAAACCTTCATTCACTTGGTCATCCTCAAAGCCAGTGGCAATGTCACTCTTGTTCTGATTTGTGATTGGTGATTGCAATGTAGATGTCTTTAGCAGTGCAGACATCTCTCACTTTGCTCCTGGCTCAGGTTTGCGTTGGAAAATAATGTTCCTTAACAGTTTGGGCAGATGTGGCCAGTTGCTGAGAAGCATCCTCTCTTCAATTGTTTTGTGCAGATATTGTAAAATTAGTGAGCAAAATCCTTCAACACACACCACTCCCAATAGACTTCTGCAACTTGACACAACTACAGACAGCAACAAATGCGTGAAGATTTGTAGCAACAGCCTAAGGAGATCAACCTGCAAGAGGTTGATGATCCTGTTAAATAGCCGTCTTGCAGACTTACATGTGCACACCTGCATCAGTAAGGCAGGCTGTGCAACTTGCCCATAAATATACTCACATGTTGTATTTGTGATGCCCAGCTATCAACTTGAGAAAAGACAGGTTCATATTTCACACATTTTTAACACATTTGATGTGCATTCCCTTTGTTCTGGTCAATTCTAAGAAGAGATTTTCTTACCCCACAAAAATAGTTCACCAACTTATTTTTCAGATGCTGGGTATTCCTAGTATTTCTATTTTTATTGCACTAGGTGTTTGAATTTACCTGATTGTTGTTAAGTCACAAGTCACTTCTTTTTCTGATATAAAATAACCAGTGCACTGTTGTTAATTGCTAAAAGATATTATGTATACTAAAACTGAGAGAGCTTTCACTTTTTAAGTTAACTATCAAATTGTGGGTGGAAATGACTAATTTGATAAAGTAGATATATTGAAACACTTTTGGATGATTCCAATTCTTTAAATCTATATGTACAATCTGAAAATATTTTCTCATAATTTTCTTCCAAAAAAATCCTATATTAAAATTAGAGAAGCAACCGAAGAGAAATCAGTTGCTTTGACTTAAGCATGTAGTGAGTAAACATCTTTAGGTCCTTAATTTTTCAGACTCATTTCTCTCCATTATTGGCAAATCTGGAATTTCCCTTTCTATCTCATGCAGTAATTTCCTGTAATTTCTCCAAGCTTTGCTAAAACTAAATTCTTGTTGTAACACCAGAAGCTTGGTACTGACTCTAAGTGATGAACCTGTAGAGAATGGATTTTAATATGTCTTAATTCCTCTTTCAGAATTTTGAAGATAATCTGAAAAAGATCATGATTGCTGTTAAGTTGAGAATGCTCTGCATTCATTGCAAAATTCTCTCCATTTTAATCGGAATGTTAAGCCATTTCTGTCAAAAAAGAATAACGAAAATAGCAGAGAGGAATGTTTGAAATTAATGCCTACATACAGTACCATTGCCCAAAGTCATTGCCACGCCACACATTTCAAATTCTGACAACTAAATTACAGCTAGTAAAATGCTATTTTTTGAAGGTCAGTATTCTAGATGTACAATTCAACCTCCATTCTGAAAATATAAACCTAAGATTCAACAAAGCACTCATGATAGATAACTTAATTTGTTAATTATTTGCCTTTCTGTTCTTTACTTGTAGATTATTACATAACTCTATTACAGCCCAATGAACTTTCTGCACAACTCAACTTACTATGTTGTCTTTAACATAACAGAACCTGATCATGGATCTGGAGTAGATCCTTACGCTACTGTACCTCCAAATTTCTTCAGAGGCAAGCGAGGCAGCTTTGCAGCCTACAAGATTATCTCACACAGGCTTGCACATAAAACCGAAGAGAAATGATTATGAACAATGTCAATGACAACAAATGTAAACAGGTGCCTTCCTGAAACAACGTGGTAAACTGGGGTAAGCAGATTACCAAACCACTGGAACTGTTCATAAAGCATTTGTCCTGCGTGTAATACATCAGTGGACTAACTTGATTTGCCTTGTCCAACTGCGAGCATTTTGCTCTACTTGTGCTGAAAATAACTTGTGTTTTAGGCTGCTGTCTTAATGGGAATCTCAGAGTATTGCTATAGATATCACAAAATGTTTCATCATTTGATGACTATTCTGTATTTTTTCATAAACATAGCCTTTGGTGAATATTTCATAAAGCAGCCATTATCCTATATTTGTGAAAGTGTTTACTTTGCATTTACTTCCTATCACAAGTAGATTACTTTTTCTAAAATGCTGTATAATCATACTATTGTCAGTTTAAATTTTGTATTTCAAAAGATAAATTAGTTTCATTACATGGAAAAAAACGTTTAATGAGACAGTGTCCCTTGGTCACCTCCTTGCATACTGCTCTCTCCGGAATGGTTACCTGCTCAATTTATGACAGATTATTGACTCTTTGTTGGATTAGTCCATTCCAGTTTATGAACCTAACATCTCTGTGCACTCAGGGTCTTTTTTCTAGTGTTTTTGATTTGAAGTAGGCTTGCCAGTAATGATTACTTAATTGGAATGTAAACAGTTTTAGATCAAAGGGAATTAACAATTACAGAGATATAGATTTTTAAAATTTTCTTCCATTTTTAAAAGGCGTTTTCAGTGATCAAGAAATACAGACTTTGCAAATAGTGTAGTTGCATTTGAATGTCCACTTGTACAGCCCACCTCCCTCATATTGGACATTTATAAATTAAAGCTGGCATCAGTTTGTGTTTGAATACATTCTGAGAATTGGAATGAATGTTTGGGAGAAGTTAAACAAATGGGATCCTGTCTCTTTAAATTATATTAGAGCTTAATTACTGATCATTTTTACTTTTATGGTAACAGCAGTAAGGGATGGTAAAGCAAATATTGAAGTGAGCCATTTGTGTTGTTTTCCTATGATTGGATGAAATATAATTTAGAAATTTTATTTTGTAGCAAATTGAGATGATCCGTGCATTGCTGAAGGTATCAATCCGAAGGAATACTGCCTTTGCCATCACATTTGAACATTAAATATCAGTAATTTCTAAACATTTTAAAAATCTTACTACAAGTTGTGCATTTTAATTCTAAAGGGCATACACTAAAATAGATAGAAAATCAAAAAAAAAAGTGGATTAATTGCACATCCAATTTAATACTCAAGAAAACAGAGGACTGCTACTTAAAATTTTAGATCAAAATAAATGGAACATTTTACCAGCAAGGCATGGAAATGTACTAAGTATTTATGTACAGATATCTCTGAATTTGTACTTGAAGGTAGCATTTCAAATATAGTCATTCTGGGCTGTAACTGAATTGTGTGTGTCTTAATGGTGCTCAGTGTGCAGTGTTTGACTTTATGATTAAAACGACATGTTTCTGATCTCAGTTTGCTATTAGTTTATTCGCAGATTCTGTATCATGACAATGGGCTTTTAATGCAGGTTGCTAGCAAAGGTATTCAATTAATAAGTATATTTACAATGTACAACTTTTGGTACCACTGTGTTTTCATATCCTGTCTTAAAGGGCTACTTATTTTCATGTACAGAGCACTGTTTTATACCAACTACGAGAAGTATGTCAAAAGTATTCATTAAAAGGTAAATTAAGTCTTTTCACCAATTTGTTTTGATGCCTTTCTTTACATTTATAAGATATCTTATTGCTGTGTAAAGACAAAAAAAAACCCACAAGTTGTTTATGTGACCAAATTTGGTTAAGCTGTTGTATATTTTTAGGAACACATTTGAATTAATTTTATTTATGTTTATATTCTTCATGACTTTTCATATAATTCCAAATGTGACAGCAAGTACAAGTTTAGTGTTTGGCTATCCAAAACTGCTGTATTTCACTTTAATTGACACTGTATGCAGCATGCCATTTTGGACTTGGCACAGGTGTATGGAAAACAGATTTCAAACCATATCCATCTGTCCACTATCCCTTTCAATATAAATAAATATTATTGACCGTGCTGAAATATACCATTAAAATTTGACCACTGGGCTTGAAAATTTAAGGAATAATTTTATTGTTACGTATATGTAACAAAAGACTAAACAATGCTCATATTTCATTTTGTGACCCATTCAAAAGTTGCATCATATGGCCATATTTAAGTCATCTTTCAGGAGCCTGTAAAGTTATTTGCTTCTGCAGAGGATATTAACCAGCAGTATTGATTATAGTCACTTGGATGTTGTTTTCACCTTTGCCACGGTCACAACAGCATCATCTCCAACTTGGTCTTCCACTAGAAGATTAATGGCGCCTTCTATTTTTCCTGAAGCAGCCAATGCTAAGGCAGCCTTTTCAGTTGAAAAACCCATCTGTTTTAATTGCTGTAATCTGAGAGAGGGACAGACATTAAAAAAAAATTCACATAGGATTATGTGAAATTTTTTTTTTATTCTTTCATGGTATGTGAGTGCTGTTGGCAGGGTCAGCATTTGTTTCCCATCCTTAACTGCCCTTGACCTAAGTGGCTTATTGGTGGTCCAAAGCACAACCATAATACTGTGGACCTGGAGTTACACAAAGGCCAAACCAGGTAAGGATGGCAAATTCATTAGTAAACCAGATAGTTTTTAATGACAATTGATCTTATCTTCATGGTCACAATATTGACACTCAATCCCACATTTTATTAATTAATTTAAACTCCAAAAGCTACAGTGGTGAGATTTGAACCCATGTCCTCAGAGCAATAGCCTAAACCTATGGATGACTAGTCCAGTGACATTACCATTATTTCCCCCACAATTATGTTTCTGCAAATATAATCCAATAAAATTACAATTATTTTCCAACAGCAAAGTAGACTAAACAGCTGATGATGCAAAAAATGCAATTAATTTTTATTAGGCTGTTCATTTAAAATGGGCGGTAGAAGTGACCTTGGCTCAGGAGACCAGGATGTGGAATCGGCTTCAGTGGAAATGAGGAATAATCTGGGAACAAAGTCACAAGTGGGAGTGGTCTACAGTCTGTGTTTTAAGCCTAAACAAGAGCAACTATGTGAACATGAATATTGAGCTAACTGAAATACTAGGCTAGGAAACAGGGACACAGTGATAAGACATTGAAAGGATATTTCAGAAATAAATTGATTCCTACAATAAAGAAAACATCTGAATGCAAGTTTTAAAGGGATCCACCATCTGTGGTTAACTAAGGGTGTTAGGGACAGCTTCAAATTTAAAACAATCATAGAACTGCACAAAGATGTGTGGCAAGTTAGATGATTGATCATAATATAAAGAATAGCAGAAAATGACTAAAATGTTAATCAGGATAAAGAAATTATAATATGTGAGGAAGCTAGCAAGAATATAAAATTGGATAGCAAGAGTTTCTATGGGTATTTGAAAATTAAAGCAATGAGAAAGTGACTATTGATCCTCTAGAGAATCAGAATGAGGAGTTAATTGTAGATAATAAGGAAATTGCAGATGAAATGAACAAATAGAGGATACAAAAAAAATTCCAGTAAATGTTATAAATCAGGAGGTGGAAGGAGAGAGGAACTTGGTGAAATTACTATCACGAAGGAAGTGATACTCAGCAAACTGATGAAGATGTGGGTTGACAAGTCTCTGGGTCCAAACAGTCTTCATGCAGGGTTTTAAAAGAGGTTGCTCATAAGATAGTGGGGTAGTTGATCCATTAGTGATCATTTTCCAAAATTCAGGAAAGATTTCATTGGATTGGAAAGTAGCAAATATAATCTCTCTATTAAAGAAAGGAGGGAGACAGATAACAAGAAACTATAGGCCAGAATGAGTTATAGAGATATACAGCACGGAAGCAGACCCTTCGGTCCAACTCATCCATACCAACCAGATATCCTAAACTGATCTAGTCCCATTTGCCAGCTTTTGGCCCATATGCCTTTAAACTCCTCCTATTCATGAATCCATCCAGATGCACTTTTAAATACTGTATTTGTACCTGCCTCCACCAACTCCTCCGGCAGCTCATTCCATACAGGTGCCACTCTCTGCATGAAAATGTTGCCCCTTATGCCCATTTAAAATTTTCCCCTTCTCACCTTAAACCTGTGCCCTCTACTTTTGGATTCCCCTACCCTGGGAAAAAGACCTTGGCTATTCACCCTATCCATGCCCTTCATGATTTTATAAACTTCTGTAAGGTCACTCCTCAGCCTCCAATGCTTCAGGGAAAAAAGCCCCAGACTATTCAGCTTGACATCTATCATGTGGAAGGTGCTAGAATTGCTCATTAAACAGGTTATAGCTGCACACTTAGAAAAGCTCAATGTAATCGAGCTTAATCAAAGTGTAATTATGTTTATGCCATTCATTGGAGTTCTTTGATGGAGTAATACGTGCTGTGGATAAAGGAGAGCCTGTTGATGTGCTATATGTGGATTTCTAGAAGGCATTTGATAAGGTACCACATCAAAGGTTATCATTGCAAACTAAAAGCTCATGACATAGGGATTGCAAACTAAAACCTCATGGCATAAGGGTAAGCATAATTAGCACAGATAGAAGATTGGCTGGCAGAAAACAAAGAGTGTACATAAATGGGTCTTTCTCTCTGATATGTAATGTGACAATTATAGAAGTCTGCTAGGCCTCAACTTTTTACAATTTACATCAATAATTTAGATTAGGGGAGAAAAGGCAGGGTAGCTAAATTTGCAGATGACACCAAGGTAGGTAGGAAAATATACTGTGAAGACATAAGAAAGTTACAGGTAGATACAAATAGGTTGGGTGACTGGTATAATGTGGGAAAATATGAAGTTGTTCACTTTGGCAAGAAGAATAAAAAAAGCACAGAATCGCTTGAATTGAGAATGACTGCAGAATTCTGCAGTGTAGTCAGATGGTGCATGAGTTACTAAACATTAGTATGTAGGTACAGCATGTAATTCAGAAGGTGAATGGGATACTATCCTTTATTGCAAGAGGAAATGACCATAAAAGGATGTTATGCTTCAGTTATACAGGGCATTGGTGATGCCACATCACATGCACTGTGTGCAATTTTCATTTCCCTATTTAAAGGATGTAAAGACATTGGCGATGATATCCACAATGAGTTTGTTGTCTTTGAGAAGTTGGATAGGCAGGGCTTATTGAATGGTGTTTAGAACAGTGAGGGTTGGCTTGATTCAAATGTATAAAATTCTGAATGGTCTTGACAGGGTAGATATGGACTGGATGTTTTCTCTTACAGATCAGTCCTGAACTAGGGGCACTGTTTTAAAATTAGGGGTCAGGACAAAAATGAAAAGCATTTTCTTCTCTCAGAAGGTTATGCAACTTTGGAACTTTGCCGAAGAGATGGATAAATTTGTGTTGGCAGGGGAATGAAGGGTTATTGGGAGTAAATGTGATTATGGAATTTGGAATACAACCAGATGAGTCATGATCTCACTGAATGGTGGCACAGTGTTGAGGGGCCATCATCTGCTCCTATCCCACATGTTCATATGATATTGAATTATAAGACTGAAGTGGGCCATTTGACCCCTTCAACTTGTTACAGAATTCAATAAGATCATGACTAGTTTTCACCTTCCTACACTATTCTCATATCCTTGACAACAATAATTGCTGGTACCTGAATTTGACTGCTCGGTAATCCTTCCTGAACCAGATAACTGAAAAGAAAATATTCCCGTAAAGTGTACAAAGTGCTTTAGAAAAATCTTTTACTGTCAGCTACCTACCGTAGAGAAGAGACTGAAGATTTAGGTATTTCCACTTTATGGTTCTGGTCCATTCCAGATTCTCGTAAAGAGGCAATAATACCAGCATGAAGAAGATCCTCATCAGTGAGAAGACCATGAGCAGCAGCAGCAGCATAGACATCATGTGGATTCAGGTGGTAAAATCCAGAGGGATGATAGTTGGAATCCAGCTGTCTAAGATGTGTAAAATCATGTGGATTGTACAGTTCTGCTTGTAAGTAATTGGTATGTGGAGATCCGGCGTGAGGCTGTGAAGCAGGCAATATCTGCTTGGAGGTTTCTGTCTGCTGAGAATCCATTTCAATATTGTAGCTGTTGCCTTCTCTCATTGTACAATCATCAGAAGCAGCTTTTAAACTTGCTGTTGAGGACCCTCGAGTTCCGTAGACTTCTGGCACTGAATGGAATCTGCGAATGTGAATATAACATGGAGTACAATATAATCTTCTTGAAAATATTCATAATAGCAGATCTAAGACTGAAATATTTAGTAATGATCCACAGATCAAACAAAAATATGGAGAAAACAAACCATTGAACGCTGCGAAGTTCATGAGAAATATGTGGTGCATATCTTCTAATTCTTAGATAAATTGGAGGATTTGAAATAATTACATGATTTATATTAACCTTGTTAGTGAATTGATGTCCCTGCAATTAAAGGGGCACAGGCAGCACAGATATGAAATGACCAAGAGACAAAAAGCAGAGTTGTGGTGAGCAGTTTCACAGACTAGAGGGAGGTTTACAGTAGTGCCCTCCAAAGATCAGTGTTAGGACCACTTTCTGAAACATACTAATGATTCACACTGTACATGGATACCAGGGACATTCATTCAATTTCTGCAGATGCCACAAAACTTAGAAATATAGCAAACAACAAAAAATAACGGGGGGACTCAGAAGGGCATAGACTGTTGAAATTGACAGATACATGGCATGTGAAACTTAACACAGAAGTGAAAAGTGATTCACTTTTGTAGAAAGAATAAGACACTGTACAAATTATTGGCACAATTGTAAGGATGGTGCAGGAACATAGACCTGGGATTTCACCATACAAAACTTTACAGGTGACAGGATAAGTTGAGAAGGCTATTAAAATCATAAGATGCATGATTTTATAGAAGATACACAAAGCATAAAACAAGGAAGTTATGCAAAATCTTTTTAAAGCATGAGTTTAGAATCAACCAAAATATTTTGTCTAACTCTGGGCACCACGTTTCAGGAAGGATGTCAAGACCTTTCAGCAGGGTGCAGAGGAAATTTCTCGAACATGACCAGTGGTGAAGGTCTTCAGTTATAAGGAAACTCTCGAGAAACTGGGACTGTTTTCCTTTCAGCAAAGATTATTAACAGGAGAAGCATTAAAGGTGTTCAAAATTCTGAAAGGCTTTGGTGCAGCAAATAAGGAGCAATGGTTTCCACCTGTGGCAGGATTATAAACTGGTAGACATAGCTTTGAGATAATTGGCAAAAGAAAATGAGGGGAAATGAAAAGACTGTTTGACACAGGAATGTCTGAAAGGATAATGCAAAAAGATTTAATGACTTTTTAAAAAGGAATTTGTTATATTTTTTAAACAGAAAAATTTGTAGCTCATTGAAGAGAAGCAAAATAAGAACATAAGAACTAGGGATAGTAGGAACTGCAGAT